>NC_081439.1:93230597-93581135 GCF_949786415.1 Peromyscus eremicus | reverse complement strand
GATGTTGATGAAAAACATTTTGAACTTTCTAGTTCTCTAGTAGGTCTTAGGTTTTCTTTTTCAATTTTCATCAGATAAAACGACTGATAAGCTTATTCTGTGTCATTTTTCTAGAAGGAAAAAAATGGATGGTATCATAGGGAAAAAAGTAATTTTGGGTCAGAGTAGAAGGCATAATGTAAAACCAATGAAAACTGCTTGTGAGAAAAAGAATAAAAACACTCCCAAACAGCAGGAATAGAGATAAAATACAGAAGAGATAGAGAAAGCCAATTAATTATGTCCATTTTAATTTGATATCTAGTTAGGGGAATTATTTGCTTCATTTTCTATATTCAAAATATAAGGGGTGAAGGACACTGAATGCAATGAATTTAAGTGTTAATTTAATGAAGGAGATGACTGTATTGGGATGTTTATGCAGCTGAGTTTTTGGCATTTGATTTTAATAGGTTTTATTGAGTGAATTTCAAAATGAGCATTTAAGTGTTTATAAGTATTCATTTGTATGGTAAAGATCATGGCATTTTCCAATGTCTTATTGATTTTCTTTCATTTCTTTCTAACTTAAAATAATTGTGTCATCTGTGAAAGCATTCACTGCAGGCATAAGTTGAGTTTAGATGATTTAAGTAACTCTATAAGGGAAATATTATGTTGTGGTAATTTGTTACCAACTTAGTCCATTGAGTGGATTTATTTAGGGAAATTTCTAACATCCAGGAGCTACTAAGTACAGAGTGATTGAAGTAATTGTACAAGCAAACACTGAAAGAGTGTGGTTTCTTTTGAAAAACATCACGACAATGATACATTTTCTGATAGTTAGTACTTCTTAAAATTTTCGCCATGCAGCTACAGTCTAAGCAATGTCATGTCACTCAAGAAAATACTCCATTTCCTTCTGTTGGTATGCTACTGTCTAATGTATGTGCAAATAGAACCTGCAGCTTCCATTTAGTGTTGCTTGTAAGTGTACACGTTTAGGAATGACCATTTAGGTTCACATAAACTAGCAGGAGGGCTCATTCTTGGAGAAGACTACATTGTTATTTCTCAACAGTCATTAACTATTTGTAGTTCTTGATCTATGATGGGGCCTTTGTGCTCAAAAGTTTGCAAGTGAGGAACAAAACAAAAAATGAAACATGCAACCAGTTTTTGACAGTTCTCATTTTCTACGCAGCATTTATTTAATTAAAATTTCGAAATTCTATAATGTTCATTCGTCTTTCTCATAAACTTAAGTTCAGACTGCAAAAATGCAAATGCTTTTAGGCTTGAGATGGGGCAAAACATTGATGAAAAGTCAAAATTTAACTACATCTCTGGGACCTTAAGCCAGATGTTGAATTGAAATGAGTATCTATCTTGTTAATGAGCACCAACAGAAGTTTGCACATTACAAATTACTTGCAGAATGGGCTCTATTTTACTTTGGATAAAATGAATGATGCATGAAATACCCATGCTAATAATATGATTTTCAGCTACATTTAATGAGAATATTTTTGCTTTTATGAAGTAGCTCTATTAGAAATACTTGGTACCTTAGACAGTTAAATATTACTGCTGCTAATATAGTTCATGGAATTTAAGAGAAAGGAATATTTTCTTAGGTAACAAAATTTAGAAGAAGTCTCATGTATGTATTTACAAATGTGCTTTAAATGGCTAGTTAGTCTCTCACTAAATTTCTAAAACAAGGTGCTTCCATTTTCATCCTTTAAGACAGCAGCTCTTCCCCACCTACTTTCAATAACATAGATTTTCTGGTCCTTTCCCCCTCCCATCTGACATTTTTAAAGGGCAACATGGAATGCCTGGCAACAAAGCAGGTCAGAACTTTCATTTCAGATACCTACAGCTACTAAAACCCAGTGTAACTTGAAGAGTACAGGGACATAAACATGTACAGCAAGTGGCTACCTAAGGGCAATTACTTGTGACTTTCCCCTTTACTATACTTACCACCCTCATTCTGATTACTGGGAGCTTGTCAGGACAGCAGTTTGCTCACTAATAACCATACATCCTTTAGGAAGGTGACTTAGCTTCTTCTGTGAGCTCTACATGTGATGGTTTAGTTTACTGAGGTAATGTTGGCCCAATGCAAATAATATGACAGCATGATTTCAATGTTTGTTGGGCAAAAGAAGGGAGATGAGCATTGATGTCATCAGATTTTGCCAGAGTGTTCTTCATTATCATGACTTGATAAGTTACTTATCAGTATTCAAAAGTCCTCTGATTCTTTTGGTATTCAGAGATCACGTTACACCTCAGTTTGTTATTCTACTTTTATAAGGCTAGAAAAGAAAACCTTACCTCATAGCCCTCATCATTAACTAGCAACAATTTTACTACATGAAAATTAATAGCTTTGTCACTCTAACACTGTATATATGTGTTTGTGTAGGAATAATCTAATTCTTGCTTTTATTTTTATTTCAGAAATTAAATACTAATACTGACTTCTATATTGTAAGTAGCTATGTATCACCAGAAAACTGTAAGCCTGTTTCAAATATCTGGCGAACATCAGTGGCATCGTGGCACACACAGCTGCACTTTAACTCTATACCCAAGGCTAAGGGGGCATTGTAGAAGTGGTGTCAAGAGACTGTAAGAGCCAGAGGCTCAGGAATTTTGCTGTGAGATAATGTCTCCTAGGAATGTCAGAATCAACACCCATGAAAATTCATCAACTTGACTTTCTAAACATGTTAGACAAGGGCCATAATATGTATGTATATATATGCATACACACATAGATTTTTGTAATAACAATTAATGAAAAAAGTTCATTAATTTAAAAAAGAACAAGGAGGGGTATATGGGGAGTTTTAGAAGGGGAAATGATATAATTATAATCTCAAAATAGCAAAATATAATTTTACAAAAATAAAACAAAACCAACAAAATTTAAACCATTTAGTTTAATAGATCATGACCTGCTTAGTACATAAATAATAGCTTCAGACAAAGTTTATAAATTCAGTGATTTTTCCTCATGGTTTAAAATCTACTTACAGGGAATGCACTATTTTCTAAGCATAGTTATTGTCTGAAGACATGATAGAATAAGAAAGTTATGAATTTCTGATAGTGGCAAGTCACTCTGAAATTGGGAACAAAAGGACTGATTGAAATAAGGATAAGGACAAAATATCTATATTTGTACTTCCTCTGTGTGCAGTCATTTTTTGAGGATGATAACTAAGTATTTAGCTAACCTATGAGTTCCTTATTATAACCAAACAGCAAAAATAAGGAATTATTAAAAGATAGACGCAAGTCCTATAGAAAAGAGGTAAATTATTGAATCTACTCTGAAAAAAAGATATAGAAATAATAAGAAAAAAGGTATATTTTTAAAAAATGGAGATATAGAAATGATAAGCTAGAAGGTAGACTTTTGAATTACTCAGAAAAGAAAAAGGAGAGAATATGGATAAGATAAGATAAAAGATAGATTATTGAATCTACTTTTAAAAAGGTACTACTTATTTTAAATAGGATAAGAAGTGAAATTTATTGTCTGAATTTGTCAAATGTTAATGGACCGGACACTGTTAATGTATATAATGGAGTTTTTTGTCTGAATCTGTCAAATGTGAGTGGACTAGACATTGTTAATGTAATTCTTGACTGTATATATTATATATACTTATTGTATGTACTTTTTCTTATATTTGTTATTACTTTTATATTTTTAACATAAAAAAGGGAAATGTGGTTGATGTATTGTGCCCCCCAATAAACTTATCTGGGAGTCAGAGAATGGAACAGCCACTATATTAAACAAAGGTTTAGGCAGTGGTAGCACACACCTTTAATCCTAGCATTCAGGAGGCAGAGATCCATCTGGATCTCTTTGAGTTCAAAGTCACACTGGAAACAGCCAGGCATGGCGATACATGCTTTTAATCCCAGGAAGTGGTGGCAAGGAGGAGAAAGATAGAAATCGTGAGGACCAGGAACTAGAGCCTTTGAAGCTTTTAGCTTTTAGCAGCAGTTCAGCTGAGATCAATTCAGATGAAGACTCAAAAGCTGTCAATCTGAAGATTCAAGGAAACAGGATCAGCTGAGAAGTTGGTGAGGTGAGGTTAGCTGTGATCATTCAGCATTCACCCCAATGCCTGGCTCCTGGTTTGTTTTTATTAATAAGACCTTTTAAAAATTTATGCTACCAAGTACTGAATCTATAGAGCAAAAACTATACAACCTTGGTTGATAGCATCTCTATGTCTGTCATTTCCAAAAGATTTTATCACATTGTTCTCATATAAAAAAGTGGGTAAGATGGTGATGACCTGCTGTGTTGGCTCCTCTTCAAGATCATCAGGTTCCCAGAGGAGAGTGAGCTCTGGCTTCTTCCCCACATTCTGAAAGTGGTAGGATCGAAGGGCCAGTGCGTTGCAGTAGATGCACTTCTGCACCCCAAAGCACAGCACCAGCACATCAAAGGCTTGGTTCAGGACACCCATCACCATGGCTTCAGACTCTAGGGGGCCACTCTCCTTCACTAGAACTGCGAAGAAGAGGCCAATGCTGAGTTCCTGCACGTGCTTGGAAGCCATGCAGCCGTCATTGCAGTGGTCAGCTTGCTTTTGTAGGGTATCAGGCTCCACATCTGGCTGCTTACTGTAGCCCAGAGCAGCAGCCAGGAGGCAGTGCACTATGACGTCAGCGAAGCAGAGGATGGGAGAGGTTAAGTGTGTGTAGAGGGGAACTTTGAGAGCATAGTGCTGGAACTGTGCCTGGTCCTGCAGCATCCCAGAGCAGAAGTACAATGCCATCTGCATGGGCCGGGAGTACATGTTGGTGAGCATCTCTTTCTGGGCCAGAGAGTACTTGTCATCTCCAAATGTTTCGGTCAGGCTTTTATTGAGGGCCCCTGCAGAGCTGACATCCATGGGGAGTCCCATCTGGTCCCAGAACTCCACCAGGTCACTGAGCATCTGCAGGCAGAGGCCACAGCCCTCAAGTATAGTGCTATCCTGAAGCGACCTGACCCTGAGCGTTCCCTGGGCCTGGAGAAGGAGTCTGATGAGGAGCTTGAGGACTGAATGCAAGCCCAAGCCAGGCCTGTGCCTGCCCTGCCTTGCTGGCTTGTAGGAACAGGACCTTTTGACACCAAAGGGGATTTTTAATTTGTTTTTTAACCAACTCGGGGGTTTGTTTTTATCTTTTATTTTTTCATTTTATTTTACTTTTGCAGCTCAGTTTTTTTAATGAACTGGGAGGGATATAGTGCGGTTGGGGGTTAGGGGAGGGAATGCTGAGGGCTGGCCAGTGCTTCCCTGAGAAGAGAGGGTCCCAGTCCTTCTGGGCAGGCAGCCTTGCTTCTGCCAGGCCACCCACTGCCCTTCCCTGCACAGGAAATGGGGGTTTTCAGCAAATCAGTGTCATGGAATAAAATCAGGTGTGAAGTGGAAAAAAAAAAGTGGGTAAGAATAAATAAAAAGCAGGTGAAATATATGAAGGGAACCATGCTGTTTCTTAATAGTAGTTGTAGATGAATTTCTGAACAGTCTTATTAAATAAAAAAGCACAGAGCCAAATATAGGGTTGAAAACCTTAGAGATCAGGGAAATAGTGAGAGCCACCAGCTAACCTTAACTTACCATGCCTCCGTAGCTTCCCAAGAGAGCTACTTCCTGTCTACCCAGGCTTTTATTGCCTTGTTGTTATGCCCTCTCATTGGCTCTTAGCCGAGCTACCTCACTTTCTTGTTACTGCCTGTCTGTACAGACCTGCAGATCTCTATGGTTGGTACTGAGATTAAAGGCATGTGTCACTATGCTTGGCTGTTCTCTAGTGTGTCCTTGAACACATAGAGACTCTGCCTGCCATGTGATTGGATTAAGGGCATGTTCTACCACTGCTGGACTTTTGTTTATGGCTTGCTATGTCCTCTGATCTCCAGGCAAACTTTATTTATTAACATACAAATCAAATATCACCACATTTAAGCACAAATAAAATATCACCACAAGTAGTCTTAATATTATCTATCTTCCTACACACGTATATTTATCATCTGTATGTATTTACTAAAACAACAAAAAAGGTTGTTTCATTCATAAAGGCGTGCAGATTTTAAATAAATTGATAGAAGAGATTAAAATAATTTATTTTTATTTTTGAGATTATAATGCAATTACATAATTTCCCCTTCTCTTTCCTTCCTTAATTAACCTTCCCATATACCTGTCTAATCTCTTTAAAATTCATGGCCTCTTTCTTTATTAATTGTTGTTACACACGTATAAATCTATGTATATATATGTGTGTGTGTGTGTGTGTGTGTGTGTGTGTGACTGTGTATATTACTAAGCACATTAATACAACCTGTCCAGTCTGTAGAATGTTACTTGGTTTCAGGAGCGGTGTTATAGATGTGCATGTTGGGCAGCCACCTCATAAGCAGTTGTTCTCTGTATTTTGAACACTTGGTTTTCTATGGTGTTCTCTGCTGCAAAGATTCTTTTATGAAGGGTGAGAGCCAAATTCACTAGGCAAAGATGGCTACTGAATAGATATGTCATACTTTTAATTAATCATCTACTAAAAGAAACTTGATTTTGATAGATATGTCATTTCTGATTGTACTTGTAGAGTTATCAGTATTATTTTGATGCTTGAGTAAATAAAGTAATGTTTAATTACAAATGAATGCATACTTATGAAATTCCAAATCTTTTTTTCTACATTATGAGAAAAATATGAGTGCCAGAATATTTTACATTAAAAACATGTCACAATATTACTTAGAAAGAAACCATTGGTACTGTAAAATATTTTGAAATAAAATGAGTAAAAGTTAACGTAGCACCTACAGCCTCACACTTGTCAATTCACACTTGTACTCAGGACTGTGGGATGATCCATTACAATCCAAAGAGAGGACAGACCTCAGAAAAGGGGATTTGGGGTCATTTGCATTGCATACCTAAGAGAGCAAGTTGATCCTAAATAAATGAAAGCATTCAAGGATATCTGAGTTTTCAGTATACATAAAGAATTCCACAATAAGCTTGATTTTAAATCCTGATGGAACTTACAGGGTTATATGAAGCTAAAAGATTTTAAAACTGCAATTCAAGGGGGGCGAACTACAAGAAAGATATTCTGTAGAGCAGATGGATGGTGAAAAGGGAGAAGAGAAATGGAAAAGGGGTGATGACAAGGATCTTTAAAATACAGTATACCTAGAAAATGAAATATTTGCATACATGCTTCTCAGCAAAATTTACCCAACAAAGCAGACAAAACAAAAAAACAAACAAAAAACAAAACAAAACAAAACAAAAAACACCACCACACAATTCTTGCTCAGGCTGGGTTGATAAATGCCAGTCAACTTGAAATTTTGTTGCTTGCTATAGAAACCTGAAAATAAAGAAGAGAAAGTTAATATTCATAGAGAAATAGTTACAAAATCAAAAAAAAATAAATTCTGCCATAAATGGAAGGTAAACTCTCAAAATATCCTCAAAGGAAAATAAGTCTATAAGTCTACACTACAGAAAAATGATGTATATTGTGACAAACACTTAAAGGATATGAATGAAACTAAAACACTCAAAGAAAACAAAGAAATAAATTAAGGATTAACAGGGAATCTCATTTTTTTCTGATACCCTATCTAACTTATTTTAGTGTGGCTTATGAGGCGACATGGAATGATAGACCTATCCGAAAGAGAATTGGACATTTTTCACTAAGCCAATCATAGCTGCATCAATTATATAATTGAACAAATCATGCTCCCAAATACTCTCCCAATCACTACTAAAGCTCATTTGCACAAATATCTACACATAAATGTTTACGGAACCTTCACACAAAACATTCAAATATTGTAAGTAAGGAAGCTGTTTTTCAGTAGAAGAATGGCTAAACTTCATCCAGACATTAGGAAGAAATGATAGCTGAGGATAATCTCATGGGTGTTTCTCTCTTTCTTTACATATTTATTTGTTTATTTTTAATTTTTAAGAATTCATTCTTGGGCCGGGTGGTGGTGGTGGCGGTGGCGGCGGCGGCGGCGGCAGCGGCGGAGGCGGCGGCGGCGCACGCCTTTAATCCCAGCGCTTGGGAGGCAGAGCCAGGCAGAACTCTGTGAGTTCGAGGCCAGCCTGGGCTACCAAGTGAGTCCCAGGAAAGGTGCAAAGCTACACAGAGAAACCCTGTCTCAAAAACAAACAAACAAACAAACAAATAAAAAACAAAACAAAACAAAAAATAATTAATTCTTGGAGAATTTCATAGATTTTTTTATCTTGTTTACTTCCCCTGCCTCAATTCTCCTGATCCAATTTTGTATTTTTTTTAACGTGAATGAGACCCTGTGTTTTATCCCCAACCCTGGGGAGCTAACCAAAAACACAACAGAAGTGACCAGTATGTAAGAAGGTGTGTATAGACCATAAACACACATTGTAAAGAAAAGCAATCTGATAAGGTTAGCTACAGTATGGTTCCAGTTATGTGACCATCTAGAACAAAATAAAGTTCTGATGGTGGTAACTGAGTCAGCAGTTGTGGATTCAGTGTGAGCAAGGGAAAATAAGTGAGCACTGGGTAAGGTTTTTAAAGCAGAAGAAGCTACTCACCTAGCAGGTTAGCAATTGAAGGACTTGCAGAGCATTTCCATATATAAAATTTTACAAAATTGCTTAAGAAGTAAGCAGATCCCAAGATGGAAGGCACATTTTGTGAAAGGGATCTCATTTTTATTACGAACATACCATACAGCTTTACTGAGACTTAGGAAGATGGGAACCTGGAACTATTTTAAGAAGCTTGGGAAATGAGTAGAATTATCAAAATTGAAGACAAACTATACACTATCACTGCAAATAACTTTAAAAAACATCTTCTATGGGAGAATAAGCTAATGATTCTGAAACTACAGTTCATGTATGCTGGAACTGAAATATTCTTCAAGAGAATGGTTGATGAGGAAAAACAGACAAGAATGGTTCCTGTGGCAATGAACAGGCTTAGGGCCATCATTATGGAGTTAAGATTCCTTTACTATTGATGTAAACAATTGCATATGACATGTTAAAGATATGTGAATATTTATCAGCTAAAAACATGTTTTAAGAAGAAAAAATTTCCATATAGTACAATGCTCAAGATGGATGGAGTAGCATCGATGGAGCAGACCATTATTGTCCTGCTTAGCATCATATATCCATTGTGACGATTATGAATGGGCCCAGTATGATGTCATTCTGAATCATTTTTCTCCCCATACTGCTAATCATTCAGATCCTAAGACTAGAGAAGTTGTTGAATATGTCCTCAGCCACCCAAAATGCAACCCATGAAGAAGCCCATATTCAAGTCATCGAAGAAGTTGGGCCCACAGCCAAAAGCTGATTGGAGGGTACTCATAGTCAGGGCTTCATTTTCCCAAAATATGTATCTTTTAGCTCTTTCTGCCAAGAGAGCCAAGTAGTGATGATACCCAAGAGAAATGAGTGTAATAATTATTTAAAAATTGTATATAAAAGTAATAGCCAATAACAGAAACTATAATGCTGTGAGAATGTAGCATATTAATGAACTAAGACATAAAATATTCTATATTAAGTCTAAGCTTCAGAAAAGAAAATAAGTACTCAAACATATATGCATAAATACATGGACACACCTGTGTGTGTGAACACTCATACATACAGGGTATAAAGTTATCAAGTGGACATAAAAGCTAACTGAGAAAGATGAGACCCAAACTGTAATGATTTGAGCAGCAAAATAGAAAAGATTGAATTTTAATGTAAATTAAAAACAGCCGGGCAGCAGTGGCGCACGCCTTTAATCCCAGCACTCGGGACGCAGAGCCAGGTGGATCTCTGTGAGTTCGAGGCCAGCCTGGGCTACCAAGTGAGTTCCAGGAAAAGGCGCAAAGCTACACAGAGAAACCCGGTCTCAAAAAAAAAAAAAACACCTTGAGTTCATACTAGTAAAAGTAAGTGTTTGAATAAATAAACATAATAAGGGACAAATAAACTATGCATAATAATTCTAAATAATTTATATAACCATTTCACCCTGAAGGAAAAAGAAATTAATCTTTTGCTATTCAGTATGGACAGCATATAGTGACTTTTTCCCCCCACAAAGAATACAAACAAAATAATTTACCAGGAGAAAATATTTATGATTAAAATTAATATATCTATGTGGCAGTAGATAAAGCTAAGAATTGGAATTATATTGGTATTATGTGGCATTGACCTAACATGTTGAGAAATGGTACTTTACCTTGCACAATGTTCCTGTCGTAATCTTATAATGTTGCTCTGAGAGTGAGAGAGATGCATCCCAACTGAGGGGCATTCTGTAATATCACAATCATTGAAAACAAGGGAAATCCAAGAAACATCACAATCATGAGGAATATAACCTACCATATCAGATAGTAAAACGCTAAATAAGAAAATAGGGAAATAAAACTTAATTCTTAAAAGCAAGTACTAACAGTTATTATTTTTACCCTTTAAGAGGACATACACATAATGATCACTTGGTAGTTTACCAAATGCTGTTGTTAGATCTTAGCTCATAAATATTGTTCTCCCATTAAGGAAGGCAGAGTCAATTGGATGATGGTTAATTTTCAGGCTGCAGCAAGCAAAAAATGAGTTTGCAAATTGTTCAATGGAGTTCTAGAAAGGAAGTCTGTGCTCAAGAAATACAAGGATGTAATACAAACAGAAAGAAAACAAGAACTCACTAAAAATCCCTACTCCTGTAAAATAATCAAATTGATGTGTCAGTAGAGATAAAAAGAACTGAGAAAAGTTATCTGTAACAATTTTATACTTGTATGGAATGAACTGTGATCATATTCACCCCTCATAACCCCCTCCACTTTTACCAACTCCCTTCTTTTTCCCAACTATGGCTCTCCTATTCACATTCCTTTTTCCTTTCAAAGGTGGAGGGCTTCTGCAAATGAACACAGCTGTGATGTGTTCGTGACTATATCAGCCACAACATATTCAGAAGACAACATTGCACATCATTCCTCCCCATCCTCCTGTTCCCACTCCCTCTTCTTTATTTCTCACTGGTACTTGGACGTTATCACTTAAACTCAGCACTTTTACCAGTTATGAGTCTCTGCTTTTACCAGTGCCCATTGTTGCGAGAACTTTCTCTGACCAAGGTTGAAAGCTGCACTAGTCCATTGGTCTAAGCATAAATAGGGCACTTCAACTGTATGTCCGTTTAGTAAAAATTAGCAATAGAATCTCCCATAATGCATTTCACCTCCCTATCCATAAACTTTTGAGCAGGTGTACCATAACATACATGTATTTCTTACTAATCAGGAAGTGCCTGGTTACTCACAGAACACTCATAACTTTTGTGCCAGTTAGGCATATCTTGTCGGGCATTTGAGAATTATGGCATGCAAGGACCATAGCTCGGTGTAAACACTGACAATTTCACTCTCCCAACAGCCTGCATAGCTCCTTCTGGCTCATTTACAACTTGATTTATCTATGTCCTGAATACAAAATGTGTAGTGTCTTCAGCAATAGGGTAGGGTATCTCCTATCAAGATTATAAAGTAGTAGGTTCTATCAAGATTATAAAGTAGTAGTTTCTATCAAGATTATAAAGTAGTAGGTTCTCATGATCAGTCATTATTTTCTATATTAGGAACTAGAGACACCACGAAAGATGAAGACTCAACTGAAAATTGCTTCCACGATAATGGTTTGTGGACATGTTGTGAGGTGATTTATTAATTGCTATTTGTTGTGGAAGGGCCCACAATATTGCACACAGTACCGTTCCTAGGCAAGAAGGACTAGGCTATATAATAAAGGCATCTGAGCAAGCCAGAGAGAGAAAGCCCATAATCAGCATTCCTCCATGGCTTCTGCTTCAGTTTCTGCCTCCAGGTTTCTCCCTTGAGCTCCTGCCATGACTTCCCTCAATGAAGGACTGTACCTAGAAGTGTAAAATAAATAAACCATTTCTTTCCTCAAGTTGATTTTGGTCAATGTTTCTCACAGCAACTGGAACACAAATTAGGACACTAGAGTAAGGAAATCATGATGACTTTGCAGTATCCTGTTGAGCCAGAAAGTAAGAAAATGGCCAAATTCTGGGGCTTGTCAAAAGGGCACAAGGCCTCCTTTAAAAGCTCACACAGATTGCAAAAGTAGCAAGGAAACTTTAAAGTAAAGAGATAGCACAAATCAGACAGGAAACATGCTTTCAAGAGTGACAGAAGACATTAGTGAGAGTTCTCAAGGGTCTTGATTATTTCATGGGGTTTAAGACAAGAATTTGCTTGATAAGGATTGTAGTATTGGCAGTTCTTTGTTTGACAGAGTTGGATTATATAAACTTTTGCTCAGTGCACACACCCTTTCCCAAAA
This sequence comes from Peromyscus eremicus, assembly GCF_949786415.1. Taxonomy (NCBI): domain Eukaryota; kingdom Metazoa; phylum Chordata; class Mammalia; order Rodentia; family Cricetidae; genus Peromyscus; species Peromyscus eremicus. Next base: position 93,568,713 of record NC_081439.1, on the reverse strand, counting down.
TGTATCTAATTTTAATCAAATGCACACATAATTATATTAAGTATATGATTGGTAAATAAGGATGGCTTCCTAAAAAGTCCATCCTAGGGAACAATTTATCTTATTGAGTGTTGTAGCTAGAGTTTTCCTGCCTTGCCCACACTCAGAACAAATCTCTGTCACCCGCCAGTCCCACAGCCGCTCAGACCCAACCAAGTAAACACAGAGACTTATATTGCTTACAAACTGTATGGCCATGGCAGGCTTCTTGCTAACTGTTCTTATAGCTTAAATTAATCCATTTCCATAAATCTATACCTTGCCACATGCCTCGTGGCTTACCAGCGTCTTTACATGCTGCTTGTCATGGCGGTGGCTGGCAGTGTCTGCCCCCACCTTCCTGTTCTCTCAATTCTCCTCTCTGTTAGTCCCGCCTATACTTCCTGCCTGGCCACTGGCCAATCAGTGTTTTATTTACTGACCAATCAGAGCATTTGACATACAGACAATCCCACAGCAGAGTGTGTTCTCAAAATCAGTCTAGGCCAGGTCAGGCCTTTCACTCTTGCAGTCAGACATCACTGGAATATGACTGAATAGACTATGCCCAAGATTATTGGTTGTTGTGGTGAGAAAAATCTTTCTGAATTCTTAGAACTGGGGTATTCATACATATTTGTGGAGGTTGGGATTCTAGGTTGTTAGAAGGTTGCTAACTATATTGTTTACACATAGGTAAAGGTCTCAAGCTATGAAATGCATTATTTGTGGTGGTATTGTGTTCCCCAAAATATTGTGCACCCTAATAAACTTATCTGGGGTCAGAGACAGAACAGCCACTAGATACAAAGGCTAGAAAATGGTGGCACTCACACCTTTAATCCTAGCATTCCAGAGGTACAAATCCCTCTGGTTCTCTGTGAGTTCAAAGCCACATTGGAAACAGCCAGGCATGGTGACACACGCTTTTAATCCCAAGAAATGAGCCTTTAATTCCAGGGAGTGATGGCAGATAGTAGAAAGGTATATAAGGCGTGAAGACCAGGAACTAGAAGCATTTGGCCGGTTAAGCTTTTAGGCTTTTGAGCAACAGTTCAGCTGAGATTCATTCTGGATGAGGACTCAGAGGCTTCCAGTCTGAGGAAACTGGTGAGGTGAGGTAGCTGTGGCTTATTCTGCTTCTCTGATCTTCCAGCGTTCACCCCAATACCTGGCTCCAGGTTTGATCTTATTAATAAGAACTTTTTAAAATTCCTACTACAATAATTAGTAGAATGGTCTGTGTGTAGTGTAGTTCCAATGGAGTCTTAGTTTGTTACGATAATTCATATCATTACTTACCTAATGTAAGTTAAGTTTTCATATGTAAAAATGGCCATAGAACAAAATAAATGAAATATAAAATAAGTAATAAAGATAATGGAAGGATTAAAGAAAACGAGATACTCACCAAAATCCGATTTTGAAATTTTGTAAACACTCATAAGTTCAAATACTTTTAGGAATAATTAAAAACAAAAATTAAAAAGAAAAGAAAAATCCATTTACCTGAAGCTTTCAGGTCTATATTAGTTTTATTTCTCCATGTTCTATGTCTCAAATATGTGGGTCTTACTATCAAGTTCTGGAGGGTAGCTAAGACTAACAGCACCAACCTGTAAAGTTTGAGGTTTTATGGGACCTCACTGAACGACAAATACAAAAGCAGCAACCCATTCCTGGGACCAGGATGTTTATTCGTTAGCATCTAGTGGAATCATTATTGTCCTGTTACATGATAACTCCATTTATACTCTTTTTTATGTACATGTATAGATATATTTTAGAAAGCATCTACACTAGTAGGTTTTGATACAATATTTCTAGGTCCAACTTTGTCATTTTTAATAAATTTTCTTTTGTTTTCTTTTATTGAAGATAGATTTTTTCATATACTATATACTGATTATGTGTCCCCTCCCTCTACTCCTCCCAGTTCCTCCCCATCTCTCCTCCTATTTAGATCCACTCCTTTCTGTCATTAAAAAATAAATAGGCTTATAAGGTATAATAATAAAATAAATTACAATATAATAAGATGAAAGTATCAAAATAGGACAAAACAAACAGAAGGTAAAGAGTTCAAGTTCCCCAAAATAGATATAGACACAGAGAACCCCTCAAAATCACAAAACTAGAAGCCATAATATATATGCAAAGTAACTTTAGGGTAAAAAGAGGGAAAAAATAAAAAGTAAGAAATTTTTAAAAAGAAAAAACCCTAACACTACATTATGTGACACAGAACGTCAAAAAATGCTTTCAAATTCATTTTCTGTTTGCCATCTACTTCGGGGCATGTGCCCTACCCTAAAGAGTTGTTTCTCCAGGTTCACTATATGTAGATTTATGTTGAAGTCTTTGATCCATTTGTACTTGAGGTTAATGCAGGGTGATAAATATTGATCTATTTGCACTATTTTACATGCAGACATGCAGCTTGACCAGCACCATTTATTATAGATGCTGCCTTTTTACCAGTGTTTATTTCTGGCTTCTTTATCAAAAATCAAGTGTCTATATGTGTGTCAATGTATGATTGAATCTTCAATTCTGTTCCAGTGATCAGTGTCAATGCCAATGCCACATGGATTTTATCACTATGGCTCTATAGTAGAGCTTATAATCAGGGATGGTGACACCTCTGGAAGTTCTTTTGTTGTATAGAATTGCTTTAGCTATCCTGGGTTTTTTGTTTTTCCATATGAAGTTGAGAATTGTAATTTAAAGTTTTGTAAAGAATCATGTTGAAATATTCATGAGGATTGTGTTGAATCTGTAGATTGCTTTTGGTACAATGGCCATTTTTCTAGGTTAATCCTACCTATCCATGAGAATGGGCAATCTTTCCATATTCTGTCATCTTCAATGTCTTTCTTTAAAGACTTGTTTTGGAGTGTAGCATTATTGTAGAAAAAGATTCCCAGGTTTGGGAATCAGAAAACTATGTGTATTTCCTGACGGTCAGAAGTTAATGCCATCTAAATAAATTCTCAGACTCAAAAAAAAAAAAAAAAGACTTGTTTTAGTCATACAAGTCTTTCACTTTCTTGGTTAGAGTTGCCTCAAGATATTTATTATTTGAGGCTGTTGTGAAAGGTATTTTCCTGATTTCTTTCTCAGACCATTTGTGTATAGGAGGGCTACCAATTTTTTTAGTTATTCTTGTATCTAGACACTTAACTGAAAGTGTTTATCAGCTGTAAGAGTTCTATGATGAAATTTTTAAATAAATATTTTTATTTTATAATTAATTTAATTTTACATATCAGCTATGGATTCCCCTGTCCTCCCTCCTCCCACCCCCAGGCTTTCCCCCCAATCCACCCCCCATTCCCACCTCCTCCAAGGCAAGGTCTCCCCTGGGGATTCAGCCCAGCCTGGTAGATTCAACTGAGGCAGGTCCAGTCCAGTCCCCTCCTCCCTGCACCAAGGCTGAACAAAGTGTCTCAGCATAGGCCCCAGGTTCCAAAAAGCCAGCTCATGCACCAAGGACAGGTCCTGGTCCCACTGCCTGGGGGCCTCCCGAACAGTTCAAGCTAATCAACTGTCTCACCTATCCAGAGGGCCTGGTCTAGTTCCATGGGGGCTCCTCAGCTATTGGTTGGTAAAGATACCTCCACTATAGACTAGTGGCAATGGTCGAGAGAGTGCCTGAGCTGACCTACTCTGGTGAAAAACAAAATGATTCTGGTGAAAAAATACAAATGTAGACTAATGGAAAAATATAGAAAACCCCCCAAAAGAGTACATGTTACTAAAGACAACTAATATTTAATAAGGATGGCAAATATACACACTGGGGAAATGACAGAATCTGCAGAAAATGGTGCTGGGGAAAGACAATGTTCACATGAGGAAAAATGAAATAAGACCCATGTCTATCACTCTGCATCAAAATTCAATCCAAATGACCAAAGATCTCAAAGTCAAGCCTAAGATGCCGAAACTGCTAGAAAAATGCACAGGCAGTACGCTACAAAATATGTGTAGGTGCCGGGCGGTGGTGGCGCAGGCCTTTAATCCCAGCACTCGGGAGGCAGAGGCAGGCGGATCTCTGTGAGTTCGAGGCCAGTCTGGGCTACCAAGTGAGTTCCAGGAAAGGCGCAAAGCTACGCAGAAAAACCCTGTCTCGAAAAACAAAAAAACAAACAAACAAACAAAAAATATGTGTAGGACTTTCTGAATAGACTCCATTTGTCCAGGAATAAAGGTCAATAATTGACAAGTGGGACCTCATGAAACTAAAAAGCTTATGTACAGCTAATGAAACAATTAATCAAGTGAAGCAGAAGCCTACAGAATAAGGGAGAATCTTGTGCCTGCTAAACTTCTGACAGAGGGTTGGTATCCAGAATATATGCAGACACTTCAAAAAATAACAAAGAATTAAGAAAACAAACTATGCAGTTAAAGGAGATAAAAATGACTGAGCAGTATTTAAAAAAAATCTCTTCAGCATTTGCAGCAATTTTGGATACAAATTAAAACAACTTCAAGATTACATGTCACCATGGTCAGAATGTCTAAGATCAAGAAAACAACAGGAAATCCTAGACAGAATATGGTGAAAGGGAAACTCTCATTCCATTTTGGAGGGATTGCAAACTGATCCAGCCACTATAGAAGCCAATGTGGAAAATTCTCAAAAAGCTTAAAGTTGATCTACCATGTGATCCTGCTATACCACCCCTTAGCACATGCCCAAAGGAGTTGATAACCTAATCCACAGACACTTGCTTCGCCATGTTTATTTTTCCTTTATTTACAAAGTCTAGGAAATGAAACAACCTAAATATCTTTGAAATGGTGAATGGATAATAAAAATGTGCTACGTATTCACAATGTAATCCTGTTCAGCTGTATAAGAAAAATGAAGTAATTATATTTGCATGTGAATTAACAGATTTGGAAAATATTATATGTAGTGATGTAACCCAGAGAAATGAAAGCTAATTTGCTTTCTCTCCTCTCTGTTTCTAAGCTTCAACCTGCAGATGTGAGAATATAACATGGAGTAACACAGAAAGCAGGAAAGAAAATGTGAACCAGGTAGTAGGGGAAAGAGCTCCAGAAAGAGGAATACCAGAATAAAAGTCGATATAATAAAGGAATTAGTAAAGAATGTGGGTACAGTTGTGACTGGGAAGAAAGGAGGGGGACTATCCAGAAAAGGATTGTAACAACAGTTATAAATAAAATTAAGGATATTTGAAAAAGCTTTAAGGAATCATAGTTACTTAAAATTACACAGAATAAATGTAAGTACATAAGAATACATAAAAGAATCCAGTATAGAACATTATATATGCATGTGTGTGTGTGTGTGTGTGTGTGTGTGTGTGTGTGAGAGAGAGAGAGAGAGAGAGAGAGAGAGAGAGAGAGAGAGAGAGAGAGAGAGAGAGAGAGAGAGTTATTCCACTTGGGTTGATAATGATTTCCCCAAGAGCCATAGAGTACCTAACAAAAATCCCAATAGTAGGCAAGAGAAACCTCCTTTCAAGTTGTTGATTAGAGGAGTTTAACAGATCCCTAAAACAACGTAGGTTACACTGGGTCCTTTGCTGCCTCCCAGAAGTTGAAGGTAAATCCCTGTTAATGAAGAAATATTCTCTTTTGACATGTGACTTGGAGGGGTCAAGCCAGCTCATGAGGAAGGAAAAACCTTCCTCCTTGAAATTTAGTTTTCCTAGTACTATAAGGATCTATGAAATCTACCAATGTAGAAAAGTATTCAGCAGTCTTACTCAGCTGTGAGGCCCATGAAACACAATAATGAGAAGCATGGCACGGATGTCATGGAGGAAACCAACAGCTGTTTAATTAGACTTAAGCTACATTCAATCAGACAGAAATTAGGCCTGGTACTGGAAACTGTCAACTACCTATGGTTACTGGGGTCATGATTCTCCTCTAACCTATTACTGTCAATTTCCTAAACCAGTAAAATTCCTAACTGCATACTAAATCATTGTCCTTATTTGCACAGACATGTGTAGCTCTCGCCTGTCATCAAAGAAGTTTCTTTCTCACAGAAAGCCACAACTGGTGAAAACACAGAGAATAACTAACTATGGGTTCCCAGACTCATGTTACATCATCAATCTAACCCCTACACCAGCATTTAGGGAACAGTATGTAAGAGGGGGCAGAAAGATTCTATGAGCCAGAGGACGAGGCAGTCTGCTATAAGATTATGTGTAAATGAATTTCTAAATGATCTTATTAAATAAAAAACATGGAGCCAGAATTTTGGGTTAAAGCCTTAGAGAGATCAGGGAAATACAGAAAGCCACCAGCTCACCTCACCTCCTCACCAATTGTGTGTTTTATATAATGCAGGGAAGCTATAGACATGAAATCTCAACAATATTGCTGTCTAAATAAGACCTCAGCAATGACAAGACCAACTTGTATCCCAGTGTGGATGGGGAAATCTCATGGTTCCTATATGAGGAGTTATAGACAATCAATGACTGCAGAGGAGGGAGAATAAGTCCTCCCCAGGTATGAGCCACATAATTGGTTATCCAGCCCCAGATAGCCAGTCTCCCACCCCACCCCCATATATATATATATATATATATATATATATATATATATATATATATATATACAGCCTTCTCAGCAGATTTGTGTTTCCTTTTTGTCAGTGTATTTTATCACAACAGATATAAAACTAGTGCAGTATTTATATACGTTGTTTCCCAATGACTTGCCAATTCCACTTATAAATACATTTCTACGAAATTATCACAGAGATCCTTAAGATGGTATACATTGTTTTTATTGGCACAAGCTACAGTAGTCAGAAGTGTCATCAGCATTAGACTGAAATGGTTAGGAAGATTAACTTTGGAATATGCTATGCCACTTAGAAGCAACAGATGGCAGGTACATGCTTAGCACAATCCTTGGTTAGAACCTGAAACAGCAATGAGATCCACAATGCAATGGCCCCTATTTAAATTGCAAACACATGAGCAAGATAAATATATACTTTACTAGAATACAATAAAAATAGTATGCATTAAGTAGATAGCACTTTGCCTATGTAAGAAATTATGTAGACTCCTTAAATAATTATTTTTAAAGATCAGAGTTTTCATTTTTTCTTCCGGGGCATCGAAACTGTTGTAATACAAAGTTTCCCATATAATTCCTAAAAAAGAATCATGTAATTATTGAAATTTTTTTATTTTTCACCTGTCTTGTTTAGATACTATGCGCTGATAAGTAGTGTAATAGTCTAAATATGCAGGGCATGCTTTCTACTATGGATGTTGCATTGCTGTTCATGTGTTTCTAAGGAAAAGCTGTTTTTTTATTTTTTATAGCAATTAAAATTTATGCAACACATATAGCCTTGCTCTGGGTAGTAGATAATGGAAAATAAAATAGACACAACCTTGGGCTTTCAGGCTAAGGCAATAGCTCAAGCCAATGGAAATATCGATAATGTATACATGCTTTTGTTCTTCTTGCTCTTTGTCCTGTAGCAACTGTGAGCAATTCACTGAATGTTGGTACATGTGAAGAGAAAAATGTCACTCCTGCTGACCTTTGAAAGTGGTAATTGACTTAGCCCAGCAGCAAGGTAGTGATTTTGGAAACACTGTGAGAGTCAGGGGAGAATACTTGCCTGCAACTAATCTCAAGTGTTTTCCCAGCATGAATCCAGGCTTTGTGCAATATCACGTTCATAAAGACAGTCACTGTTAAATCAGTCATTCAAGGATGTATCGATTGCGGGCATTGCATGAGATATCACAGACTGAATACTTTCATTTGTTTCTGTGAAATTGCCATATCATCAAAGAGTGTGCTTTTTAGCTTCAAATCAAAGAGCATCTAATCCAGAGAAACGGCAAAGCTGTCATCAAAAAGCAGATGGGAAGAAAGCTAGGCTGAGCAAAGGTAAACACTCCAATTTAATTATTTTCCTTCAAAATCTTCAAAAGCTAAATGCTGCTATTGTAGAACATGATCATTTCCAAAAGCAGTTTGGTGAATGAAGCAGAGCAAATAAAACTATGATTGGAGGTTGTGGGGGGGGAATGTAATCAACACAAAATTAGCAATCTTTCTTATCAAAATGGCATATTCTAAGATTGATCTGACTAAAGTTATAGATGAATAGCTAACCTCGAGTTTGAATACATCATAAAATGTGTAAGAGCAAGAAATTGGCAGAGCACCAAGCCAAGCATAACACTCAAGCAAAATGTTTAGATGATTAGTTTTTAAATTAGCATACAAAGTAATGGGTTTCATTATAGTTTTTTCCTACATAATTTGTTCTTGTTCTTTCCTCTCAGCCAGTGTTATACTCTATTCTCCTAAAACTTCCACTCTTCTGATAGTCCTTTTATGTTTTCAAATCACAAATAGTTCATTGTGTTGCTTGAATGAGAATATCCCTCATAGGCATGAGTATTTTAATGTATGTTCCCTAGTTTAAGGTAATATTTGAGGCTAGAGGAAGAATGCCACCAGAGGCAAGCATTGGGAGTTATAGTCTTCTGGTATTACTTCCAGTTCAAACTCTCTGCTTCATGCTTGCAATTAAACTTGTGATCCCTTAGTTTCCTATTCTACTTCCTGCTGCCATTCTTTCAATGTCATTAAGAGGTCTTCCTCTGAAACTGTATGTCAAATAAACTCTTCTTCTAAAAATTGTATCGGTCATAGTATTTTATCAGAGCAAGAAAACAGAATGAATATAGAAGTTGGTACCAGAGAAAAGGCTGATACTGTGAAGAATCTGATCATGTGTTTTGGACATATGTGAAAGACTTTGGAATTTTGTTGGGTTAGAAAAGTGATTGGATGAGATTGAGAGAAAAGAAGTCTGTAGAGGCCTTGCTCCAGAGGTTTCAAAGGTAAGCAAGGACTTAATAGCAACAGGGACAGGGGTCATTCCTATGATATTTTGTCAAATAATTTGTCTGCCTTCTGCCTATGTTCTGACAATGTGTCTAAGGATCAATTAAAGAGTAGTGGGCCTAATTTCTTTGGGGGATAAAACTGAGTCTGTGGCATAGCTGTTACTGATAACATTTAGGTTGACAGTAAAAAAGAAAAAAGAGACAGAAAAAGACACAAAATACACACTTTAGAGAAAAGAGAAGCATAGGAAGCTGTATCATGAATTGCTAAATGGTCTTTTAATAAAAACCCGGAGCCAGATATTGAGGTAAATGCTGAAAGATCAGAGAGACAAAGGGACAAGCCATAGCCACCACCTCTTGCCTCACCAACTCCTCAGCCTGAAAAAACCTCTGGTTCTTGTCTCCCCGTGCCTTATATACCTCTCTGCCCAGCCATCACTTCCTTAGATTAAAGGTGTGTGTGCTTCCAAGCAAAGGCATGAGAACTTATTATGATCAATCCATATGAGTCTGTTAAATGGGTAACAGAATTAAGATACAAATTGAAAAAATACACTCACAAATACAGAACAGAGTAGACAGTTGAAGTTGTCTTCTGATCTGACTGGAAGTGAATCCACCTCACAGGCAGGAGCAGGTAGAGGGGGCATATGACCCTTCTCCAACTCCTTATAAGAGGTCACATACAATGGCAGGAAGCACCACCTCCTTTGGGCCATAAAGCCCAAGGTCATGGATGGAGCAAATACCACTACACTTCCCCTTTTTATCTAAATAAGAAGGTTCTAATCTTAATGCAAACTATATACAATTAGAATGATTATCAAATATTGTCCAGGAAAACAAAGGGTAGTAACATAAACAAAAATGAAACTGCTGTGGGATGTTCTCTATGCTGTGAATGTGTTGCTCTGATTGGTTAATAAATAAAGTGCTGATTGGCCAGTAGCCAGGCAGGAAGTATAGGCGGGACAAAGAGAGAGGAGAAATCTGGGAACAGGAAGGCTGAGTGAGGAGATGCTGCCAGCTGCCGCCATGAGAAGCAGATGTTAAGATACCGGTAAGCCATGAGCCACATGGCAACTTATAGATTAATAGAAATGGGTTAATTTAAGATATAAGAGCTAGATAGCAAGAAGCCTGCCATGGCCATACAGTTTATAAGTAATGTAAGCTTCTGAGTGATTATTTTGTAAGTGGGCTGCATGCTGTCACAGTCTCTGTGAGTTCATATGAACATCATCCCTGTTGTGTCTGGAAGACATTGTTTCTTTAGAGTCATCTATCACCTTCCACTCTTACACTCATTCACCTTCTCTTATATAGAAATCCATGAGCCTTGGGTGGATGGGTTTGATAAAAGGTATCCCATTTAGAGCTGAGTAGTTCAAAGGATCATATTTTAAAAGAAAACCAACTTCCACTCCTCAGGAGCCATCAAATATCAGTGGCTTCTCGGCTTAAAGTGGGAGTTGTGAGACATTCCCCACTCTATTTTGTAAAATTGGTTGGCTTGATCTTGTGCAGGCCATGTGCAGGCAACCACCAGTCCTTTCATATCCAGAAGATACTGTTTTGAACCATTCACCAATGGCTTCAGGCTCTTGTAATTGTTTTCAGGACAACCCTATCAAGAAAGTTGAAGCAAAGCTTTCTTGATAACCCCTGTACCTTTAGATGGAAGAAATGTGACAGAGACATCCCATCTGGAGCTGAGAGTTTAATAGCTTTTCTCTTTATTTTGACCAGTTGTTTCTACATTAACCACTACCCAATGCACAACGTATCCTCTCAGATAATATCTGAGAGCTGAACTAAATTTATAGATACAGGATATATATTTATAGGAAAGTTTGACACTATGTCTATTTAGCAAACTAATAACAGTATGTTCTCTCCCCTCTGTTCCATGAGCTCCCAAGAACCCCAGTTTCCCAAGAAATAGGACGAACAATCAGAAAGTGGAACTTTATGAAATTATAAAGTTTCTGTAGTGAAAATGTGTTAATCATTCAACAAGGCAGCCTATAGAATAGGAAAAAAATATTTGCCAGATACACATCTGACAGAAGGTTGTGGTATAGAATAGCAAAAAAAACTCAGATCATCGAACACCAAGAATACAAATAACCCAAATGAAAAAATCGCCTATGCGACTCTAAAGCAATTTTCCCTATTCACATTGGCATGACAACCAGTGTTACCATCATGCATTCCTCCATGGTTTCTGCTTCAAGTGTCTGCTTGAGTTCCTTCCCTGAGTTATTTCAATGATGGAACAGAACCTATAAACCAAGAAAGCCCTTTTTCTTCCTAAGTTGTGTTTGATCGGTGTGTTTCACCACAGTGACAAATAGAAACTCAAACAAGCACAAATTGGGTTGCATTGAAAACTCTGATCTTGTAAGTAGAAAGCTGTGCAAGTAACATGATACTGCAGTAATACTGGCTATATAGCAGGCTGCCAAGCTTTGATCTCTTAGATCTGTATCCTTCACAAATCCAGGATGATTTCAAATGCTCTCATGACTTATGTCAGATTATACCACAAAAACATAACACAATGAAAAATAACTCTTAAAACAAGGAAATATTGATCTGAAAAAAACTTGAGTTTTATGCTGATTAATATCTATGTTTTATAGGTCCTAGGCTTTCTTTTATTATTATTATTAATTACTTTTTTCATTTATTTTATATCCCAACCACAGCTTCCACTCCCCTTTCTTCCCATGCCCTCCCCACCACCATTCTGCCCCAGCTCTTTTCTAAGCTTATATTTTAATAGTTATGTTAAGCTCCTGGACTGAAATTTTAGTAAATTTTTCTATCTGACCAGAAGACAGGAAGGCAAAGAACAAAAGAACTCTGATGAGTTGTTCCTGTGTATAAAGCCTAGCTATCAACAGAAAATGCTTCAAAATGACCTAAATATACAGCATCCCACTTGACCTTTTATGAAATCAATAAATGGCCAAGTCTTTTGGCACCCATTTTTAAAAGAATATCTCTTTACCTCTTCCCAAGGAGATGTTTTTATTATTATAAATTCCCTATCTTATTTTGAACATGCAAAGCCAATATGGCATGCTTCCTCCAATTACTCAGAAGTAACAGATACATGCCACAAAGGAATGTCAGGCAATTTGTGTTATTCTGCCTGGTATTCACTCACATGGATTATATAATTTATCTGATGAGAAATTTGGATTCTTATGAATGCTTTCATATATCCTCTTCAGAGTCTTTAAGTACAAAGTCTACTAAATAGAGACCCTTGCTGCTTGAGAGCCTCAACTGATAAAGGTTATTTATATAGACAGTCTGCTGCTCAGAAGCAGCCAAGCATTTCTAATTAAAACAAAAGAAAAAGATGATCATAAATTAAAACCTCTGGCAGAAAGTTTCTACACTAAGAAATGTCTCAGAATCAAAGTAATGATCAAGTCCATTTCTTACCCAATCATATATTTTTAAGTGGAAAACAAAGACAACATACACACAAAATAAGTATTTTTGACTAATTTAATATCCAATTTAATTTCCAAATATCTCCACGTTCTGGATTTCCTAATTCTCAAAAAAACTCTGTATTGTATGAAAGAAAACTGTAAATATGTAAATATAATAATTTTATGTTTAACTCTGACCAATTAAATGTAGTCATAAATATTTCTGCCTACTTAGAATAATACTTCTTATAGCCAGGTACCAATTTTAGAGTTACTATAATAAATACTCATACATGTCTACATAAATAATATAGCTATTTTTATACACATAGAAAACTATTTATCAGTAAAGTCATACTACAAGATACAGAACAAATTCAATAATAATTATGAATAGTTTGTCACTTGGTTCATATAATATGCTAAATTACATAATTTTTATTCCAAATGTTGAGATTGGAGGATAGATCAGCAGTGCAGTTGGCATTTTCTTTAGACCACCCAAATAAAGACACAGAGACTTATTATTAATTATGAATGCTCAGCATTAGCTTAGGCTTGTCTCACTGGCTCTTTTAACTTAATTTAGCCTGTTTCTACTCATCTACATTTTGCCTTGGGTCTTTTTACCTTTCTTTCATTCTGTATGTCCTACATTCCTGCATCCTCCATGTCTGGCTGCCTGGTCCTTGACATTTCCCTACAATCTCCTTTTCTTTCTTCCTCTTTTTTTTTTTCAAGCCTAAATCCCTCCTCCTACTTTTTCTCTCTGCCTGGAAGTTCCACCTATACCTCCTCCCTTGCTATGGCTATTCAGCTTTTTATTGGGTGCTTTAGGCAGGCAAGGTAAAATAGCAAAACATCTTTACATAATTTAATGTAACACATCTTTGCATAGTTAAACAAATATTCTGCAACACAGCAGTTAGGAGTACTTGGCGCTCTTATAGAGGACCTGAATTTGGTCCTTAGCACCCACCCAGTGGCTTACATTTTTCTGTAAGAATGAATGTATGTCATATCACAAACTTAAGTCTAAACTTGTCTATGTATATTCATATATCAAACTTCTATTTTCTGGTAAGGAAATGTTATAAACTATACTTTTGTGGGAATTGTGAGTTTTACATTTTATTTTTAGATTTATTCAAGGAGAAGTGGTATCGCCTATCCAAAATATGAGTATATTTGTATATTATTTTAAAGTTATTTTCATTGTAAAGTATTTACACACAGATTTTGTTAGCTTTATCTTAGGTTCTTTATTATTTGGACATTGAGTCAATACTCTGGTTGTAAAAGCTACTTTTTAGTTTAAATACAAGTGTGAAATATATTACTTTATCTAAAAGCAATGGAAAATTCAATAGTGGAGCTGACCTCTGGGAAAAATTATCCAAAGTGTAAAACTTCACAGTTTCTCTGCACTCTCTTATATATAGATATACACAAATGAATAAATTGAGAAGAAAATTCTCTCAAAAAAGGAGATAAAAGCTGCAATCATCAGGGAACACAATTCTAATGTGCTTTATTTTCACTACAGCAATATCATCAACCTTTCTATTTCTAATATTTTCATCATTCATACTTTTTTTTGGTTTTTTTTTTGGGGGGGGGTTCGAAACAGGGTTTCTCTGTGTAGCTTTGCGCCTTTCCTGGAACTCACTTGGTAGCCCAGGCTGGCCTCGAACTCACAGAGATCCGCCTGCCTCTGCCTCCTGAGTGCTGGGATTAAAGGCATGTGCCACCCACCACCCGGCTCATTCATACTTTTTTAAGTGATGAACTACAACCATATATATATATATATATATATATAAAACAACCTAAGAGTGGCTATCAAGATGACTCAGTGGTTAAGGACACAGACTGCTCTTCCAGAGGAGGCAGCCCACAACCACTTACAACTTCAGCTCCAGGGAAATCTGATGCCTCACTTGCACACACTCATACAACACAAAAATAACATACACACACACACACACACACACACACACACACACTTAAAAATAATAAAAAATAAATCTTTAAACAGACTTTGAAGAAAATTAATTTTAAAATTAAATAGAAGCCAGTGACAGAGCTCAGTGTCAAAAGGATATCAACTCTTAAATTCAAATTTCCAGACCATAAAAAACAAACACACAAAACAATAGATTGGAATGATATGTGTTGTTGAGGGCTTTTACTCTTTTTTCTTTTGGAGGCCCACCACCCAACTCCCTAATAAATCATCCAAGGGCTTATTTTAATTTTTAATTATGAATGCTCAGCCTTAGCTTGGCTTGGGTCTTGACAGCTTTCTTTAATTTAACTTAGCTTTTCTACCTTGTGGCTCCGGGCTTTTCCCATTATCTTACTTCTATAAATATTATTCTTACTCCATGGCTTGCTGGCCCCTTGTATCCTCCTCCTTCTCTCACTGCTAGCTCTCTTGATCTCTTTTCCCCACAGATTTCTCCTTCTATATATTCTCTCTACCTGCTAGCCCTGCCTATCCTTTCTCCTGCCTTGCTATTGGTCTTGCAGTTCTTTATTAGACCACCAGGTCTTTTACACAGACACAGTAGCACAGCTTCACAGAGTTAAACAAATGCAGCATAAACAAAAGTAACACATCTTACAATAATATTCCACTACAGATATGAATAAGATGAGTGAATAGGAAGCTCCAGACTCTCATTCATCATTTCAAATACTAAGAAATTAAAATGGGGGGTAGGGTGGAGGGAGAGTACTGAGGGAGATGACTGGAATTGGGGGGGCATTTTGGGATTGAGGTAGAAACCTAGAACAATGAATACTCCCTAGAATCTACAAGTGTGACCCTAGCGAAGACTCCTAGTAATGGAGATATGGAGCTTGAATCAGCCATCTTCTGTAACTAGGCAAGGCTTCCAATGCAATGATTAGGACACCAATCCAGCTTCTCATAAACCTTTGACCTACAATTTGTCCTGCCTGTAAGATATGCTGTGGTAAAGGTGGCACAGAAGTTGTGAGAGTGGCCAACAGATGACTAGCCCAACTTGAGACCCATGCCACCAGAAGGAACCCATGCCTGACACTGCCTGTAGGGCCAAGAACCAGAGGCTGGATTACCCAGAGATCCAGGATAGAACCAAACAGGACTGGCAAAAAAAAACCAATGAAATGATTCCTAATGATACTCATCTAGACTCATAGATTGGAGCCTAGCACAATAATCATCAGAGAGGCTTCATCCAGCAAGTAATGGGAGCAAAACATATCACAAGATACAAACCTTAAAGTGAAAGAGAAGACAATGGAGAAAAAATGATGTATAACAACCTGTACCCCCAATAATTTTCAGCTGTTTACAAAATGGTGATAGTTAGGATTTGACTCTGAGTAGTTGAGTTTATATGTTTTAAATTCTCCAATGAAGACATAAATTGGCTAAGTTTGTTTGGTGGTATATACCTATAATCCAAATGCTTGTAATGGAGAGACAAGAATCTAGACTGAGCTGCAATCCAAGCTATGAACTGGCCTGAGCTACATAGTTTGGTCCTCTCTCAGACAAAACAAAACAAAACAAAGAAAGAACACTAAGAGAAAAATTTAAAATACATAGAGTGACTAAATAGATAAACTGAATATTATCCTATTATATGCTGTCTACAAAAAGAGTCCTTTTCTTTCCAGGAAACATGTGAATTAATGAATAAAAATGATATTCTATGCAAATGGAAATGAATAGAAAGCGAGCGTATATTTATTTCAGAAAAAGTCAATATTAAATAAAAAATATAAAGTAAGGAAAAGAAAGTCAGTATGATAAAGAGACCAATTCACTGAGAAGGTATAATCATGAACATACAACATTGAGATACCTAATTATAATAAAGAAATATTGATAGATTTTCAGAAAGATATGCTATCATATAATAATAGGAGAGGTTGATACCCAACATTTTTCCTGCTGCTTCTTTTTTATTTATTCTTTAAGAGTGTCATACAATATTTTTCATGATATTCTTTCCCATCCCTTAACGCCTCCCTCTTCCCTTGCCCACCCAAATTCATGTTCATTCTGCCTCAAAAAAATTAACAAAAAATAAAAACAGAATAAAAATACCATACAAAGCAATCAAATTTGTGTTGGCCAAATACTCCTGAGGATGAGCCTGTCCTGGAATGTGTCACTGTACTGATAAAAACTGATCTCCCTTTTTTAGCAGGTACCAATTGTAAATAACTTCTTGGTTAGGGGTGGGACTTGGTGTCCACTTCCCCTTCTCAGTGCTGGAATTTTTGTCTGGTCTGTACCTGTACAGGCCTGTTAAGTGCTGTCATTGTCTTTGAGTTCATATGTGTATCAGACTTGTTGTGTCTGGAAGAGGCTGTTTCCTTAGAGCCATCTACCCTTTGGCTCTTACATTTCCCACTTTCTCCTCTGCACATATCCCTAAGTCTTGAAGGGAGGACTTGATAAAACTATCCAGAACTTTTAACAATGAACAGGTAATTGAGACACAAAATCATTTTGGATGTTTTGGACTATAACAAACATTTGAACAAAATGGACTTAACATACTCACATAGAGTAAAAGAATACATATTATCCTCAAGTGCACAGAGAATGTTCTTTATGCTGGGTTGGTGTTTACCTCTGTTAGTGTGCAGAGTACGTTATAGTAACATGAACATTAGTCTGTAGAGGTCAAGGCTCTAGGTAAGCATTAGCTTCAATTTTCTGTGTTCATTGAGATATATAGGAGTTGTATTCAGCAATAGAGTCTTACCATCAGTTTGTGGAGAGAAACCCACAACCTTGGAAACAGTCTGAGCTGTATGGGGCTTTCCTTTGGATCACTTTGGACAAAACCTAATTAGTTATAACCCATTCCTGACACTGGAAGTTTCATTTGGTGGTGAGGTGAAAGATATCTAGATGAGGCTTTGTCTCCCTTGTTATTTGTTGATTCCATTTGGATTTCCTTCCTATGTGTATATAGGTTTAAGAATCTTCTACTATAGGTTTCCATATGTGCTCTCCAATGGCTCTTAGTTTTAGCTGTCCCTTTGTGTATTCCCTTCTTTACTCTCCCTTCCCTCCCCATGCCTGTATGACCCTCCCTCCTGTTCCAGCCCACACCCCCATATCCATCCATGACTTTTCAGTTCTATTTCCCATTCCTAGGGAGATCCTTCCCTCACCCCTAGTTCCTTACTGTATACTTAACCTCTGTGGTTATATGGATTATAGCCTGCTTACTGAAGACATAGTATCTAACATACATATGTAAGTGAATACATACCATATTTGTCTTTTTTTGTCTGGGTCACCTCATTCAGGATGATCTTTTTCTAGCTCTATCCATTTATCTGCCAGTTTCTTGATTTTATTTTTTTAACAACTGAATAATACTACATTGTATAAATATACCACATTTTCTTCATCCACTCATCTATTGATGGACATCTAGGCTGTTTCCAATTTCTGGCTATTATAAATAAAGCAGCTATGAACATGATTGTCACCTGTCTCTGTAGTATGATGTGAAGTAAAAGTGCTACAGATCGATCTTAATCTATTCCTAGTTTCCTGAGAAACTGCCACGCTGTTTTTCATAGTGGCTGTTCAAGTTTTCACTCCCATCAGCAACACATGAGTGTTCCCCTTCACATTCTCACCAGCATAAGCTATCATTTGTTTTGTTGATCTTGGCCATTCAAACTGATTTAAGATGCTATCTCAAAGCAGTTTGGATTTGCATTTCTCTGATGACTAAAGATGGTGAACATTTCTTTGTTTCTCAGCCATTTATGCTTCCTCTTTTGAAAATACTATTTAGATTGTTACTCCATTTTTTAGTTATTTGTTTTCTTGATGTCCAGTTTTTTTAAATTCCTGGTATATTTTAGATATTAGCACTCTATAGAAAGTGTAGTTGATAAAAAATTTCTCGTTCTGTAGCCAACTTATTTGTCTATATGATGGTGTCCTTTTCTGTACAGTTTTCAGTTTCATGGGGTCTCATTCATTAATAGATGTTCTTTGTGCCTGTGCTATTGGTATTCCATTCAGAAAGTATTTTCCTGTGTCAATAAGTTCAACGATATTCCTCACATTTTGTTCTATCAAAATCAATGTATCTGGCTGTATGTTGAGGTCTTTTATCCATTTGAGTTTTGTAAAGAATAGATCTATTTGCACTCTTCAATCTGAAACCATCCAGTTTGACCAGCACCAGGTTTTTTTTTTTTTTTTGAAGATTTTTTTCCAGTTGTTATTTCTGGCTTCTTTATCAAAACACAGGGGCCCATAGGTATGTGAGTTTATGCTGGAGAAACAGATATCAGAAGATAGGAGTACTATAATTTCATCTCACACCATATTCAGAAATCAACTACAATTATTTGGATTTAAGCATAAGAAATAGCTCTTCCTTTCTACTCATACTACCAGCCTTTTCTGGCATATTGTCAACTTCTATAAAAATTGAATTCCTTCACATATTTATCATGGTCACTGTTGTAGAATATTATTTCAAGGTGTGTTACTTTTGTTTATGTTGCATTTGTTTAACTCTGTGAAGCTGTGTTACTGTGCCTCTAAAACACCTGATGGTCTAATAAAGAGCTGAATGGCCAATGGCAAAGTAGGAGAAAGGATAGGCAGGGCTGGCAGGCAGAGGGAATATTAGCAGGAGAAATCTGGGGGAAAAAAAAGAAGTAGCCAGAGAAGGAGGAGGACATCAGGGCCCAGCCACCCAGCTACACAGCAAGCCAGGGAGTAAGAAATAATGAAAGCTACACAGAAATAGAGAAAGATAAAAGTCCAAAGGCAAAAGATAGATGGGATAATTTAAGTTAAGGAAAGCCAGCCGGAAACAAGCCAAGCTAAGGCTGGACATTTACAAATGTATAAGCCTCCATGTACAATTTATTTGAGAGCTGGTTGGCAGGCCCCCCAAAAGAGTAAAGAAAACAACCGACAATAACTCACTTTACTTTGATTTGTGATATCTCTATTAGAATTGAGTTCACATTTCATGCTTGCTTTATCTCTCCAAATGTTTTTTTGTTTGGTGGTGGTGTTTTTTAATTTTATCATATCTTGTGTTTTTTGTTGTTGAAAACTAAACAAGATATTTCACGTAACAGGAACAGAGGTAAAAGTCCTTCAAAATGAATTTTATTTTAATATATCTAAAAGATTGTCTTTGTTTAAGGGTTGCTATAATTACGTGTGCCACAGACTTCTAATTTGTCTCTAGTCCCTTTTAATTAGAATGCAGTGAATATTTCATTGCAAGTACAATACTCATCATATGTAAAATTTCTATTTTGTTCATCTATATAATTTATTATTCTGTGATTGCCCATCTGTTATCAAGCACATCCATTGCCTTTTAATTCCATAAGAATATTCATAGCAGTCACTCTAATGTCCCTGAATGCTAATTCTGACTGAGAATCATTTTCTATTGATATGTTTTCTGAAATTAGAGTTCATATCTTTTTACTTATCACTTGTAGCAACTATAATATTCTCAATATTACAAAAATTTTTAAAGCATATAGATTATGTTATCTTCCATTAAAAGACTTTCACTTTCATTTATGCAGGAAAATAAATTATTTTCAGTTTTGTTTATTCTATAATTCTGGGTTCTGTTCTTTTGTTTTATTTACTTGTTTGTTTATTTCTTTGTCAGGGGACAGGGTGCTTCTCTGTAGCTCTGACTTTCCTGGTACTCAATATGTAGTCAATACTGGCCTTGAAATCGTGACAATCCTCGTGCCTCAGCCTCCTGAGTGCTGAATTTACAGTCATGGATTACAAAGTGTTGGGATTTGATTTTATTATTTCTTTGACTATTGTACTATTATCAAAAGTCCTAGGGCATTTTCAACGTGTTATTATTAAGTGGATACTTGTTACCATTAAGGTATGGATATTTGAGATCTATACATACACGATGTACTATTTTATAATTCTCTGATAGTAAACTTCAACTTGAAAATTTTCATCCTTAACACCTCAATTAAGGTCAGCCTTTGTTTCTACAAGTATTCACTTCCATGATCCCTATTTAGGAGTTCTTCAGAATAGGGAGTGCAAAATCACTTGAATTCTCTGCTTTAACCTATGTTGCTTCAAGGACTATAGTACTTTTCTGACTGATATATAATACCTGAAAAGAGTTACATTATTTAGTGTGTCGACTTATATAGCTGTTGACAGTATGATAAACCAGATAAAAGTTGTTTCACAAAAGTAGACATAAGACTGACTTTCTTTTAATGGCAAGCCTGTCTTCATCACCATGATAGCTGATATAGTTTGTCATAGACGAGCAGTCAAAGCAGGTTGGATAAATGTGTACACTAGAATGACATTGTCTGGCATAGATTCTTGGACAGACATTCATTACTGATTTGACCTTGGGTGAATCATTTACCCATGATGAAATAGGAAATATTTTTTAAAATGAGATTGAAATTTTATTATTGATGTCAAGCTGTCAGGATTTCAGGTTTGTCCAAATGTTTGAATTGTTTTATAACATTGTCATCTATGAAGTTCATACTTTAGAACTACACAAATCTGAAAGTCTTCAAGCTTATTTCTAGGTAAAAATGCAAGAATTGTAAGACAATAATATTTACCTTTATTTAATGTATTTTGAAATAAATTTAGGAAAATTCAACATTACTATGATTTTACAAAAGTTACTTAGTTCTTGACTCAGTATTATCCACCCCCGAAAAAACCACACACACACACACACACACACACACACACACACACACACACACACACACATATGCACACACATACACACCAAAAAGATTCAAATACTTAAAGGAAACTTTGTAAAATAGAACAAAAGAGAAGCCACCATATTTCTCAATTTTAAAATCTATTATGAATTTATACTAACAAAAACACAGAATTATGGAAATAGCAGGGAAGGAGACAATAAATAAATATTTATAGGTCCATTGATTTCTTTTTAAAGATTTATTTTTTAATCATGTATATGTATTTGTGGGTGTGGGGGGGTATTTCATATTTGGATACAAGTTGCCACAGAGTCCAGGAGAGGACATCAGATGATCTGGAGTAAAATTTACAAGAGCTATTTGGTGTCAGTGCTGGGAATCAAACTCAGGTCTTCTAAATGAGAAGTATATGCTAGTGCTGGAGAGAAAGCAACTCAGCTTACAGCACTTAGCAATTAAAGCTGCTCTTCTAGAGGACCCAGTTTTGATTCTTAGTACCCATAGGGCAGTTCACAACTGTCTCTAATTTCAGTTCTTGGGAGCCTATGTTCTTTTCCGATTTCCTTGGGCACCAGGTACACACATTGTATACAGACATGCAGACGAAACATTCATACACATAAGATAAAATAAATTTAATTTTAAATGGGATGCATGTTCTTAAGTGCTAAGTCATCTCTCCAGCCCCTCAAATGATTTTTGACAAAAACACCAAGAATGTGTGATAGAGAAATGATAATCTCTTTAATAAAGAGTTCTGAGAAAAACAGATATCCATATGCAGATGAATTAAATTAGTCCCACATCTCGCATGGTATGCAAAACCAAGTCAAAATTGAACATTATGGTGATGTAAATGAAAAATAGCCTCCACAGGCTCACATACTTAAGCACTTGATTCTTGGTTGGTGGTGTTATTTAGAGATATAGTGCAAATTTTAGGAGGTAGAGCCTTGGTGGGGGGAATATATCACTGAGGGCAGGTTTTGAAGGTTCATAGCTTCACCCCACTTCCAGTTAGTTTGGCCACCTGCTATCATGTGTCCCTTGCCATTGTGAAGTAACCCTCTAGATAAATGAGCTAAAATAAACCCTTCTATAAGCTGCTTTGGTCACCGTATCTTATTACAACAACAAAAAAGTTACTAATATAAGATTAAGTGTAAAATCCTCCAAACCATAAAGCTACTAGAATAAAATGTAGGATGTAAGCTTCATGACATTGGTCTGGTCACTGATTTTTTTGGATATGGTCCCCAAAGCATAGACAACGAGAGAAAAATAGACACATGAGACCATAATCAAATTTAAAAGTTTCTATGCAGTTCATGAATCAATCAATTGATAGAAGAAGCAATCTATGAAATGGAAGAAAGTATTTTCAAACCATATATCTTATGAGTAGTAAACTTCCCAAATCAGCAATAACTCAATTTAATAAAAAAAAATGACCCAATTAAAAACAAGCAAAGGGTCTTAGTACATGTTTCAAAGACACACAAATATCCAACAGGGGGTATATGACAAATGACTCAAGGTTGTAATAATCAAGTCTATAAGGAGATATTCCCTCCTAATAGAAGGGCTACTATAAAGAAAATTATAAATAGTGTTAGTGAGGATGCAGAGAATAGGACATTCTTGCACATTCTTGGTGGGAATATTAGTATAGCCATTATGGACAACAATATAGAGATTTCCTTGGAGTATCTCTAACCAAGCAAGAGAAAGACTTGTGCTGTGGGATGGTCTGTATGGCAAATGTGTTGCTGATTAGTCAATAAATAAAACACTGATTGGCCGTTGGCTAGGCAGGAAGTATAGGTGGGACAAGGAGGAGAATAAAGCTGGGAAGTGGAAGGCTGAGTCAGAGAGACACTGCCAGCTGCCATGATGACAAACAGCATGTGAAGATGCCGGTAAGCCATGAGCCATGTGGCAAGGTATAGATTTATAGAAATAGATTAATTCAAGCTGTAAGAACAGTTAGCAAGAAGCTTGCCACGGCCATACAGTTTGTAACCAAAAAAAAAAAAAAAAAGAAAAATGTGATTCACCTGCACTATATATTTCCAGTTACATATCCAAAGAAAGTGGAATCAGAAGGGATTAAAAAAAATGGCCTTTCTCCCATCTTCATTGAAACTTGATTCACAATGGCAAAAATACAAAAATAACTAGTATCCATTGAACTGAATGAATAAGGACAATGTGCTGCATAGCCTTTAACAAAGAACATGATCCGCCTTTTTGGATCCCATTACCTATGGTCGGACACCTTGCTCACCCCTGATAAAGCAGGGACAGGCTTGGTCCTGCCTTAACTGAATGTACCAGGCTTAGCTTTCCCCTCATGGGAGAACTTACCCTGTTGGAGGAAAGAAGGAGAAGGGGAAGGTGAGGGGGAGTGGGAGGAGGGATGAGAGTGGTATCTGTGGTTGGTATGTAAAACGAATAAATACAAATGTTTAAAAAAAGAAATTATGCAATTTGTAAAAACAGGAAGGAGACTCAAACTATTTTTCTTTCTTTTTTTTTATTAAGAGATTTTTCTATTCATTTTACATTCCAACCACAGAATCCCCTGTCCTCCCTCCCCCCGCACCCCAGCCTTCCCTCCCAACCCACCTCCCATTCACACATCCTCTAAGGCAAGGTCTCCCATTAGGAGTCAGCAGAGCCTGGTACACTCAGTAGAGGCAGGTCCAAGCCCCTCCTCCCTGAAACAAGGCTGAGCAGTGTCTCAGGATAGGCACTAGTTTCCAAAAAGTCGGCTCATGCACTAAGGGACAGGTCCTAGTCTCACTGCCTGCCTCCAACCCCCTAAACAGTTCAAGCTAAAGAACTGTCTCACTTATCTAGAGGGCTTAGTCCAGTACCATGGGGGCTCCTCAGCTATTGGTTCACAGTTCATGTGTTTCCACTAGTTTGGCTAGTTGTCTCTGTACCTTTTCTAATCATGGTCTCGATATCTTTTACTCGTACAATTCCTCCTCTCTCTAGCCGATTGGACTCCTGGAGCTCCACCTGGGGCTTGGCTGTGGATCTCTGCGTGTGCTTCCATCAGTCACTGAATGAGGGTTCTATCATGACAGTTAGGGTGTTAGGCCATCCAATCACCACAGTAGGTCAGCTCAGGCACCCTCTCAACCATTGCCAGTAGTCTATCATGGAGGTATCTTTGTGGATTTCTGGGGACCTCTCTAGCACTCTGCTTCTTCCTATTCCCATGGTGTCTTCATTTATCATGGTATCTCTTTCCTTGTTCTCCCACTCTGTTGCTGATCCAGCTAGGACCTACTGCTCCCCTAAGCTCTCATTCCCCCGACCCTTGCCCTCCATTACCCCCCTCACCTGCAATTTGCTCATGCAGATCTCATCCATTTCTCCATCGCTGGGTGATCCCTGTGTCTTTCCTAGGATCCTCTTTACTAGCTAACCTCCCTGGAGCTGTGAGTTGCAGTCTGGTTATCCTTTGCTTTACATCTAGTATCCACTTATGAGTGAGTACATACCATGTTTGTCTTTCTGAGTCTGGGTTACCTCACTCAGTATGATATTTCCTAGTTCCATCCATTTGCCTGCAAACCTCATGATGTCATTGCTTTTCTCTGCTGAGTACTACTCCATTGTGTATATGTACCACATTTTCTTTATCCATTCTTCAGTTGAAGGGCATCTAGGTTGTTTCCAGGTTTGGGCTATTACAAATAATGCTGCCATAAACATAGTTGAGCATTCAAACCATTTTTCTTAGTACAAAAAGAAAAGCAGAGAAATATAATACTGCTTGATTTCATTTCTGTGTGAAATATAAAGAAGTTTAACACCTGGAAGCAAAGCATAGAATAGTAACTTGAGGGCCAGGGAACTGGGGAAAATGAAGAGATTTCAGTTATGTAGTGTAAATAAGTTCCTAGGATCTATGTGTAGCAAAGTGAATATAGTTAGTAATAATATACTATGTATTTGAATTTTATTATGACAATTGGATATGAATGTTGTCTCCATGTTGAAAACAGCCATACAAGTAGCATCATAAACAGGTTGTATTTAGGAATGTATATGCATATAAAATATGTATGCAATAATAATACAAAAAGAAGCAGTGAATATGGAGGAGAGTGAAGAACCTACACACTTGCAAATTTACATGTATTACTTAGGTATTATAATGTTATATCTTGGAATACTCATATAATAAAAATACTTAATATGAGACATCTAGAGCAACGAAATTTATATAGAAAACAGAATGTGCTTTAAAAAGTCTAGAGGCAGAAATGGATTTGCATGATGAAGTCCTAAAAATTTATTTCCTGATAATGTACATATAATTCCTTATTTTTATGCTGTAGTCAGAAGATTACCTGTGTCCCAGCCTGCCAGCCATTGGGACAAATCTCTCCCACTCGTGTCCCCCAAGTAAACACACAGAGGCTTATATTAATTATAACTGCATGGCCATGGCTCAAGCCTTTTGCTAGCTAGCTCTTACATCTTAAATTAACCTATTTCTATTAATCTATGTTTTGCTACATTTTCTGTGGCTTTACCTGCGTCCCATTACATGTTGCTCCTTGGGCAGCTGGTTGGTGTCTCCCAACTCAGCCTTCCTCTTCCCAGAATTCTCTTTGTCTGCTTATCCTGCCTATACTTCCTGCCTGGCTACTGGCCATTCAGAATTGTATTTATCAACCAATCAGAGCAACATATTTTCACAGCATACAGAAAGACATTCCTGTCATTATGCCTGAAAATACTTAAGATGGTGCTTTAAATTATGCCAACAGAAAAAAATATAATTAATACCATAACAAGATCCGACTATATATCTCCTTAAAATCAGCAGAATCCGTAACTCTGATAACGTTAAATGGTAAGAAATGTGTGGCACAATAGAAATTTTCTTTTATTGCTGGTATAAAAGTCAAATGGTACAAGTACACTGGAAGATTTTTTTAGCAGTTCCTTAACAAACTTATGAACAGAATTTCAATATTATTGAAATTTTCACTTTCTTGACATTTACCTAAAGGGTGTGAAAATGTACATTCACTTTAAGGCCTTCCCAAGGATGTTTAAAGTAGCTTTGTTCCTAATTATAATACCCAGAGGTAACCAAGGTATCTTCCTTAGGTAAAATATTTTCAATTCATGGAATGTTATTTGATACTCAAATGAGTTTTGAAGCTGTGAAAAAAACGCACATGGATGAAACTTAAATTTAACTGCATATCAGTAAATGAATCAAGAAAAATCGGGGGCGGCTATATGCTATATAATTTCCAATTATATGCTATTCTGTAAAAGGTGAGAGACTGGGAATTGTGAAGAGATCATTGATTTTTAAAGGTTAATTAAGAGAGGATAACTATGTGGTGCACAGAGGATTGGAGGGATAGACATGAGTTGTTATCATCAATTTGTCCAAGCTATAAAGAATCTAACATGAAGAGTCTACCTTCAAGTAAAATCTGATCTTTTGGTGGTGGCATGAAAATAAATGTCCAACAGTGAAGCAAATGCGCTACTCTTGTAGAGGCTATTGATAAAGGAGTTTATAGGTGTGTGAGAGGAGGGGTGTGTGTGTGTGTGTGTGTGTGTGTGTGTGTGTGTGTGTGTGTGTGTGTGTTAGAGAGAGAGTGAGAGAGAGGGATATCCATACCCTCTCAGTTTACAATGAACTTAAACTAGCTTACAAAAAATTCACAAAAAAATAAAATTAACTTACACAAAAGTGCTTGTCATACAAGAGGGAGTTTGGTCCCTAGAGCCCACAAATAAAAGATAAAAGCCAGGCCCAGAAGTAATCCCAGCATAGAGGACCAAGAAACATTAGGACTGATTTCCTAGGGGCTATATTCTTAAAGAAAAGTGGTTCTTTTTCTCCCAGAAGCTATCAGTTACCAACAGCTGCTTAGCCAGCTGGGGGACTTCATGCCTGCCCCTCTCTCTGTGCTGGGATTGTGTATGACTCGATTTTGTGCAGCAGTTGTGCATGATGTCACAACAGCTTTGAGTTCATGTACGCAACTGCACTGCTTTGCCCAGAAAACACTGTTTTTGTAGCCATACACCACCTTAGTTGTTATAATCTTTCTGCCCCTACTTCAACAATGGTCCCTGAGAATTCCACAGTCTTAATCTTTACAATTGGGCTGGTTGTGGGTCTTTGTGTTAATTGTCATCTACTGCAAAAAGAGAGCTGAATGATACAGCACTCTAATTGTGTAACAATAAGTCTTGGTGCCAGGGGTGAGTAATTTCTCTTGGGATTGTTGCCTGGTTGGAGTTCCATAGATTCTCATATGTCACAGGCTAGTCCCCAAACTCTTGGTCACCCTTCAGAACCTGATGGTAAGAATCTTTTGTTGAAGATACTACATAATTAAGTCATAGAACACAGAGAAATCAAACTAGTATTCATTGGTAGATTAGTGTCATGAATGCCATGTGAATAACAAACCACTTTCCAGTTGGATTTAAATTGGAAACCCCTCTTCCTCCTGGAAGAGGGGGATCTTTGATGAATAAAAAATCTTAATATAAATAAATAAATAAATAAATAAATAAATAAATAAATAAATAAATAAGAAAAATTGAAACCCATAATTGACATCAGTGTGGGAGCATGAACCTGTGGCTAGAATGGTCATCGGCCCTAGCAGAGAAAATAGTATTGTTAGTCTACTAAGTTGGCATAGTATTTAACCAAATCCTAATGACTTAGTAAGATATTTTAAATTTTATCTTTCAAATATTCCTTCTTTTTCTCCGGTCTTTTCTGTAACTCAGTTAAGCCCTTTATATTAACATCTATGCATAGTTTGTAGTTAATTTGAAATTATATGCATTTCTCTTTTTATAATGGATTCTGAATAGTTCCTTCTGATTTGTCTTTTATTTCTTGCTGTATCTTCAATTTATGTCTAATATAGTCCATATGTATGTCTTACATTCTCAATATTGGTTGTGTCTTTTAGTTCTTCTAGGTAAAATAGCTCTTATGATACTTCTTAGTTTCATATTTGTGACATGCATACACACACATATAAATATAAGTTTCATTTCTTCAAATACAGTAAGGATAAACTTTTATGTGATTCTGATAATACAATTATCTATAGCTCTTTTTTGTATTTCTCCTAGATTTGGGCTTTATTATTTGCAAGTATGTCTAATTAATTTGGATTATATTCTTATCACTTAAAATTATCTAAGTATTTCATGTTTTGGATTTTATAGTCTTCTTCCAGGGGAAATTTTAATTTGTTCTTATCAAATACTTTGGAACTACATCCAGTCAAGATCAAGACTGTACCATCTAAGTCATGGATTCAAGCTACAAATCTATAGAATATTTGACTTATATCTGGAGTGTTTCTAAGTAAGTTTTGTTGTGAGATTGCAGTCTTTGAAGCTTCCTGTTTTAAATTGAGAAGTGACTGCTTATGATTCTCTATCCATTGTTTACTAGACACTTTTTGACATCTACCGAGAAACATACTGCTAAGATTTAATTCCTTACATCTATACTATAAAACATCTAAACAACAGAACCTCATCTCCCTGGGTTGGAATAATCTGTTTTATCTTAGGCCATTTTAAAAGATCTCAGTCTGTGGGGAAGGCTTTGCCCTGGAGGAGATTGGAATGGGGGGCGGGCTGGGGGGAAGGTGAGGGGGGCAGGAGGGGGGAGAACAAGGGAATCTGTGCCTGTATGTAGAATTTAATTGTATTGCAAAATAAAAATTAAAAAAAAAAGAATGTACTCTATGCATTAAAACTAGATAAAAAGGAAAAAAATTATATTATTATTATGAGAAGTTTTAAGTATTACTCAAGGTCTTAGTTTTCATCAATGGAAGACCTAATTATGTAACTTAATCTTAATGAGAGTGAAACGATTTCTTGTACTCATTCTTATCTGAAAGCTAGAGCTGAGTCACAATGTATGTAGAATGCCTCCAGTTTTATAAAACATAGTTTAATGCATGTACATGTCAATGAATATCTAGATAGAGAGGAAAAGCAAAATGAGCAAGACAGTAGGAGAGTGACGTTATGGATAGTAGAAAACTTATGTAGATCCATTAAGTCACAATAGAGAGGGAAACTTTCGATTTTTACTTTACAGCTTTCATTCCATTGGATTTTTTCGAAATAAAAGAGCAGTTAGTACAAACACACATCAGTAAACAGTGGTTCCATTTCCAATTTTGTTTGCCTCGATACCTATTCAGTTTGGCCACAATTAAATTCAAGTGTAATATACTCTGGTTTCTGTGGAAGCATTTACAATATTTTGATTTTCCTATCATTTGTCCCAATGTTTTAACCGTCTTTAGGGTGCATCATATTATAGAACTCAGTGATAATAATAAACTTCTTGTATTTATTGTCTAGCAAAATATTTGTTATGGAACTTTGATAATATTTAAGAAAATTGTCACAATTCTCTTAAGAACATCATTATCTCCATTCCCAGTTATATATTAAACTAGTTGGAATAAAATGGCTATCTCTATGAGAGTTGCAAGTGACATCTATATATCATTTATAATTTTAAATATATGAAAAATTTTAATATATTACAATTATTCTTACACTACAAACAAAATAATGAACGAAGTTTATTTTATATAGCACTGATCCTTTACTGTTTTTTCAGATATTTTTTCAAATATAAGGTTCTGCTATCTTTAACAAACCCCTCCCTAAGATGATTTGCTGTTTAAGTATCATTATAGTGGCTGACCAAAGAAATTTTCAAATAATTGAATTTTCCTTTCTTCCATTGCAAAAATTAGAATTTTATATTATTAATCGTGTTCTTATTGATCAAATAATACTTACAGAATGAAAGAAAATAGGAATATTTGCAGGAAGACTAACTTATGATTTGCTTAAATGTGGCCATGGCTTCAATAGACTGTATCATGAAGTCTATTAGTTGGTAATATATTCTCACTAACACATCAAGGAGGTTTACTAGATCCAGATTTCTAATATTTTTATCCTTAGCAGTAATAAATCTTGACTGTTTCAACAGTCTTCACTCTTTGTATCAGAGTTATGTATTATCTGATCTGTTTCTGTTGTGATTTTTTAAATATATTTCCTTAAATAAAATCACTTTTCAGTTCCTGAAATAAAACATCTGGGTTATGGAACATTAATCTTTAACAATATATTGCTAGACTCCATTATCTAATATTTTATTTAGGATATTTGTGACTATATTTATGATTCATATTGGTCAGTAACATATTGTGCTGCTAGTGCTAATTTTTATATTAGTAATGGATCTTCATTTTATTGTTTTTTTAAAATATCTACTAAGAGTATGGCACATCTTTCAAAATACAACTTGACTAAAATAATCATCACTCTTAGTTATATATATCTAAAGGACTCTAAGTCAACATACTTGTACACCCATGTGTAACCAACTATATACTTCATAAAGGTCAGAAAATGAAACCAATCTAGATGTCCACCAATAGATGAAAGGATACAGAAAGTGTTGTACATATACATAATATAATTTTATGTAGCCATAAAGAGAAATGAAATCGCAAAATTTGCAAAAACTATGTACACAACTGGAGATGTTTCGATAAAGGAAGAGAATGAACCAGAAAACACATTATATGTCAGTGGAGAAGAGGAAGGAATCAAAACAAATTCTAATGACACATATATATGATGAGATAATGTGGAAATCCATTACATTGTGTTCTAACCAAATCAAAACAGGTTATGATGTTGAATTAGCACTGTTATAGGAAATTATGAGATTTTACTGGGTTTTCATGTTTTCTTTCCTTCATAACCTAAAACCAATCCCCAGATAGAAACTTCCATGACTCTTTTACATTTCATTTTTGCAAATTTAGGTGTTAAATATTTTATTATTAAATATATTCTTTGTCATTTTTATGTTTCTTCCTAAGAAACAACTATTCTTCTTAAATTACGAATGTATTCTCTTTTCCTCTTAAATCTTATTTCTTGAAGTCTTGGTTTTTATTATTTTCTCTTATTGTCTGTGACAGTTTACTTTCATTGTTATATAAGTCTGACATTGTTTTATATGATTCAACATAAATGTGAATTCTATTCTATTATTATTGTGCCGTTTCTTCTTTATTTCAGTCATTTGGTTAAAATCTGAATTTGATTCTTCATATGATTGCAAAGGCCATACTTCCTTGCAATTAGTTAGGAATATGGAATACTTTCTTTAGAATTATTCAGCAAACTCATTCATATGCTTCCTTTGAAATTATGGGTTTACATTCTCACTCTTAACTTCTGAGTGTCTGCAGTCAACCTAAAGTACTCGTGGTGGCGGTACTGCTTGTTTAATAATTTTTTTCTCTACTTATTTTTCCAAGAATAAATGGGGCTTTAGTTGGATTTTCTTGAGAATCTCAGTGTTGATTTTCATTTATATCAATTATAAATAAATCCAATTTCAGCAATATTACTACAGTTTTTATATTCTGAAATGGAATCAGCTTCTACCATTTGACCTGGTTTTGGCACAGAACCAATTTAATATACTCCTCCTGGGACCACTTCTCTCCATCTACTTCTTACTATTTCTTAACAGCCAAACAAAATACAGAATTTTCTACAAACCAAATTTCCTTCTTCTTCACAACTTATATTTTGATTATTGCTTCTCAATGCTCCCAATGGTGGGAAAATCTATTACTTGCTTTCTAGTTTCTTCATGCCTTTTAAGAGAAAAATCTGCTTCATGACGTTAAATCTATAGAGTTCATCAGGCCAGGTCCAGAGGCTTTTATTTAATCTAATTCCATATAATATTAGGTAATGGAAATATCTTCTCAAGTCTAGCATTAGATCAATGTTAATCTTCACTGCTGGCAAGAGACTTAATGGTAATCTCTACTTAAGTTGGGTTTTTATCAGGATACTGGAAACATTTGAATTATAAGCCACTCATCAGACATTAAGGTTAACAAGAATAACTTCTGGGCAAAATATTAATGGTTCATTTTTTTACATGTGATTTAATTCATAGATCCTAATAGATAGAAATACGGAACTAAAATGCTCTCTCTCTCTCTCTCTCTCTCTCTCTCTCTCTCTCTCTCTCTCTCTCTCTCTCTCTCTCTCTCTCTCGCTCTTTCTTTCTCTCTCTTTTGAGACAGGGTTTCTTTATGTAACAGCCTTAGCAATCCTGGAACTCACTTTGTACACCAAGCTGAACATGAACTCACAGAAATCTGTCTGCCACTGTCTCCAGAGTGCTGGGATTAAAGGAGTGTGCCACCACCACCCAGCTCCTAAAATGATCCCTTAAGGGTCCCACATTTCCATATTTCTGCTCTTCTGTTTATCACTGTCGTCAGCATTTCCCAGTTCTTTTATCTGTAAAAATTTCCATTTTCATCAGTTACTAGACTGAATAGAGGATATTCTCAAACTTCCCCATCAACTAATTCCCATAAACTAAAGCAGTCTTATTTCCAATCACTTCAGGGACAGTCAAAGCATTAGTTCATAACACGTCTTTGTTAATGAACACTTCTTGTCTCATGTTTTATGTTGCTAAATTCATGATATACTTCTGAGACGTTTTAACCTGGAACAATCTAAAAAATTGTTAATGTATCTCTGTATAAACAAAAGAGAACAGCTTTCTGTGACTGCAAACTTGCTATCATTTCTCAAAGACTATTAAATAAAATTCAAGGTAATGAATACAGAATATAATAAATTATAATAAATTCCAAACATTGTTCAATTCACTGGCAAAAATAAAATTGATGAAATTTTGTATTTAGAATTTATTATACCTGGATAATAGTATTAAAATATAGAGAGAATTGGATTTTTTGAAATTATAAATTCCACAAATTATAATCAACTATTTATTTTATAACCATTTAACACAAACATTCCATTTAAAATGTCAATCCAAAACCAAGGAATGTTGTCTAGAGAGAATTATTTATACCACTTACAAAATAATGATTTTGATAGAAATAGCTAGATGGTACACAGAAGAATAAAATCATTGTAATCTTATCCCAATCATATTGAAATAATCTCATATGAATTCACTAAAAATAACACTATTAAGTTTATTACAAGTATATTTTTTAAACTAAAGTAATTGAAATGCAGCTGTACCATCTCAGGCTCTTTAACTATTAGTATTTACTGTACATTTGCTTTATGAATGCAATTATTTTAATGTGTATGTATTTATGTGAGATAATGAGACAGATTGATATATGTATACATAATAAAGTAATTAAATCAAGCTAATTATCATATCCATCACCTCATATACTTATCATTTTTGGTAGTGAAGACATTTAAAATATTCTTTAAAAAACCAGTTAGAAAATAGATGCTACTTTAATGTAATATCAAATCTTTCTCAAAATACCTAAGAAAAGCATGTTCTTTGTAAACAGATTCTGTTGTGTGCCAGTTCAATTTCTCTAATATTTGGGTTCCCATATGTGAATTCTTGCTTAAATTGGAATAGCTCTCAGTGTTGTATCCCAACACGCCCTATTCTGCATTACAAAAACTTATGAATTGAGAATTCTCTCAGATAAAGGGACCATTTTTTCATCTATTGCAGAGGTTCTCAACCTATGGTTCATGACCCGTTTGGGGTCAAAGACATTTATAAACAGGGTCACCTAAGAACATCTGCATATCACATATTTATATTACAACTCAGGACAGTAGCAAAAATACAGTTATGAAGGCTGGAAAGATGGTCAGTGGTTAAGAGCACTGGCTGCTCTTCCAGAGGATCTAGGTTCAAATCCCAGCAACCTCATGGTGGCTCACAACCATCTATAATGAGATCTGGTGCCCTCTTCTGGAGTGCAGGCATACATGCAGGCAGAACTCTGTATACATAATAAATAAGTAAATCTTAAAAAAAATACAGTTATGAAGTAGCAACGAAAATGATTTTATGGTTGGGGGTCACCACAACATGAGGAACTGTATTAAGGGTCACAGCATTAGGAAGATTGAGAACCATTTATCTATTGGATGATTGCTCCAACATGAATTCCTTTAAAACATGGTGAAACATTAGTGGATTCTCTCTTTTGGGTCGAAGTTTATTTGGAATTATACAGGCACAAAAGTTTTTGTTGGTCTCCTAGTCATGCTTGTCCACATAATGAGTTAAGCTTCAAATCTATAAATTCAAGAAATCAAGCTCTGAGTCAATGATGCCATGCAGGGAAAATGGAAGTGTTATCTCTGCTTAAGGAAAATAGTCGTTTCCTGTTAAATTGATCTAGTGACAATTAATGATTTTGAAGAACTATAATTAAACCACCAACAACAACAAAAAAAAAATAGTGAGAGACAGCTGAATGTTGTTGGACTTGGTGTTTGACCTTGCCTTGTATCCTTGCTCCGTTGTTTAACAGTCATGGAATTTTAGACAGTCTTCATTTTCTCTCTGAGTCTGTCTCCTCTTCTATAGAATAAGAAAACTTGCTTCAGGGGTTATTACGTTTTTCGTAGCTGCACATCTGAAATAATAATCTGAAACTCTTGACTTTAAGTAAACACTAGATAGTAGTAGCTAACAGCCACAATACACTGGGATAGAAAAAACTGGGATAGAAAAAACTCTCAGTAGCATTAGGAAGTCTTTTTACTTTTACCCTTCCTTACTCTTTTTCAAATTCATGTCCTCTTTTTTTTCACTAATTGTTGTTACATGCACATATGTGTATGTATACACATGCATGCTCAGTATGTACACTGTTACTTTTATGTGTTTTCAAGGCTTGTCATTTATGCTTTGTTCTTTCCTCTCTAGTGACTTTTCGGTAAGTCACGTGAATATCTTTTAGCTTCTCAAATATTTTATGCTTCCTGTGTATTAGCACACGTTCTTTCTTTCTTTTTTGGATATTCACCGTTCACTTCTTTTTTCCCCTCACATTTTAAGTTTTTCCTCAGTGAGTCTTTTATGATGTCTTAAACTTGGTTTGATGGTCATTTTAATGTATTTACAGCACTTATTTCTTTTATTATTAACTTGTGTAGTCCTTCTCTTATATTGTAAATGCTTTGAGTGTCCAATTCATATCTCTTATTTAGTGGCCAGCACAGTTCATCAGTGTGTACAAAGTGATAGATTCCTACTTGGATCATTTTGAGAGAAACATTTAAGACTCCATTGGTGGACTTTTGAAAAACTATAACCACACTAAGAAGAAAAAAAACCATCAGGAATGGCAAAGTATTGAATGTAACTGCGGGCAGTTTTCATCTTATCTCTGAGTCTATGTTGATAGATATCCCCTTCTTATTCTGCTCACAATTGATAAACATTTGTATTATCTATCCATTTCTTTCTTCAGATAAAACACATGTACCACATGTACCAGTTATAATTAAAGAAAAGACAATAAAATTTGAATGGAAGGGGGAATGTGGGAGTAATTGCAGCAGGAAGGAAGAGATGGGGCAGGTATAGATGTGTTCATCTGTCTTAGGGTTTATTTGGCTTACACTTCAGCATTGCTGTTCATCACTGAAAGAAGTCAGGGCAGGAACTCAAATAGGGCAGGACCCCTGAGGCAGGAGCTGATGCAGAGGTCATGGAAGGTGCTGTTTACTGGCTTGCTTTCCATGGCTTGCTCAGCCTTTCTTATAGAACCCAGGACCAACAACCCAGAGATGGCACCAACTACCATGGGCTGGGCTGTCCCTCATTGATCACTGAGAAAATGCCTTACAGCTGGATCTCATGAAGGCATTTCCTCAACTGAGGCTCCTTCCTCTGATGATTCTAGCTTGTGTCAGTTGACACACTGTGGTGATATATTGTATACCATAATAAACTTATCTGGGGATCAGAGGACAGAGCCAGCCATAAGATTAGACATAGAAGCCAGACAGTGGTGGCATACACCCTTAATTTTATCACTTGGGAGGCAGAGATCCGTCTGGATCTCTGTGAGTGCAAGGTCACACTGGGAACAGAGTCAGGCATGGTGGCACATGCCTTTAATCCTAGCACTTGAAATCTCATGCCTTTGCTTGGAAAGCTCATACACCTTTAATCCCAGGAAGTGGCATGGCTGGGTGGAGAATGATATATAAGGCTTGAGGAGACAGGAACTATGCAGCAGTTCAACTGAGACCCTAAGGGGTGAGGACTCAGAGGCTTTCAGTCTGAGGATTCATGGAAACAGGATCAGCTGAGGAGTTGGTGAGGTGAGATTGGATATGGCTTTTTCTGCTTCTCTGATCTTTCAGCTTTCACCCTAGTATCTGGCACCAGGTTTTGTTTTTTCTATTAATAAGACCATTCAGCAATTCATGTTACAACACACAAAACCAGCCAGTGCATCATGTATGAACTTCCCAACAACACTTAAGGGTAAGCACCATGCTTAGCAGTAGTTGGCCAACACAAAACAATCTCAATAGTGTTTTTATTGAGTTTTTTCTCATATTGCTTTGTTTGGGCATTTTTTGTCTTACTGGTTGTTTGCTCGTATATTATGATTTCTGATTTTGTGATTTAATGGGTATTGTGTATATGTGTGTTTCTTGTCTTTAATATTTTTTAATTCTGGATGTTTGATTTTTCTGTTTACCTGTTTATTTTGTAAAGAGAGAAAGAAAGAAAGGGTGTGGAGTTGAATGGGTGGGGAGAACCTGGGAGGAGTTTGGGAAACGACAATCAGAATATATTGTATGAAAAAAATACTGTATCTATAAAACATGTACAATTTAGTAGCATTGGTGAAGCTTCACTTTTCTTGTGATTGGGGGAAATACTCATGATGAATGATGGTCTGTGTATGAAAGTACAAAAGAAAACTGTAAATGGAGTTTCTCTGTACTGCCCTGTTCCACTGCCACTTCCAAATAATCACTCAAAGGTTTATATTAATTATAAATGCTTGACTGATGGCTCAGGCTTATTACTAGCAAGCTCTTACATTTAAATTAACCCATTTCTTATCTTTGCTTTACCACATGGTCCATGGCTTATCACCTCATTTTATATACAACTTGCTTCTTGGAGGCTGACTGGCATCTCCCCAGACTCTACCCTTCTTCCTCTCTGCCTTCAGCTTAATTGTAATGCCTAACATTATTCTGCCTGAATATTGGCCAAAACAGCTTTATTTACCTACCAATGAGAGCAACACATATTCACAGCATACAAAAGGACATCCCACAGCAGAGAGCACAGACATTCCCTGTCCCAGCACGTATCAGCTGAAGAAGGGGAAACATGACCACAATGTTTCCTATAATTTTTTAAATAAATAAATAAATAAATAAATAAATAAATAAATAAATAAGCCAAAAGAAACCATAAGAATACTGCATTGGAAAGCATGAATTTCAAGTGTTGGTTTTCCCTCTTCAACTTATGATGCATGTATTTTAATTTGAATTCTGTTAGTAATATGAATTTCTGTTTACTTATCTATCACCATACATATCATTTTAAGTTAATTCCTACAACTATTGAAAGACTCAAATGATAAATGAGAAAGGGAACCAATTTGACCACATACACTTTCATCACATAAAGAATCTGATAAGAGGATAATGGGACCTAGAATTAGAAACTTTGTAATATAAGAAAAAGTAAATGTTACAACACAAAATCCATATTTTAAATATATATCAATATGTACTAGTGATATTAAATTTTACATTCACATTCCTATAATTCTTATTAATACATTTGTGGAAAAGAGTAACAATCTTAGTAAGTTTTTCCAATATCTGACATTAGTATCATGTATGTGAACAGAAATCATACTACTTTAATGTATATTTTGAAATTTGGACAAAGTATACTAATCAAATATATCTTACTTTTATAGCTTTGATATTTAAATTTTAAGTTATTCATAAGTTATTTCATATAAATTTCTAGTATTTAAATTTAAAATACATAGCTGAATACTCCTTTTGATGATTTTATTGTTTTATTAGCATTTACATGTGAGCATATGTGTATGTCCACATGCATCTGAGTCCCTGCAGAGGCAGAAAAGGTTGTCAGATACCTTGGAACTGGAGTTACAAGCAGTTGTGAGCCACCAAACATGGGTGATGGGCACTGCACTCAAGTCCTCTTAATCCCTGAGCCATCTATCCAACTCCATGAATTATATTTTAAAGATTAATTGCTCTATAAGGTTGGCTTTTCCAAGCACTCCAAAAACCACAGTTTTAGCCTTATTCAGAAAAGAGTTAACCCCTGAGATCATTGTTTTACCAGAAGCTTTCCACTTCTCTTTTATAACTACTGAAGTTTGCCTTCCAACCCCTTAAATCACTGGTGTGTATTGAATGTACAGAAAGACAAAACAGTCATGTCAGTGGCAACATTTCTGTGAGTAGTTAACCAGTTTTTTATTTATGTTTGATAATTTAAATTTTTACCAAGCCTCTAACTACTTAATGCAGGGAAAACTGGCATCTCTTAAGATGAAGTTTTCAAATTTAATTTCATGCATGCTTGACACTGGCTCAAATAGCTTTCCAATTTCAAATGAGTTTGAAATAGATACCAGAAACTTCCCATTTCCTGTTTGCTTCAAAAGTACACTGTACCTATAGCACCCAGATATTTTCACAGATGTCAAGCTTAAAAAAAATATACTGTTTGTTTGTTTGTTTGTTTGTTAACTTTTATGAAACATAGCAATACCCCTTGTCAATGAGACAATACAGATCCCCTCAACAAAACAGTTACCAGCTGAAAAGATCTTCAGACATTCTTTGGTAAAGCTAAAGAGATGGCTCAGCTGTCAAGGCCATATACTGTTCTTGTAGAAGACCTCAGTTCAGTTCCAAGTGGCAATGTCAGACTGCTCACAACTGCCTGAAACTCCAACTCCAAGGGATCCTGTGTCTTCTTCTGGCTGCCATGGGCACCTGTACTCACATACACACAGAGTCAAGGAAACACACACATACACATAATTATTAATAAAAATAAATGCTTAAGAAATTAAAATTATCTGGTAAGTTAGTGAAATTTTGAATAGGGTTCTCTTTCTGGGCCCTAAAGAAAGTGCAAAAGATTTCTGACTCTAAGCCTCTCCTAATTTTAACCGTAACACATCTTGAAATGTCTGTAGTACTTACTTTTCCATCTCCTAGCTTTATCTCATAATTCTAGTCCTATTACTGTCAGTAATACAATGACAGTCACCCTTAATCTGTATATTGTTACATGTGTTAAAACCATTGAATAAAATCCTCTGCTAACTTACCCTCGAAAAACTTTCAAATCTCTTATTATTTCTGTTTAATAGGTTTTTACTACTTTATTTTTATTTTTAATACTCAACCTTATTCTTTGATATTTCATACATGAATATAATGCATTCTAATTTCTCTCTCCACATACCTTCTCTTTATTTTCCTCCTGCCTTAGAGTATCTTTTGCTATGACAAAACACCATGGCAAAAAAGCAAGTTGGGAGGAATGGATTTGTTTGGCTTATACTTCCATATCACTGTTCATCATGAAGGAAGTCAGAGCAGGAACTCAAGCAGGGCAGGAAACTGGAGGCAGGAGCTGATACAGAGGTAATGGAGGAGAGCTGTTTACTGGCTTATTCCCCATGGCTTGCTCGGCCTGTTTTCTTACAGAACCCAGGACCACCAGCCCTGGAATGACAAAACCCACAATAGGCTGGGCCCTCCCCTGTCCATCATTAATTAAGAAATACCCTACAGGCTTGCTTGCAGCTGGATCTTATGGAGGCACATTTTCTTAATTGAGGTTCCCTGCTCTCAGATGACTTTAGCTTGTGTCAAGTTGGCATAAAACTGTCCAGCACACCTCCTATCCCTACTACCCTCACTCTTCCCAACAAATCCCTTCTCCAAAACCAAAATTTATTTTTAATTCATTTTGTGACCAACTGAAGTTAACTTGGCTCATCTGTGTGACCATCAAATTGGAGGTTGTCATTTGGAATCTGGTGGGCTCAACAGTTGGTAGACAAATGAAGACAGTAACTCTCTATCTTGCAGAACATACCTGTAGCCATTAGTTATCACTGCTGATTAGTAATCCATGGTATGCTTCCCCATCCGTGTCTGACTACTAATAGAATAATTCCTGCACAGATCCAGTCCATACAATTGCAGTTGGCATGAGTTTGTGATTGCATTTTTTATGTCTTGCTGTGAAAATATCATATCACAGCATTTCTTCCTATCCTCCAACTATTTATTCTCTTTAACCCTTCTTCCACAGTGTTCTGTACATCTGAAAAGGTTTGACATAAGTGTACTGTTTAGATATGATGATAAATTGACAAGGTATGAAAAGCCTCAAAAAGATAACTCAAGCTAATTTACCAGAGTTTTAAAAACACAAATTAAAGTATTATTTTTACATAACAAGTCTGTGCCTGAATAAAATAAAGAATACATCATGGTATTGGTAGAATAACTTTCAAAGAAGAAATGGTTCAACTTTGGTTGAATTATACATAAAA
This sequence comes from Peromyscus eremicus, assembly GCF_949786415.1. Taxonomy (NCBI): domain Eukaryota; kingdom Metazoa; phylum Chordata; class Mammalia; order Rodentia; family Cricetidae; genus Peromyscus; species Peromyscus eremicus. The sequence goes on along the minus strand of NC_081439.1, from coordinate 93,528,057 downwards.
GATAGATATAGGACTATCATGTGACTAACAGAACTCTGAGAACTTGTACATATGTAAAAAGAACAGACTTCCTCAAATCCAGGGTCCTGGCATACTTTTTTTTCATTAATAAACTGACAAGCAAAGTGTAGTGAAAGTAGAAATGGAAAGATACATTTAGATAAGGAATTGCTTATCAGGGAAATAGTATATCTTTAGAACGATGCTGGTTCTCATGATCCACTTTTTAAAAAAAGTACTGACACTATCACGTGATGATATTCTGCCTTTAAAACATTCAATTTGTGGTCATCATTTTCATGTGACACTATTCCTTGGGAGACATGAACAAGTGTCTATTCACCCCAGATAGGGACACAATGAATTTTCAAAGTAATAATACAACCAAAGTTGTGTACAGGAGTTACTTCAGGATCAGAAATGATTAAAGAGAGGAGCATCAACTAAAGTACACACTAATATGGGTGATGACTCATGAAAGCTGGAAACATGGAGCTTACTGCACAACTTGCAGGCATCTTAGCAAGATGCAGTGTCTCTTGCAGGCCCCTCTGCTGGTAGGAGCCCTGTCTAGGCATCTTGGCTTGTGTGGGAATCTACTAGGAAGCTCAGTTGGTCTGTGAATGTCTCTCAGCAGTCCTTACTGTTTATAGACCCATATGTGTGGTGTGGTGTGGTGTGGTGTGATGTGGTGTGTGTGTGTGTGTGTGTGTGTGTGTGTGTGTGTGTGTGTGTGTGTGTGTGAGAGAGAGAGAGAGAGAGAGAGAGAGAGAGAGAGAGAGAGAGAGAGAGAGAGAGAGTGACTAGTGTACTTGGCAAATTTTAGGGATTTCCTGAGGCCTTTGAATTGTTTACATCCTGAATTTAAGAGCTACTTTGGAACATCCTCTGTCTTACTGAGCTTCTTTACAAGATGGAGTTTTATTTTAAAGGAAATTAATTTCTACACAAGAATAGTGAAATTATACCACAGTATAACAATAAGCCTAAAAGATGTTCTTGTTGTGTGTTTGCTGTATTAAATGGGAGAGACACATCCAAAGGTTGATTTTCTAGGAAGGAAGCATTTTCTTTACAGATTACCATACTTTCTCTAAGGTAGTTTCCTTAACCCACAGTGACTGACTTCCTTTTTTTGTTAGTGTCTAAGGGGTTTCCTGTATATCTGACTCTCAGTGCTAGAACCAGTAAAATCTCAAAAAAAAATTGACACTATATCCTGTCTATTTCTTCCAATTAGCCATTAGTTCATTATTAAGACTACATATACACATACATACTACACACACACACACACACACACACACACACACACACACACACGATCATCTAATTCCTTTTTGGAGGATGAAATTCCTTGGAATCTATACCAAAATCTCATGCTATGTATATTCTTACTATTATTATATTTCAGGGTTCTATATAAGAAATCCATATATGCTTGTCACAACAGAAATGCTTAATTTAGTGGATTGAATCAGATGCCAAACAAAACTTGGCTTGAAATATCTCTATACCTCTCACTAACTAGGCAACATTGATAAAAATCATTTAAATCTACAGTTTTCAGATTCTATGTATAAAGCAGAATGACACATCTTACTTCATAAAATTGTTTCTTATAAAGGTGGGACTTCATAAATTTTTAAAAATACTAGTTTTATCTTCAAAAGTTCCTTTGGGGTATCCAAACAGGAAAGCAAACAAGCATGTGGTCTCTACTTCTCAACATTTCAAGGATTATTTCAGTAGGTTTAATTGCTATTTGTGGTTCTGGAGTGTTAATAGTAAGGGCTCTCCAGAGATACCAAACTAATAAAATAATGTGAGTGTGTGTGTGTGTGTGTGTGTGTGTGTGTGTGTGTGTGTATGCATATGTGTGTAGTAAGATATATTTATTTTACAGAATTGTAAATGAATTTCTAAATAGTCTTATTAAATAAAAAAACACAGAGCCAGAAATTTGGGTTAAAGCCTTAGGGAGATCAGGGAAATACAGAAAGCCACCAGCTAACCTCACCTCACCAACTCTGTACACTTCCTGTCTACCCAGGACTTATATGCCTTGCTTTTCTGCCCTCTCAGCTACCTCACTTTCTCTTCCTACACAGCTCTGTCACTGTCTGTCTGTCTGTATCCAGGTCTCTATGGTTGGTAGTGGGATTAAAGGCGTGTGTCACCATGCTTGGCTCTGTTCCCTAGTGTAGCCTTGAACACACAGAGATCCTGCCTGCTAAGGGATTAAGGGCGTGTGCTGCCTGACTTCTTTGTTTACTTAAAATGGTTGGCCTTTTCCCTCTGATCTCCAGGCAAGCTTTATTTATTAACACACAAATAAAATGTCACCACATTTCAGCACAAATAAAATATCACCACACAGAATACATTTATATGTTATGGAGGCTGGCAACTAGCAATTCTCAAACCTGTATGCTTGACTGACAGGATCAATGAAACTCAGTGAAGAGCTGAAATTCAGGTCAGAAAAGTTTCTATGGGCAAAATTCTCTGTTCAATTTATTCTATTAAGAGTAGATAGCAGAAAAGGGAGAGTTATTCCATGTAGGTATATTGATAAGAGGAACATGGAGATCCAGTGGCACAATCCTCCCACCCCAGCATCCCCCAGCCACCCAACAAATTCATCTCAATTCTCTCTTCTTTGAATGAGGTCTCATTTTTTCTTCAGTACTTCAACTCATTGAATGAGGCTCATTTACATTTTCAATAGTAATGCGTATTGCTCAAAGTCAATTGATCTAAATATTAGTCCTATTTAAAAAATACATTTAAAGAAACATACAAATAATGCTTCACCAAAATATCTTGATACTATGGTGTAGCTACATTAATACATGAATTTAAATTGGTATTGCATGTACAGAAAGATAGTTCTTGCACTGTAGCCCAAATCCTCACATTGAGTTTTGGAAAATTAACATTGTTTACCAATAATCAGAGGGGCTAAAATAAGTTAAAACAACAACAACAACAAAACTAAGTTAATGAAATAATAAAAATAGTGGAGAAGCTAAAGAGTCTAAAATGGAACCCTAGGCAAATCATGATCAAAAGCTAGCTCTCCAGGAAAACTATGTCCACCAAAAAAGATTTAGGAAAGTAATACATGTCAATATTACACAAATTTTAAAGGCACTATAAATGTGCAATGTGTTGACACATTCTTGGTCTAACCAAGAAACATGATACTTAACCAACAATAATTAAGAATATGGAGAATTAAGCCTTATTTTAAAGAGAATACTGAAATTAATGTGCATGCATTGAAAACCAGTTTAGCACCCTGAGTATACATTACAACAAAGCTTGATTGACTAAAACCAATCCCAAAATAAGAAAGAGTCTTTAGATTCAACAATAAGCTTCTTTGTTGTCTCTTGTACAGGGAACCTGTTATCTCTCCAGTAGAAGATAAGACATAGCTTCAAATCTGGAAAGTTAACAAGGTCAGAGAATTGAATGACTGAACAATCAAGAAAGGCCGTTCTGTGGAAGCAGTCTGAAAGTAATGAAAGCCAACAGGCTAAAAGAGATCTGGAAAAATAACAAAGACAAGTAGGGTCTCTTTATATTGTTATTTGCATTTTTAGCAACATTTTGCACATTTAAGAAAATATTCTTGCTGTAACTGAGCTTTCACCTTTCACTAACACCATCATCACTCATAGAAACATAATGTGCATTAGACCAAATTATTCCAACTGAGCAAGATGTTAAATGTTATCACAGGTAATGAGATAAATGAAGCAAATTTGTAATGAGTGAAACAGTCTCCTGGGGACTTAGTACACTGACGAAAATTTAATCTTCTTTCATGGTAAAGGTTAACAAACACTTAGATTGCTCCTGCTTGTCACATCAAGGCCATTTTTTTTTCAGGTAAATAGTTCAAGTGGTATTATATTTGATCTATTTCAGAGAGTATAGGGTATCTTTTGTGAGAGAGATCATTTTATTAGTATCATCAAATTCAAACATTTGCTGAATATTTTTGTCTTTTTTATGCAAAAAGAGTAAAGCAGTGAATTGAGGGTCTTGAAACTCAAAATAATGTCATAAAAAATCGGTTTGTTACATGGGTAAGTCTCTTCATATCACAGTCTACAATGTTTTTCAGAATATTATTTTCTAATAAGATGGGGGCTCTATGCTTTTGAAGTAGTCTCGAGAACATAAAAGCCAACATAAAATCCAAAATAGCCCAAACAATTTAAAATCTATTTAAATTACTATTTCATTGTATTACTGTAACTGTGGTTCTAACATAATATTTATTTCATGGCATCAGTGAGAATAGTAAGAGAAGAAAACTCCAGCTCAGTTAAAGAGCTTTCTGAAATGATGACCTTTAAACATATTTAGTTAAATCTTTATCTTTCATATTAACAAAGAAGACAGGCAAAATGCTTGAGAGAATTAATGGGTCAAAACCTCGTTCATCATTGATACAAAGGTCCATTCTCTGATAAGTGTCATATTTTCTTAGTGTATCCATGTCATCTTTTGTTATTCTTATTCATAATTAATATTAAAATCTAGAATGCAAACACCATTGACATCTCTTTAAAAACGGGTTGTCAGAAAATTAAAAAAGAAACACCTTATTTTATTATACCAATAATGGCTTATGTAAGCCTTTCTAAAAGAGCTTATATACCCAGAGGGCTTGGATCTTCATCAAAAAAAGTTGATACCTCATTACCAAGGAATAAAGGTCAAACAAATCTCAAATACCCTTCATAATTACACTATTAAATTTCAGAGAAGATATGAATGTAGATATTTACTTTTATATTAACTAGTTTTATATACTCTACAAAAACTCATGTTCCCATCATAATTTTGCAAAATAGAAGAAACACACATTTTTATTTCTTCCTCTCTGAATAAAACTAAATACTTTAGCCCTAACTCAGTAGTCACAAAGGATCTCTGAATGATGGAAAGGAAGCATACTTTTTCAAAATGTCAAGACTGGAGAAATGGTACCATAGTGAGGCCCCCGACTTATACTATATATTCTAGACGAGACTCTGTAGATGGCTTTACTCTGAAATCTTCTATGGGAATAGAGCACAGCCAACAGAAAACAAGGCCTTTCTGGCCAAAACATCCCAAAACAACCTTGTGGAGAAACAGTAGAGAGATCAACTCCATCCAGTTCTTACAGCAGCACATAGCTCATTCTTTTGCAGCAGCATTACCAAGATCCATTTTGGAATAAAGCAAGCCAACTTATTCTTAAGCTGAGAAATTCTTAATGAAGCACAGCAGCAATAGTAGTAATACTGTCTGCTATAATTTTAATGCTATGATCCCAAAGACCATATGTTAAAATCCCAGGAAGGCACAATTGAAAGGTGCTGTGGGCATTATGAAATGTGTCCCCTTTGAGGAGGTCCTTAGGTCATTGAGGTGTGCCCTAGACAGGAAGTGGGAAACTCTTGTTTTCTTCTGCTTCTTCTCTCCTGTTATACATAGTACACCCCAATCTTCTCTCAAATCATTTGAAACTGTAAGCCAAATCAATTTTCTCTTATAAGTTCATTTCTTTTAGATATTTCATTTTAATGACTCACTCAAAATCTACTACACATTAAAGCAGGTGGCCTGTTCTGCCAGAGTGGCTATGGGAAGGATTCTCTACTCAATACTCAGAATGTCAGCAGCATCAATAGGATGCACTTCACAAAGTGTACTATATAATATATAGTAGCCCAATTTACCATGGTAGCAGGAATATAAGATTCCAAATCCTACACCCACAACCATAGAAATTGTATCTTCTATATTGTGTCATAAAGACATTTCATAGTCTGTCATCCAGTAAATACTAACATCATTAAGAGTTTCATAATTGACCACAGCATCAGCATGTGTTACACAACAAAATCTCATTTATGACATTACTATGGGAGCAACCAGTGGTAGTAACCAAGACCTAGAATAAGTTGTCTCATTCAATGGACAACTCATGCAACAGTTGAGTAGAAGATATCTATTGGATCCTGCAGTACAGTGCCAATCAGAATAAAAACTCAAGGCTTTGAAAATGAAATTGATATTTGGCCAACAGCTTACAAAAGCAGTCAAAGAGTGTTCTCAAGTACTCAAACAAGATGATTTACTACTAAAGAAAATGATGTAAGGAGAATCACTGGTCTCCTACCATGAAGATACAGATTTTACCTACATGTGAATATTGTACTTTGAATAAAACATGGATAATTTTGTGTCAATTAAAAATTCTGCCAATTAAATATACAAAATAACAATTAAGCAATCTCAAATGAAATTCTAGGAAACTGATACTGTTTACAAAATATGGACAACACTAAGAAAATATGCTTCAAAATTTTAGACCTCAAAAGCATATGTGATAAGTATAAGAATATACCAAACTTTTAAAGTTTGGGGATGTTATGTTATGTAGCAACACGTTGATTAATATGAGTTTCAAACTATGATAATCTACTCTGAAAGGCATTACATCCTAATGTTATACTGATTATGTCTTCATTTGATAACCATAGAGATAACACTGAATTAGTGTGACTGCTACTTGCTTGGTTCCTCTTTTACCATAACATTATTTTAAATCTTTTCCTTAGTTCATTTCTGGTAAATAAAATATAACTTGACACACAAAAAATAGTTGTCATAGAAGGAGAGACAAAGCATAGAATTGAAAAATATTTTAAAATAGTGGTTAAAACTTTTGCAAATTTGGTGAAACATTTTTACTTACAGCTTCAAAAAGACAAGCAAAACACAAAAAAATGGTTAGCAAATTTACATTATAGAAATCAGTATAAAGTTGTCTCAGAAAATTGAAAAATCTATCTATAAGATCTTATTATGCCACATCTAGGCATATACACAAAGGACTATATATTTTTATACAGAGATATTTGCTAATCTATATTTATTACTGCTCTCTTCATAATAGACAGACACTGGAAACACTCTAGATGTCCACCAAGTGATGAATGGATAATGAAAACATGGTAAATTTACACACTGAATTATTTAACAGTTAAGAAAATGAAATTTTCAAGTAAATGGATAAAACTAGAAATACTCATCCTGAGTGAGGTAATTCAGTCCCTAAAAGACAAATATCAAATGTTTTCTATTATATTTGGATGTTAACTTTTAAGACTTCAATATATGTGCTTCAATCATAATAAGTACAGAGGTTAGGCAGGTAGTGTGGGAAGAGTGGTAAGCAGGAGAAATTTTGGAGAATGGGAAACAGAATATAGTGTTACAAAGAGAAATTAGAATAGGAAGATTAAATGGAGAGGGATAATGGAAGACAGGGTAAAGGACAAAATATGGTGAGGGATTACCAACACAAAAAGGCTTGAAAATCCATGTAGAAACCTGCAAATGTAGAAGCTTCCATATATATTTATAAAAGGAATTTTAATGGAGTCAAGATATAATTGGGAAGAAAATACTCCAACTGTAGATCTTATGCCACCAAATAAAACCTCCAATTCTCAGAATGGGATGCATTTATGGAATCAGTGGCCATAGGGGTCCCATAGATCCCTACCTTCAAACACCACAGGTCTTTACTACAGATTTTGGTTACTTTCCACAACCTTATGGTAAGGGCCCATTTCTAAAGATAGCAGTAACTTACTTCACTGAACACAGAAAAATAGATCCTTTGCCCAAATAGAAGCTTCACCCCTACTGACAGGAATTCATGGTACTGGAAGGTACCTTGCATTCTACCAGAAAAGAAAAATAAGTAATGATATCACCCAACTTCAAAACTTGCAACCTGCAGGAGCAAACAGCCTGCAAGGTGTATTGGTACAATAGTGGCAGAAATATCATTGGAGTAACCAACCACTATGTGATTGAATTTAAGACACACTTCTCAAGATGTAACCCACATCCGACACTGCTAAAGGGGCAAAGAACTTGATACTAGATAGGTCATGGACCCTAAGGGAAAACCTACTCCTGATACTATGCTAAAGAAAACATCAATAAAATTACTCCTAAGGACATGCTTCTATATTAATAGATCAATAGATCACTCAACCTTGATCAGAGAAGCTGCTTCTTGCAATATGTTGTAATTAACACAGAGAGCCACATCTGGACAAATATGAACCAAGTGGGAGACATTGGATTACTCATCCCTAAATGTGATTTATTTATCAAATACCTTCACTCTGGTCTCAGGATTCTATACACTTCACGAAAGAGGAAAAAGAAAATTGTACAAGGCATAAGTGGTATATGATTCCAAGGAAATAGTGTCTTCCAGACACAAGTCTGATGCACATATGAACTCACAGAGACTCTGACAGCACCCATAAGACCTGAGCAGTTTCAAACCAAAGTCTTAGAACAAAGAAGAAAAAGAAGTGGACACAAAATCCAACCCCTAGCCCAAAATCTGATTGTAATTGATACCTGCTGGGAAGGGACATACCAGGTTTCTCTCTACTGGAGTGGCACTGGGCATATTAACCACACTGCAGGATAAGCCACATGCCTAGTAATAGTTGCCCAACACAAAAAAGAACTCCATACTTTTTGTTTGTTTGGTGTATGTGTTTATGTGTGATTTTGTGTTTTTTTTGAGGGGTGGTATTCTTTATTATTTTCATTTAATTTATTGTTTATTTTATAATACTTTTGCTGTTTTGATTTTCATTTTTGTATGTTTTTCTTTTGTTTTGAGACAGAGAGAGAATATTAAGTTGAGTAAGTAGGGAAGTGTGGAGGACCTGGAAGAAGTTTGAGCAGGGGAAAGTATATTATCAAAGTATACTGTATGGAAACAATGCTTTGAAAAATCTGCATCAACAAAAAAGAGAAAGGGATCTGAGCAAAAGTAATGATCACTCTCTGGTTCTTGACTACGGATGCAATGTGACCAGTTGCCTTGGGCTTCTGCCACCGTAGCTTCTGAACAGTGATGGACAGTATACCTGAAATTTGAAGCAAAATAAATTCTACCGTCTATAATTTGCTATTTCCAGGTAACTTTTTTCAGCAATGAGACAACTAATATAGACACACAGAATGGAAAAGCAACAACAAAGCATTCAGGAAATGAGGATATGAGGGATGAAATGTGAAATTACCAGTTTAGTGATATGGGTAAGAATCAGTCTTTATGTACTCCATATACTTTCTGGTCTCAAGTTCTTTTTGTCCACTCATATATGTAACACAAGGTCTTCTCAACTAAAGAAAGACAGTAACAGACCATATTTTGTAGAAAGCTTTCAATATGTCTAGAAGTACATGAGCTGTTTTGTGGACACAGAAATGTACAAAATAGAATTTAACCTTGAAATTCCTTGTGAAATTTTAGTCAACAAACAGGTATTCTGTTTGTGAATTTCCTAGTGTTTCTTAATGTATAAAACCTTAAGACAAATATTTACTTTTACCTTGACTCTGATTCATTAACTATCCTTGACAAAGATGTATCTAGTTTATTAGTTCTGTCAACTACTCATTGTCTCAGTTTTACTCTCATCTCCCATTTTCTTAATTTCTGTTGTTATCTCTAATATTCTATTATGTCTCCATTCATTAAGTTTATTCATTTTCCCTAGATTTTGGAGTTGAATATTTGACATTTTAATTTTAATCCTTCTTGACTTTTAAACTTTATTGTTTATTTCTATCTTAAATGTTTATTTAAAAATAAACCTTTCAAAATTGACTTTTTGGAGACACAATTACAAATTTTGCAACATCCATTTTATTTGATTTTTGATATTAAATTGCAATACAATAATATATTTTAGTTTCACTGTCAACCATAATGTTATGTTCTAAAATAGATTCTTTGAGGAAGACAATTTATATGTTTTTATTGTTTAAAATTCCTTTTAAATGAAAACAAATTTTAAATATTTGCCATACTTTCAATGATAATGTTTAGTTAGTTTGATATACATGTGTGTGTTTATGTCAGAGAGAGAGACAGAGACAGAGGCAGAGACTGACAGAGACAGAGAGAGTTACTGGAAATAAGTCCAGGGCTTTGTTTATGTTCACCAGGCAAAGGCAGTGTGCTGAACTACAGTCCAGTCCTACTTGGGAATTTCTATGCACATCTACAATTCTATGTAGTTAATTCTGTGGTTCAAACCTTGAGAAGGTTTTCTACTTGAGTTAGTCTTTGTCCTAAAATTTATACTGAGTTTATAGCCTTGTATATTTCTTTTTTATTTTAATTTTTTATTTAAAATGTTTTTTCATTTTACGTACCAATCCCTGTTCCTCCTTCCTCCCCTTCTCCTGTTGTCCCCTACCTCCCCCCATTCCATCTCCATCCCCTCCTCATAAGGGGTAAGCCCACCCTTGGGGAGTCAACACAGGCTGGCATACCAAGTTGGGGCCCCTCCCCCCTGCATCAAGCCTGAGTAAGGCACCACACCATAGGGAATGGGCTCTAAAAAGCCAGTTTGTGTACCTGAAATAAGTACTGGTCCCATTGCCAGGGGACCCACAAACACATCAAGCCATGCAACTGCCACCCACATTCAGAGGGCTTAGTTCTGCCCCATGGAAGCTCCCCAGCTGTCAGTCTAGAATCCATGAGTTCCCACTAGCTTGGGTCTCTGTGGTTATTCCCATTATGATTATGACCCCTCCCCCATTTGTCCTTATAATTCTTCCTCCCTCTCTTCAACTGAACTCCAGGATCTTGGCCATGGGTCTCTAAATCTGCTTCTATAAGTCACTGGATGTAGGTTCTACAATGTCAATTAGGGTAGACACCAATGTGAATACAAACACTTCTTTTAAAAATATCTCAATATTTTCCCATTCTGTAGTCTGTCGCTTTGTCTTGTTGACCATGTCCTTTGCTCTACAAAAGCTTCTCAGTTTCAAGAGGTCCCACTGATTAATTGTTTCTCTCAGTGTCTGTGCTACTGGTGCTATATTTAGGAAGTGATCTCCAGTGCCAATGCGTTCAGGAATACTTCCTATTTTCACTTCTATCAGGTTCAGAGTAACTGGATTTATGTTGAGGTATTTGATCCACTTGGACTTAAGTTTTGTGCACAGTGACAGATATGGATCTATTTGCAATCTTCTACATGTTGACATCCAGTTATGCCAGCACCATTTGTTGAGGATGCTTTCTTTTTTCCATTGTACAGTTTTGGCTTCTTTGTCAAAAATTGTATGATCATAGGTGTGTGGATTAATGTTAGGGTCTTCAATTCAGTTCCATTGGTCCACATGTCAGTTTTTTATGCCAGTACCAAGCTGTTTTTATTACTATAGCTCTATAGTAGAGCTTGAGGTCAGGGATCGTGATGCCTCCAGAGGTTGTTTTATTGTACAGGATTCTTTTAGCTTTCCTAGGTTTTTTGATTTTCCATATGAAGTTGAGTATTGTTCTTTCCAGGTCTGTGAAGAATTGTGTTGGTATTTTGATGGGAATTGCATTGAATCTATAGATTTCTTTTGGTAAGATTGCCATTTTTATAGATTGGGAAAAGATCTTCACCACCCCCACAAATGACACAGGGCTGATATCCAGAATATATAAAGAACTCAAGAAATTAGACATTAAAATGCCCAACAGTCCAATTAAGAAATGGGCTATAGAGCTAAACAGAGAATTCTCAACAGAGGAAGCTCAAATGGCTGAAAGACATTTAAGGAATTGCTCAACATCCCTAATCATCAGGGAAATGCAAATCAAAATGACTCTGAGATACCACCTTACACCCATCAGAATGCCTAAGATCAAAAACACTGAAGAAAGCTTATGCTGGAGACGATGTGGAGCAAGGGGAACTCTCCTCCACTGTTGGTGGGAATGCAAGCTTGTACAGCCACTTTGGAAATCAATATGGTGCTTTCTTAGAAAATTGGGAATCAGTCTCCCCCAAGACCCAGCTATACCACTCTTGACCATATTCCCAAGGAATGCTCAATCATACCACGAGGGCACATGCTCAGCTATGTTCATAGCAGCATTATTTGTAATAACCAGAACCTGGAAACAACCTAGATGCCCTTAAACTGAAGAATGGATAAATAAAATGTGGTACATATACACAATGGAGTACTACTCAGCAGAGAAAAACAATAACATCATAAGGTTTGCAGGCAAATGGTTGGATCTAGAAAAAATCATCCTGAGTGAGGTAACCCAGACTCAGAAAGACAAACATGGTATGTACTCACTCATAGGTGGATACTAGATGTAAAACAAAGGATGATTAGACTGTTACTCACAACTCCAGGGAGGCTACCTAGTAAAGAGGACACCAAGAAAGACACAGGATGAGTTTAAGGCCAGCCTGGGCTACCAAGTGAGTTCCAGGAAAGGCGCAAAGCTACACAGAGAAACCCTGTCTTGAAAAAACCAAAAAAAGAAAAAAGAAAAAAAGAAAGAAAGAAAGAAAAGAAAAGAAAGAAAGACACAGGGATCACCCAACAACAGAGAAATGGATGAGATCTACATGAGCAAAATGGATGTGAGGTGGGGGTGGTAATGAAGGGCAAGGGTCAAGGAAAAGAGAGCTTATGGGTACGGGAGATCTCAGCTGGATCAAGAACAGAGAAGGAGAACAAGGAAAAAGAGACCATGATAAATGAAGACCCCATGGGAATAGGAAGAAGCAAAGTGCTAGGGAGGTCCCCAAAAATGCACAAAGATACCTCCAGAATAGACTACTGGCAATGGTCGAGAGAAAGCCCGAACTGACCTACTCTGGTGATAGGATGGCCAAACACCCTGCCTGTCGTGGTAGAACTCTCATCCAATGACTGATGGAAGCAGATGCAGAGATCCACTGCCAGGCCCCAGGTGGAGCTCAGGGAGTCCAATTGGCGAGAAAGAGGAGGGATTGGGATTGTATGAGCAAGAGATGTTGAGACCATGATTGGAAAAAGCACAGGGACAAATATCCAAACTAGTGGAAACGCATGAACTGTGAACCAATAGCTGAGGAGCCCACAACTGGATCAGGCCCTCTGGAAAAGTGAGACAGTCGATTAGCTTGAACTGTTTAGGGGAGCCCCAGGCAATGGGACCAGGGACCTGTCCTTAGTGCATGAGCTGGCTTTTTGGAGCCTGGGGCTTATTCAGGGACACTTTGCTCAGCCTTGGTGCAGGGAGGACGGGATTGGACCTGCCTGGAGTGAATCTACCAGGTTGAACTGAATCGCCAGGGGACTCCTTGCCCTGGAGGAGATGGGAATGGGGGATGGGTTGGGGGGAGGGGGGGGAGGGAGGACAGGGGAATCCGTGGCTGATATGTAAAATTAAATTAAATTATAAAATTAAAAAAATATATCTCAATATTTTCAATTCCATATCTATACATCTATATACTATTTTCAAATTTTTCTATATTTTTAGCTATTTAGCACTTGGTGCATTACATACAGATTGTTGTGTACTGCCATGTGGGTGCTGGAAGTTTTGAACCCTGGTCCAATGGAAGAGTAAACAGTCCTCTTAACTACTGAACCATCTCTGCAGGTTCCCAAATATTTTTAAAGCAACACTTATCATTTTGTTTTAGTATATATCTTTAAATAAGACACATAGTCTATATATGTATTTGTAGTATAACCAATCTGAAACTTTTTTGGTTGGTGGCCTTAGTGTATTTATATTTTTTTTATGATTTCTTATTGGTTAATACCATTTTATTTTTGTACTCCTCATTTGTTTTTTATCATACTTGTGTCCCATTTTCTGTTTAATCAACAAGGTTTACTGTTATTCATTATATTTTTGGTTCAAGCATAAAAAGTATGATATTTTTTATGTTGGATCTCTCAAAAGGAACAAAATTGATAGAATAAATCTATATATATTAAAAGTGAATTTATTAAAGTGGCTTATAGGCTGTGGTCCTGCTAGTATAACATTTGCAATATTTAGATATAAAGACCAAGAATCCAATAGTCATTCAACCCGTAAAGCTAATGTTCCAGCTTGTTTTCAATATATGTTGGAATTCTAAAGTATGTTGTAATAACCAGCAAAGGAATGTCTCGGCATCAGGATAGATGAGCTTGCCAGTGACAAAATGGGCAAGCAGGTAAAAATCAAAACCTTCCTTCTTCTGTGTCCTTTAATGTGAGCTGCCATCAGAAGGTATGTCCCAGATTCAGGATGGGTCTTCTCATATCAAATGATCCAATTAAGAAAAACGTCTCACAGATGTGCCCAGCTGCTTGGGTTTTATGTGATTTCAGATATCGAGTCGACAATTAAGATTAGACATCACACTTTTGGTATTATTTTAGGGCTTAACATCAAACTTTAACATGAATTCTAAAGTTTGAATGTCCCTAAGTATAAATTAATTCAATATCTTTCTTTTTCTTGCAAATGGATTTCATACATTGAGGAGAAAGAACACTACAATTTTTCTTGAACTGTGGAATATCTTCTCTCAACTAACAATTTGTACATGGAGGCTAGAAATTGTACATTTTCCACTTCTACTTTTTGTTCTGTATGTCTGTGCTATCCTGTTGTTGAAACAGGGTCTCATCTATGAAAATTGGCCTGAAATGTTCTTAGGTTATTCAGTGTCTGAGTTTGGATTTCCATTGCTCTGACAAAACACCATGACCAAAAAGCGAGTTGGGGACAAAATAGTTTATCTGGCCTATATTTCCACATTGCTGTTCATCACTGAAGGAAATCAAGACAGAAATTCAAACAGGGCAGGAACCTTGAGCAGAAACTGATGCAGAGGCCATGGAGGGGTGCTGCGTACTGGCTTGCTCTCCATGGCTTCCTTAGCCTCCTTTCTTTCCTTTTTTTTTTTCTCTACGTACATACACATTTATTCTCTCTGCTCTTTTTTTTTTAATTTTTATTTTGGAATACAATTCAGTTCTACATATCAGCCACAGATTCCCTTGTTCTCCCCCCTCCCACCCCCCTCACCTTCCCCCCAGCCCGCCCCCCATTCCAATCTCCTCCAGGGCAAAGCCTTCCCCACAGACTGAGATCAACCTGGTGGACTCAGTCCAGGTAGGTCCAGTCCCCTCCTCCCAGGCCGAGCCAAGGGACCCTGCATAGGCCCCAGGTTTCAAACAGCCGACTCATGCAATGAGCACAGGACCCGGTGCCACTGCCTGGATGCCTCCCAAACAGATCAGGCCAATCAACTGTCTCACCCACTCAGAGGGCCTGATCCAGTTGGTGACCCCTCAGCCATTGGTTCATATTTCATGTGTTTCCATTTGTTTGGCTATTTGTCTCTGTGCTTTATCCGACCTTGGTCTCAACAATTCTCTCTCATATAAACCCTCCTCATTCTCGCTAATTGGACTCCCAGAGATCCACCTGGGGCCTAGTCATGGATCTCTGCATCCAGATCCCTCAGTAGTTGGATGAGGTTTCTAGCACGACAATTAGAGTGTTTGGCCATCCCATCACCAGAGTAGGTCAGTTCGGACTGTCTCTCGACCATTGCCAGCAGTCTGTTGTGGGGGTATCTTTGTGGATTTCTGTGGGCCTCTCTAGCACTTTGTTTCCTCCTATTCTCATGTGGTCTTCAAGAAAGACACAGGGATCGCCCAATGACAGAGAAATGGAATGAGATCTACATGAACAGCCTGGACATGAGTGGGGGTAGTGAAGGGCGAGGGTCGAGGGAAAGAGAGCTTGGGTGAGTGGGAGATCCCAGCTGGATCAACAACAGAGAGGGAGAACAAGGAATAGGAGACCATGGTAAATGAAGACCACATGAGAATAGGAAGAAACAAAGTCCTTTTTTTTTTGTCTTTAAGAATTTTTTATTCATTTTACATACCAACCACAGATTCCCCTCTCATCCCTCC
This sequence comes from Peromyscus eremicus, assembly GCF_949786415.1. Classification (NCBI taxonomy): domain Eukaryota; kingdom Metazoa; phylum Chordata; class Mammalia; order Rodentia; family Cricetidae; genus Peromyscus; species Peromyscus eremicus. The sequence goes on along the minus strand of NC_081439.1, from coordinate 93,512,211 downwards.
TCTGCCTTCCCCCACTCCAGCTTTCTTCCCCCAGACCTACACCCCATCTCCTCCTCCAAAAGAGTAGGCACTCCCACTGGGAGTCAACAAAGCCTGGTACATTCAGTTGAGGCAGGACCAAGCCCCTCCCCCCTGCATCAAGGCTGAGCAAGGCACCCCACCATAGGTAATGGGCTCTAGAAAGCCAGCTCATGCACAAGGGATAGATCCTGATCCCACTGCCAGGGGCCCCTCAAACAGACCAAGCTAGACAACTCAGCCTCCTTTCTTATAGAACCTAGGATCACCAGATCAGGCCCACCCACAAGGGCAGGGCCCTCCTACAACACTAATTAAGAAAATGCCCTACAGCTAGATCTTATAGAGGCATTTTCTCAATGGATATTCCCTCCTTTCAGATAGCTCTAGTTTGTATAAAGTTGAAACAAAAATATTCAACACTCCCATTATGTCCTTAACCTCCTCATCCTTCTTATTTCTCTTCCCAAGTGTTGAAATTGCTAGTTACCTGTCTTATCTTAGTTCTTAAAATGTTTATCTTATCATTTGTATTATTTCTTTTATTCTTGCTGTATTTTTCATTGTAAGTTTGAATAACATAATTCTTAACACATCAGAGTATCCTTTTTTAACATTTACATTCAATATTTTATGATTACAAATCTATACAACAAAGATTAATTTATAAGATTTGGCCTATCATCAGTCACTGCCATCAGCACAGCATACACTGTTAAAGCAATTGCAGAACACAGGTAATCATATATGATACACTGATAGCTATAAGCAAATCAATGAACCACAAATATCTTCATGGTATCTTTGTGTGTCTCTTCTGGGAAAAGTTGTAACTGGAAGAAGTATGTAGGATCTCCAAACTTGAGGAAAATTTCATCAAAGAGAAATATTTAAGATGCTAAGGGAATTTCACAATTAGGCTACTGAGATCCACTGGAAGAAAACTTTTAAAAGAGTCTTAGGTACTATTTTAAAACTCTAAAGCAAGGTTTCTGTGCCTTGATGATGAATCTGAAACTGTTTTTCTATTTTCTGCTGGTTTGTTACTTTGAGTAAGATAGCCACATGTCCTATGCTTCATTTCCTATTTATAGACTGCCAGATTATTATTCATCATGAGATTCATAGCATCACCTTGAGTAGTATCTAATAAAAGTGGTCATAAAAGGCTGTCATCCATGAATGCTGATCTAGATGGCAACATTGCAATTCACTACCAGAAATATATGTGAAAATACTCTGGAAAGGAACTGGCTTTCCATTTTATGTATATATTATGTCAAAACAAAATGTATTGAAGTATGATTTTAAAATATCCTTGCAGATTTGTATTAAGCAGACCATGGAGTCAATTAGAAGTCCAATTTTGATTCAGACACCAACATACAGATGTATATAGAACATATTAATAATATACTATAAATTCTCATTGCTCACTATTTTATGTTGAGTCACATAAAATAATAGAAGGGACCAAAACCTTGTAACTCTTTAATAACTAAAAAGAAACTTTAGTTATTAACTCAGAAAAATAAATACTGAGGATATATATGGATGACATTGAAAACTATCAACTATAGACTTAAAATGAAGAAACAGTTCTAATTAATAAAATTAAAATATAGGTCATACTTAAAGTTTTATGACATTATTTCTTCTCAATAAAGATTATACCTATCTTACTTGGTAATAAAACTCTTAGTCTTAGCTGTTTCCTGAGAAGTAAAATTGTATTTCTGAGCTTTCTTTTTGTACATGAGTCCAGCTAAGTAACTGTAGGTGTCTGGTACGTATGTTTCTCAAAGACCATCCAGAAAGTGACTATACCTAGGGCTAATATATGGGAGACATAAGACTTTTGGACAATAATAATGGGCAGCCATTTTGTGTTTCTGTGGAATTATATCATAGACTTACACTGTCTTCATCTAAATAACTTTTATGTGGTATGAAATAAGACTTATTTGGTTTTTGTCATAATGATTTTGGGTTTTCTGACTGATACAGGTGATGCTGATCTTAAATGAAGCAGTTATATGAAAAAAGTCAGTGACAAGCCGTAAACTCAGCAAGAAAAATGCATTCCCATGGATATTCAAGAGAAAAAACACTTTTCTCTACCTAAGACCTCAACTTTCCTACTAGATTGAACAATTTTGATATTATAACAAAATAATAAAATTGCAGAAAGAAATGAATTACCCTAGATAAGGCTATCATAGTAAATAATCCAGAAAGAACAAAAATATTATCAGAAAGAAAATGTATATAAAATACTTAGATTAAAAGTAAAATAAAACAACAAGCATTCAGAGAAATAATATGGAATAAAGTATGACTACAGCATGTGGCAAAAAAACAATAGAATATTAAAATATTCAAATAAAAATTCTTAGAAATAAAGGTATAAGAAAAATTAGAAGCATTTGCAGGAATTATGCTTCCAATAATGAAGTCACAATTTAATCATCCAAACTTTTTAAAATAATTTTAAAAATATTTTTATTCATTTTACATACCAACCACAGATTCCCATTTCATCCCTCCTCCCTGCTCCCTCCATCCCTGCCTTCCCCTCCACAACCCATCCCTCATCCTCTCCTCCAATATGGTAAGTTCTCCCACAGGGGCACAGCTAAGCCTGGTACATTCTGTTGAGGCAGGACCAAGCCCCTCTCCTCTGCATCAAGGGTAAACAAGGTGTCCAACCATAAATAATGGGATCCAGAAAGTCAGCTCATGCACCAGGGATATATCCTGATCCCAACAGCCAGGGCCATTGCAAACAGACCCAGCTACACAACTGTCTAAAGTTCGTGAGTTCCTTGGAGCTTGGTTCAGTTGTTTCTGTGGATTTCCCCATCATGCTTTCCTACCATTATGTACAACTATCCCTCTAGAACCCTAAGCCAAAACTAAAATTTTGCTTCAGTTGCTTTTGATTCCATGGTTGTAATACAGGGACAGAAAACTAGCTAATACAATATGCCAATATTGTGCATATGTATTAGTTTTCCAAATTGATATAACACTGAAAGAAACAGATAATCTTAATTCCTTTGCTTTCCAAAATAATTCTAAATATGTCAGTAGAGAAAAACGTACAATATTTGTCAGCAATTTAAAGTATCATTCTGTACAGACTTGTATTATGAAATACTAAAGTATATTAAAAACATAATTTGGGCCAGGCGGTAGTGGCGCACGCCTTTAATCCCAGCACTCGGGAGGCAGAGCCAGGCGGATCTCTGTGAGTTCGAGGCCAGCCTGGGTTACCAAGTGAGTTCCAGGAGAGGCATAAAGCTACACAGAGAAACCCTGTCTCCAAAAAAAAAAAAAAAACAAAAACAAAAACAAAAACAAAAAAAACCCACCATAATTTAAGTAATGCATTAATGCCATGAATGTAGAGGGAAGGGTTTATGAAATAAAAACATTCACAAACATATCAAAGTTAATTTGTAAAATAGTGGCATTTTAATTCAATGGAAAAATAGTGTTCCTCTTCAATTGTGCTGGGAATTGATTAAATAATTATAAAATATTAGTATATTTTGTATTTTATATCATTTCATAACAATTCATGTTTAAGAATAAATTAAATTTCATATGCATGTGTAAGAATAAATTATATATGCAAACTATAATAAAACATAAAACTATACTGTCATTGAATTTATATACTAAAATATGAAGTAGTCATTTTATTACATTTGTGTGTGTGTGTGTGTGTGCATGTGTGCACATGACACACTGTGTGTGTGGAGGTCAGAAATCAACTGAAGGAGTCAGTTCTTTCCATCTATTGGGTAGTCAAGCTTGCCCACAAGTGCCTTTACCTGCTGACTCATTGCTGGAATCAGGACTTGATGTTTAAAGGAAAATAATGTGCTTATAAAACATTTTATTCTGGCTATAGTAAATTCATTTTCAGTTTTTCCTAAATATATTAAATATGTTACTAGTTGAAAATTCTCTATCTCATTCTATGTCAAATTTCCTACAAAGTAGAGTAACTAAAATCCTATCTTGGAATATCACATGAATTCTGTAATATGACTCATTCACTCAGTAAGTTCCTTCTGAGCCTTTACATTTGTGTCAGACATATATATACATGGGTTTATTCTGGATGTTGATAAAAAGTAGAATAACTATTGTAATAACTATGTCATAGTCTCCTACTTGTATTATTCATTTCAAATTAAAAAACTCCGTAGTACCTAAATATTAAAACTATACATCCTTTGTATCTCTCCTGTAACAGCTGCTCAATACATGTTTTTTGACTAATTCTCTCAAATGTGTTACATCTTCAAGTGAAGGAAGTAAGGCTGTAAGAATACTCTAAGAGTACTGGCCTTATCTTACTGGCAATTAGAATGTGGTTACAAACAATGCAAATATTGAAGACACAGGATTGTCTTCAGCTTTTCATATTTGTAAGCTGTCCTTGTTTCTCCACAACAAGCACTTTAAAGGGGCCATAAATGTCTCTCATGACCCATTTTGTATAGCGCTCCCATGAGTTCACTCTCCTGAGCACATTAGGTTGTAAAATTAAAATACAAATAAGTGCAAATGACACTTTTGGAATATGAAGCATTGACAAAAAAATCTAAAAAGTACATTCATTATTATTCAAATACCTGCCCTGAAATAACGAAAATGATGATTGTATTTGTAAACATTAGTCCTTTCCATGACCATACAACACTTAGACTCAACTACAGAGAAATAAATAAATAAAGCAGTACTAGATTTAAACAATGAAAAAGCAGGTGGCATACTTTGCTTTGAAAGCAAATTAGCATGTTGTAATTCCAGCCTAGTTTAGAAATTTAGCTGGTGTATACTTACAAGCCACTATGATTTGAGTGCAGCTTTGTACCACAGAATTTCCAATCTACTTGCTAAATCAGAGATCTGAATGAGCCTCTCACTGTTAGCATAGCATTATCCCAGAAGGTAATAGCATGTTATGAAAATACCTGAATACCCATTCTACTCAACACAGCCATATTACTCATGAACATACTTACTATACATTCTTTACCTGTCTTTCCAATTTACTGAAATCCTGGGGCTATTGCATGGTAAATAAAAATATCACCTCCATATTTCACATCTTTTTCTGTCAACAAGCTTCCTTTCCAGTGTCCTCAACTATTATACTAATAGAAGATAGACTTCAACAAATAAAAGCCATAAACATTGCTCTCATCAATATTTCTTATTATTTTTCCTTAAAGTCATTATAAAAATACTATAGTATGTCTTCTTCTCTGTGAATTTTTATTGACTTGCACATCACCATCTTTCAATCTGAATAGAATACCAGAGCCTCAATGCATTTAAAGAGAGAGAGAAGAGGAATAGAAAAATTAAGTGCAGTCAATTACTGTGATAGAGATATTTTTGTTAATTATGCCCCTGAATTATTTGGCACATAATCATTCCCTGTAATGACATTCTAAAAATTTACTAGAACCTGGATTTTCCAACATCATCCAAGTTAGATGAGCAAATCAGTGATGTGGATAATTAAGCAGGTCTTTCTTTGACAGTAAATTGTCTGTTTCTATTTTTTTCTTTAACTTGGTCATAGCCAATTCTGCTTCTTTCTCATATAACATCATGAAACAGTTTCCTATTTCATATGCAAAAACAAAGTCATTAGCCAAACTAAGAGGCAGCAAAAATGAGTTTCTGTTCTCCCATTTGGTATGATTGTCCCTCTCAAATTCCAACTTCCTGTTGGTTCTCCACTATTTATCCCAAATTTGATTATAACTTTTGTTTTTCTACTAGCTACAGCTAAAATGCTTGCTGGAATTTCTATGTTTGGATTAATGAATGCCCTTCAAAAAATTTGAAAACAAATATTTGTGAAGATGCAGGGCAAATGATCCAATAATAGAAATATAGAATTATGGGAGACATATTTCTGATGAAAAAATTCAGTCCAGCAAATCTGGCATCAATTTTGGATTGATTGAGTGTTTCACAAACATAAGGTATGATTATCATGCTGGAAAAGTATCAAGTAAACAAGTGTTGATTTTCACTGGATTGTATTATAATATCAAGTACCTGGCATCCCTAGCCTGTTAGCTCTTTGCAACCATCAATGGAAAGCATGCCTGGCTAAACAAAATATTTGCAGTTTGTTTTTCTTCCACCATAAGCAGTTAGCAACTTGTGTTGTATTGCAAGATAATATCTGTGTACATCCATCTTGAGGTCAGTGGCAATGTGGACATTGGATTTAATGAACCCCAAATGGAACATTAGCTTACTACCTAGGAAGAGAAAATACAATTTTAAGTCTTCAGCTGAATTTCATAAAGGGGAAAAGAAATTGTTAACTCTATATCTCTTACCATGAAATAGTCAATGGGTAATTGCAACTCCAGTTTTCACCCTTGGCAAATTTTAATGTTAGAGTTGCATTTTATCTTCATGAGGAAATATGGTAGAAGTTTTGATGGATTTTTCAGAACTCATAACAATTACTACCCATACTATAGATCTCTTCACTTTAGTCGTAACCAGAAGGAATATTTATATAGGGAAAGAAAACCCACAGATGACAAAGGGTTATTAATACTGGAAACTAGGCCAATATGCCTTATATTAAATTTGTACCATATCTGATATTTTTAAAGTTTTCAATAAAGACTTGCTCTCACACTTATGAATGAGTTTGCAAACACTGTCAGTTTGTGCGGCTAAGTATGTGTTAGTTTCCACATTGAAATACGTCCAACAGAGAAACACAATATTGCTTTTAGAAATTCAATTTATATTTATACAAAAATCACAATGAATTATAAAAAGAATTACATTTCTACTAGGAATTATTGAGAATGATCATACTTTAATTGTTTATTATATATATTTGACATCTCACCACAGATGAAACTTTTGTTTTATTCAAGATATCTAGGCATCTCACATAGTATACTTGAATAAATATGATCTTTTCATCACTTATTTTCTCTTAGGTAAATGTAGGGGAAGTATCCTGACAAGTAACCTATAAATTATATTTCACACAACTAAGATTTTATCACTCATGTAGTTCACAACTGATCTCAACTTATTACCAACAATTGATAATATTTATTTTGATGATCTTCACTTCTTTTTTGTTTGTTTGATTTATGGGTTTAATTTTCTTAGATGTTTCTGTTTTTTATTTAATTTTTTTTCATTTTACATACCAATGACTATTTCTCCTCCCTCCCTTTCTTCCGTTCCCCCTGCCCCCACCCCACCTCCCATTCATTCCTCATAGGGGGTAGGGCCTCCCTTGGGTAGTCAACACCAGCTGGCACACCAAGTTAGGGTAGAAGTGAGCCCCTCCCCCCTGCCTCAAGGCTGAGTAAGATAATCAGGGCATAGGCTCTAAAAAGTCAGTTCATGTACCCAGGGTAAGTCCTGGTCCCATTGCCAGGGGCCCCACAAACACATCAAGCCACGCAACTGTCACCCACATTTAGAGGGCCTAGATCAGTCCCATGCAGACTTCCCAGCTGTTAGTCCAGAGTTCATGAGCTTCTACTAGATGTTTCTATTTTTTAGATATCAGTTTACTGTTAGGTACATGATGGTACAAATTTTCTGCCATTCTTTAGGCTGTCTCTTTAATCTACTAATTGTTTCTTTTGCTGTGAGAATTTGGAAAAAATCCACAATTGGCAAGTGACATTGGTGAAATGGAAAAGTTTCTAGAAAGAGTATCACAACATCTTTACTCAAAGTTTATACAAAGATTTGCACATGTCACCTAAATCTCATACTAAGTTCTTTAAAAAAAAAGTGGTAAGTAAGCTAAACCTCAAGTTACATTAGAATTGCATGAATCAAGATCCGAATCACTGAGTACTCAAAAAAAAAAAATTAAAGGTCTGCAAAGGGCACAGGTCACAAGTGTGCAGTTGCAAAGAGAGCCATCATAAAACCAATAAAGGGATTTAAGAAATATAGCTACTTATCAGAAAGTTATATTTCAAAGATTTTCCTTAATATCATGGAACATTTTAATATATACATATATGTGTATACACACCTTATATATGTATGCTTATATATTTGCACATCAATTGAGAGCTGGTTGGGCCCTTAAAGTAGACTTGCCCCCTACTATTTTTTTAAATGTAGAGGAAGTAAAGTTCCTATATAGAATATTTGTGATATAGCAAAATTGTCCAGAGATTTCTGTTATTAAGTTCAACTGGGAGAGTTTTGAGATAATCTGCACTTCTCTGTGCCATTATTTGATATAGTTCTAATCATCTTCATTATGTCTGTGTAGGTTTGTGCAAGGGGCTTAGAAACATAAAGAGTATGAAAATCACGACAGACTGATGTTCCCCTTCCTTTCAGAGAGTAGAATACAGTATTTTAAGGTCAAATATGTGCTACTGTGGGAGGAATCTGAAATACCCTGAAAGGTTCATTTACTCCACAACAGGAAAGGCTGCACATAGGCCACTTGTCATCTCATTAACTCTCTCAAGCATCTGGAAAGTAAGGAACGGAAGTGAGTTAATATCGATCACCTACCGAAGAGAAATGCAGTGTTCTCTTCTGCATTTCCTTATTCCTCACACCTCTCCAATAGACATTCATTGCCCCAGGAAGGCATAATCAAGACAGACTCTGTCCTACCTTCCCTTTTCTCATTTTGCCTCCATCCAAGCAAGGAATATGTTTGACTTGCAGAAAAATAAGCAGGGTGCTTAAATTATGTCCTTAGGCTACACAGCAAAGAGAAAGTATAATTGAAACAGGTGTACTGCTAGGGGAAGAGGTGGGGAGGAAAAGCTATTCAATAGCAACACAGCATTCGGTATGGGGAAAGAAAAAGCAAAAGAAATATCTTCAGCATAGCAGATTGTCAAGTCCAAAGTAGAAATGCCTGTGAATAGAGGACTCAGGGTATGAGGAATTGTTCTCAGTCACATTGAACTTTGCCAGCATTTAGAGATTTTGTGAGGACATCTGGAGCACTCAAAATGGATTGAATAGAGACTCTTGCTCAGGAATGCTGGGCATATTGCTAAGGAAGGCAGGTGAGCAAAGCTTTCAAAATTAGCCTTTGTATTTGGCTCTTTGTTCCTTGGCAAAAATCTTGGACAAAATAGTGAAATCTCTCACTATGTGTTTCAGAGGAAGAAATAAACAAACTAGATATATCCCTATTGAGGAAAAAAAAACCCTGAAACATCCTACCTGAAAGTTTGCCTCTTGCCTGTATCTATAAATCCCACTCCAACTTTAGCTACCCTCTGCTCTAAGAAGTATTAAATGCCTCTCTGTCTTCACTCCCCACAACTATAAAATGTCTTTGTTTCTGGAAATTCATAGGACCATGGGTATTAGTTAAGTTTCCCACTGCTCTGACCAAATACCTGACAAGAAGGGATTTAAGGGAAGAAAGGAGTAAGACATGGCAGCAGACATCGGAGGCCTACTCTTCACCTCACATCTGCACTCAGGACTTAGAGAGAGAATGGCAAGTGTGGGCAGCCTATTAAACATCAAAGTCTACCCCAGTGACATAACCTTCTAAAGATTACATAACCATCTCTGTAGCTTGAGTTTTCCTGCCTGGCCCACAGTCAGGACAAATCTCTGTGACCTGCCAGTCCCACAGCCACTCAGACCCGACCAAGTAAACACAGAGACTTATATTGCTTACAAACTGTATGGCCATGGCAGGCTTCTTGCTAACTGTTCTTATAGCTTAAATTAATCAATTTTCATTAATCTATACCTTGCCACATGGCTCGTGGCTTACCGGCATCTTCACATGCTGTTTTTCATCGTGGCGGCTGGCAGTGTCTCTCTGACTCAGCCTTCCACTACTCAGCATTATTCTCCTCCTTGTCCCGCCTACACTTCCTGCCTAGCCAATGGCCAATCAGTGTTTTATTTATTGACTAATCAGCAACACATTTGCCATACAGAACATCCCACAGCACTTCCCTTTTTTTTTTTTCAAAAAGGAAGGTTTTAACCTTAACAAAGTAAAATTACATATAATTTGGGAATTTGGGTGTAGCTTCTCTTACTACTTCCTGCTGGAGGGGGGCGCTGTATCTTATGGGGACACAAAGAAAATTTTAGAATTATGGAATAGTCCATGAGGCTGTATTGTCTGAGCCAGTTGCCTTCAAACCATTCTGGATGTTGGATCATCTGGGCCATGGTGTCATCAGAGACCTTTCAGGGGGTCTTGGCTGGTCAAACCTGATGTATCTTAATCTGGAACAAATCCATAGCCTTTGGCTTTCTGTGGGAACAAAAGCAGAGTCTCCTTTCCAAAGTAACATATCCTTATATCCAAATTTTGAAGTCAAGGTACCTTTAAAATATACATTTTGGCATAACTCAACAGCTTTTACAATCAAATGTTTTTCTGCAGTTAAAAATCCCAAAGACAACACAATCCAGATTCTCTGTGTAATATTCATCTTTACATGGCTTATTTTTTATATTAATTTTACTATCTCTTTAAAGACTTTATTTTTTAAAACTATGTATTTGTTTCTAGAACTGTATATATCACCTTTTTTGTCTCTTTCAAGCCTATGTATATTTTACACACATTGTAAACTATTACATCTGAATCTGTCTTATTGTGAATCTATTGCTTTAAACTGCAGCAGCTGTGGCTGCTGGCTCTGCCCACCTCAGCTTCCCAACATGGTAGTGGTACGTTTTCCACCAGCTCTGGGAGCTATCATGGGTCTTTGCTTTTATCCAAGCAGTGTGTAGCACAGAAACGTCTTTTTTTGTTTTGTGCTAGCAAAGGCTAAATCCACCACGCAGCTTAATGTGCCACTTGCAGAGAGGCCTCATTCCCGCCACAGGGTGTATGCTAGGAACCCACAAGTAGCTCAAACCAGCAGCTGCCGCTCATTTGAGAGAGACAATTAGGAACTGTTTTTAGCTCCATTTTAGAATCTTTTCTCAGTTTTTAGATGGAAACTCTTGCCCCAAGTTGGGCACCATTTGTAGCTGGAGAATTTCTCTCCAGCTCCCGCCACCAAGTCCCGCCAGTCCCAGAGCCCACTTATAAAATAAACACACAGACTCTTACATTATTTAAACTGCTTGGCCATTAGTTCAGGCCTATCATTGTCTAGCTCTTACTCTTATATTTAGCCCATTTCTATTAATCTTTACTTTGCCACGTGGCTCATGGCTTACCAGTACTTTACATCTTCCTTGTCCTGGTGGCAGCTCCAGGCTGTCTTTCCCTTCCCTTCCTGTTCCCTCACATCTCAAACTGTGCAACCAGATGGGGACCAATGTTCAAATACGGGGGCCAGAGGAGGACATTTCCCATTCAAATTACACCGTTGTAACAATAGCAGATTTGTCTGCTGTTGTTTACTTAGCCTCAAAGGAAAAGTAACAGGATGGAATTTTGTGGTCTGCCATTGTGAGTGTAGATAAAAATGAGGCCTCACTGAAATAAAGTACGGTGACAAAGTCTTTAAACAGTGCTACACTTTCTCATAAGCTTTTCCATTAGAGTTGAAAATGGAACATGGATCTTGTAAGAATTTCTTAACAAATTCTATAGGTGATAAATAGTCATCTAATTTCCACATATCAGTCAATGATAGCTGAATACAAGCATCACAGCTTTTTTCAAGGCATGATATAAAGCTTTCTGCAATGTTTTTGTTTATTATACAATCTTAATTGTTAAAAAAGTTGAAAGCCATAAAAATATGTAGTGTATTGATTTAAAGGGGAAAGACAATGTTAATGAAGTTTTGCCTGGGGCGCATAGGGAATGAATATAAGTTACATAATAAAGTATAGGGGAAAATGTGAAAATTTCTTTATAATTATTTTTGTAAATAGCAATCAAATTGATTATGGGTCATTATAAAAGTACTAGTAACATTTTCCATGAACCAGTCCTCATAAGAAAACCTATAGATTCTCCTTTCTGCATAATTTTTCTGCCTCAGTGACATCCCCTGCCCTTTGGAACCAACTTAAATATTTACTGCTGAACCATGCAATTTAGAATTTATTCTGAGGTAATGGAAAACGCAATGTTCTGTGAAGCAGGAAATTCTGGTATAGCCTCTGCCACCAACTAACTGTGGAAAATTGAATAAGCACCTAGTCTGTTCTGGCCTCTGTTTGTTACTAGGGAAAATGAGACATCCAGATTAGATGATTGCTAATGTCTCCTCTACCACCTAACACCCATGACTTACAATGGTACTCCTAGTCTACCTTACATATGTCTAATAACCTTAAGTCTGATAGATGTTGCCACAATCTAATCTACATAGTCACTTAATGATTAAAATACTACAATGCAATAACTGATGCTTAAATGCCCATTCCACCTTTGAAGAAATATTTCACTGCTGCTCAGAAACTCACTGCATGTTGGTATGCTTCATTTAATCTCTATCCAGCTGAGACTGGTTTTTAAAAGTTCTGAAATACACCCAAATTAGTATTTTTTTCATCATTGAAAGACATCATTGATATTAGTGGCCTGAAAACTGATTGGTTAAAATTCAATTCTGGTGAATAAAATTGACAATGAAATAGTAACTGATAACAAGATACTATTAAAAATGAACAAGAAAAATATTAAAATCACATTAGAAAACTGAACATAATGTTCCAATAAGAAGCTTACTGATGAGGTACTCCAAATATTAATGAGTGTAGACAGATTTTTCCTTGGGCCTCCAGCTCACAAATAATGACAAAGAGAATTATTAATGATGAAAGCTTGGCCTTTAGTTTAGGCTTGTCTCAACTAGCTCTTACAACTTAAATTAACCTTTTTATATTAATCTATGTTCTGTCACGTGGTGTTACCTCTCTTTCATCTTGCACTTCCTGTTTCCTCTCTGTCTGGTTGGTAACTCTGCCCTTTTTCTTCCCAGAGTCCTCTCTGTCCTCAGAACTCCAGCCTAACCTCTTTCTAGCTGTTGACCATTCAGATTTTATTACACCAATCACAGCAATACATTTTCACACAGTGTACAAATGTTCTACAACATTTCCCTATTTGTCTAAATAAAAAGGAAAGGGTTTAACTCTAACACAGTAAAACTATATACAGTAAGAATAATTGTCAGATATTGTCTAAATAAAAAGGAAGGGTTTTAACTCTAACATAGTAAAACAATATAAATAACAATTATCAGGTAAGAATTACATTTATAATATCTGGTCCATGTGTATTTGGCAAATTCAGAGAAAGTACTGTATTATCTACCCTATCTTAGTAAGACTGAAGTTTTATACCAAACCATTTTCTGTCATAAATCACATTACCATCCTAAAAATATCTTTTTAGACCTTAAAACATCTTCTTAGATAAACAACTTAAGCTTTTATGTTTCTCAACCTTATAAGCTTTACATCTTTTTTTTGTAAGTTTCTATTCTGAATTTCGTGAAAAGGAAAACTGTAACTGTAACTATCTGGTTTTCAATGCCATCACAGAGAAGAATATAAGTGCAGAGCAAGCAAATTCCAAAACTATAGAAATGACAGAAACATGTGGCTGTCCAGGTTCCTCTGCAAGATTGGAGTATCTTCAGTCAATAGGTCTAAAATATCTGACAGACACTTTTGTGAGGCAGAAAATTTTTGAAGGACTGTCCTACCTTGTCTTGGCAAAGTTCAGCAGTTGTCTTCTTTTGTGTCCTGTTTGTCAGTAGTTGGACAAGGGCAGTTTCTTGCCCAGTGAATAACTTTGCCACAATAAAAGCAAACTCCATATGAAGGTTCTTTAATACCCATCATTCTTTTTTGAAGTAAATTGGTGGTACTAGGAACAGACATATCTTACTGTCATGAAAATTCTTAGGTCATTGAAACATCTTAAATATCATATTCTATATGTCTCCGAAGTGTTTGGAGACCATCTGTCTAACTAAAATATATCCCTGTTTGACCTTGAAAACATACCTAACAGGGCCACAAATTTGATTGTTAGAAGACTTACTATCAATCTGTATTTTTTAATTATCCTAAATAGTTTGTAATAATAACTTTCAAGGACTAGAAATTCATATTAAATGAGCTGCATAGGTACAATACCTTAAACAAGAATTTCATATAGAAATTGCAAGTATTTCATATTATTTATAAGTGCCAGAATAGATATATACAAGTGCAGAAAATTAGAACATAATGAGTGTGTCAAATATAGAGTAAAAAATAAGTAGAATGATATCTATGGGAAAACACCATTTCTGTAAGAAAAGAAAAAATCACAAATATACAACAAAGCACATTTTACAGGAAGCCTTAAACCTTAAACCATTGGAATGATTGCCTGGGGATGGTGAGAACTAGACATGGAAACAAACAATAAAGGATTCAAGCAGCACTGTGCCACCATCTGACAGATATGAACAGCTCAAGCCTCCTTAACAGAAATGCAATGCTCTTAAACTAGGAAGAATTCTGCTTCTAAATACCTTCTACTCACTTTGGTCCCAGTTATATTCTCTATTACTTAGATAAAAGCTGTGTGATCATTTTTTTTTTCAAATACATCCATAACAACTTTCACTCACATTTTTTGGGTCTTTCTTTTTTTGTAAATATGTAGTTAGTGCCTCCAGCTGACTTTTACTTAGTTTGACAAGCAGGAATAGGCACATTATTCCATCTATAAGCTACCTTAGAACATTTGAGTTGCTTTAACAAACACTTTTATGTCACATAATTTTAAAACAAAAGAGCTTTATTAATCACAATTTTTGAGACTGGGAAATCCAAGTACATATTGCCAGAAATATTTTCATTGAAAAAGGTCTTTCAACTTTATTAAAGCATCTGTTTATCACATCCTCTTGGAGGCTTCTTCTCTGGAAGCACTAATCCCATTTATAAAGTGCTGTGGGATTTTGTTCTGTATACTGTGAATATGTGTTGCTCTGATTGATTGATAAATAAAACTCTAGTTGGCCACTAGTCAGGCAGGAAGTATAGGTGGGGCAATAAGACAAGGAGAATTCTGAGAAGAGGAAGTGTTGAGTCAGGAGTTGCCAGCCAGACACAATGGAATCTAGATGACAAGGCAGAACTGATAAAATGTACCAAGCCACATGGCTAAACATAGATAAGAATTATGGGTTAATTTAAGTGTAAGAGCTAGTCAGTAATAAACCTGAGCTAATGGCCAAACATTTATAATTAATATAAGCTTCTGAGTGATTATTTTATAAGCAGCTGCAGGACCACAGGGCTGGGCAGGACTGGAGAAACCTTCCGACTACAATAAAGGTGTAAGCCTTGTGACTTAATCACCTCCCTAAAGCTATATCTCTTCAAAACATCACATTGGAGAGGGAATTTCAACATTATAGATTAGGAGGACAAGGGCAGATACATTCATTCTGTAGTACAGGCTGTTCAATTTCGTTCCAAACACTAAATTCTCAAAAGAGCTTACCCTGTATTTAGGTACAGCAACCATGTGTTCTAACTCCTAGCCATCTTACTTCACATTTGATACTGGACTAAACACACCCTAGGAATATTGTAAACATTATTTGTTACTATGTGTTAAGTGTTTTATATACTGAATATTATTAGAAATGCAATTGATTGCATACACATATGTGGCTCTTCAGTGCACAGAAATTATAAATAAATCAGCATAAATCAAGCTTAATTTCTTAGTTACTTAATAGATACGTTGTTCTTGACACACAGGTGATCAAATTTATGAAAATCTCACATGATAAATCATAATTGTCAACAGAGAACTGAAATTTTTCAGGTACTTTATAAATTCAAAGAAGTAAAGGAATTTAGTACTTACAGAATCATATTTGCAGTGTTTGTGAGCTAAATTTGAAACAAATATTTTCTGATGGATTGGGAGCTTGACATAATGTCAGTGAATGTCATGTCACTTCTTTAGGTTGTAAAAATAGCTATTGTTCTGCTAATAGATCAATTATCTATCATTTCTGCCTTTTAACTCCAAATCCATCTAAAAAAGATTGATTCAACCAACTATGATTGATAATCACAGAACTGAGTTTATATGTGACTTAATGAAACTATAAAATTACCTCTTTAATCTTTGCAGATCTTTAATGTCAATGAACTGTCTGTGTGAAAGAATAACATCTTTTGCAGGTTACGGTTTTCTGAATATGTTCTCCTAATGTTGAATTAAATAAATTTGCTGTGGAAAACTGGAATGAAGTAAAAAACTCAAATAAGGAGTACTCTGAGCTTTATTCGGCTTATTCAGAAACATTATTTTTATTCTAATCTCTGCAACTCACCTAAAGTTTTTTTTTTAAAAAATGCCATTCCTCTTCCCTAAACCACAACACTGAAAAATATTGTAAGCTTTCACTGTCTCTCTCTTCCAAGTTGAAATTTTACTTATGAGACCTGGCATACATTTTTCAAGCTCTGAGGTGAATGTACCATGACTTCTTGCCATGTATTTGCTTGTAAACTTTCCATTTCAGAAAGGAAGCACGCTTGGGTAAAGATAATTTGCATATCTGCAAGTCAACAGGGCCTCAAAGAGCTTCTACAATCAATGGAAAATACCAAACTCTAAGAAAAACAGATGGGACTTTCCAAACTTCAAGAAGTCCCATGAGCATCTGAAGATAATACATCTTCCTGACTTTTAATTGCCAGTAGGTTTATCTCAACTTGCACAGTTTGATTTTTAAGCAGGCTGAACTGTAAAAGTATTATAATTAGTTCACTCCAGTTTATAAGGCAAGTTGGAGAATTGTAATTCATTTCCTAGGTACTCAGGAAACAGGAAGTCAGTTAGAGGTGACTTTCATTTTTTTCAGACACCCGTTGGTCACAGAAAAGACTCAACAATTTGCAATAACATTTACTTATGAACACAAAGTATAGTTATATTTCTTACATGCTTCTTTAATCTCTATGTATTATATAAAGAACATTTTTGAGTTAGGTTTGTCTTATTTTAGACATCAGACTGTGATAAACAAATAATCTTATAATAGAAATTTGACTGGCATACCAATAAATTTAGTCTTTGACAGGAAATAATACTCATTAGAGAAAACTCCATTAGAAAAATTGACTTTATTTTCCCACAAGTTTCAGGAAGTTTATATCTTTATTCTAGTGGAAATCTTTATTCTAACAGAGGTTTATTGAATATTTAAAGATTGATAGAAAAGTCTTGAGTATCCTTTCCTCTACTACAATTAGTTACACTACTCAAAATCCACTTCACTCTCTTCTTGTAAAGAAGAAATATAGTTCACTTCTGCAGTCCTGTACCACGTGACTCTGGCACTTCAGACACTCTTCTTAATGAAGGTATAAATCTTGGTCAGTGCCATTGTCCTACTTTCACTGTCAGGGATTTGCTCAAGGGTAATCGTATATACTTTAGTCAATAATAAGAAGTTGTGGCCGGGCGGTGGTGGCGCACGCCTTTAATCCCAGCACTCGGGAGGCAGAGCCAGGCGGATCTCTGTGAGTTCGAGGCCAGCCTGGTCTCCAAAGCGAGTTCCAGGAAAGGCGCAAAGCTACACAGAGAAACCCTGTCTCGAAAAACCAAAAAAAAAAAAAAAAAAAAAAAAGAAGTTGTGATCTGGTTGGCACTCCTGGAAAAGTGGTCCTCTTTAGTCTCTGGATGTTATCATATATGTAGCAAATATATGGAATCACTTCAGCCATCTTTCAACTAAAAAGGTACCCTTGTTAGTATAAAACTAGTAATTGGTTCAGGAAATTGGAGAAATGTAATGATTTACAGACCTGATCATTCTAATTTCATTCATTCCAAGCTATTAAAGAATTATTATTTATAAAATTTCCTACAATTATTCTTTTCTAGTCTTCTAAGTTTTTAAAGTCAAATAATGATAGTCATTACTTCATACATGTGGTGATATATTCTGTACCCCAATACAATTCGCCTGAAAATCAGAGAATAGAACAAGCCACTAGATTAAACATAGATGCCAGGCAGTGGTAGTACACACCTTCAATCTTAACACTCCAGACAGATCTCTGTGAGTTCAAAGCCACCCTGGACTACATGAGATTGACTCAGTCTAAGAGAGAAACAGCCAGGTAGTGGTGGCACACATCTTTAATACTAGCACTTGAGATCTCATGCATTTGCTTGGGAAGCACACAGGCCTTTAATCTCAGGAAGTGATGGCTGGGCGGAGAAAGGTATATAAGGCCTGAGGAGACAGGAACTAGAGACTTTTCAAACTGAGGAGTCCTAGAGGTAAGATGTGGCAGTGGTTTGTTCCTTTGTCTTTCTGATCTTTCAGCATTTACCCCAATATCTAGCCCCGGGATTTTTATTAAAAGACCACTTAAGAATTTGAGCAACCAATCTTACCACAAGGACACATGCTCAATTATGTTCATATCAGCATTATTCGTAATAGTGAGAACCTGGAAACAACCTAGATGCCCCTCAACTGAAGAATGGATAAAGAAAATGTGTTACATATACGCAATGCAGTATTACTCAGATAAAAAACAGTGAAATTTGCAGGCAAATGGAAGGAATTAGAAAATATCATCTTGAGTGAGGTAACCCAGACTCAGAAGGACATAGTATGTACTCACTCATAAGTGGATACTAAATGTGAGGGAAAAGGATGGCCAGACTGCAACCCACAACTCCAGAGAGGCTAGCTAACAGGGAAAGACCCTAGGAGGGACACATGGATGACCCTGAGAAGGAGAAGTAGATGAGATCTACATGAGTGTACTGGGTGTGGGGGGTTCGCAGAGGGCGATGAGTGGAGGATGAGAACAGGGAAATGGGAGGGTCAAGCTGGAACAGGGACAGAGTGGGAGGGCAGGGATAGATGATATATGAGGATATCATGGGAATAGGAAGAGGCAGGGTGTTGGGAAGGCTATCAGGAATCCACAAGGTTGACCCCACCTTGGTCTGCTGGCCAAGGTCCAGAGGGTGCCTGGACCAATCTACTCTGGTGACCAGCCTAGCAAATAGCCTAACTGTCATCATAGAGACTTTGTCCAGTGACTGATGGAGGCAGGTACAGAGATCCACAGCCAGGGACCAGGCTAAGTTCTGGGAATCCAATTGATGAGAGAGAGGAGAGATATTGCAGGCAAGGGATGTCAAGATCATGATGCGAGGACGTGCAGAGATGACTGGCCACACTAGTGGAAGCCCATGGCTGTGGAGCCTCCATGGGCCTGGACTAGGCCCTCTGGATACAGAAGTCAGTTGCTTGGCTCAAACTGTTTGGGAGGCACCCAGGCAGGGGGATCAGGATCTGTCCCTGGTCTATGGGCAGGCTTCTGGGAATCTGGTGCCTATGGTGTGATGCCTTGCACAGCCTTGGTGCAGTGGGAAGGGGCTTGGACCTGCCTAGGCTCAATGTGCTGGGCTATGCTGACTCCCCATAGGAGACCTCAGTTTGGGGGATATTGGGATGTGGGGAGGCTTGGGAAAGAGGGCTGGGGGTGGGAGGAGGGAGAAGGGGGGATCTGTGGATAGTATGTGGAGTGAGTAGAAAATTTTTTAATAAAGAAAAATGAAAAAAAAAGAATTTGAGCAACATCGACAAAAACACTTAAATATGTATTAAGAAAAGAAAAAAGGGAACATTTCTACAATTGATGTATGTGATTGCTGGTTAGAAAGGCTTAATGTCTCCCTTGTTTATTGAGCAAAAGAATAAAAGGATGACTAGTGCAGAACACATCATCACTAAATGTCAGCATATGGCCAATACAGAAAGAATTACAAAAACACCCAAAATTATAAGTCAGAGTTGCATTGGACCACTGAACTACTTTAGCAGGAACTGGAGGACTTTGGAACAACGTAATCACAAATGCAAAAATGACTTTCAATGTAAAACTCTATGCCTTGAATCGTCCATTGAACACTTACTAATACAGAACAAAGATTATTTTCAAATACAGGAAGTGTCAAAATGTTTTACCACTTCTGTGTCATATCTCAGGAAAGAGAAAAACACATGTTATATAAAAATAAAAGAATAACCCTGACAAGAGGAAAAAATATGTAATATAATATTGAGCCTAAAAAATTTGAGACGGAAAAAAAGTTGTTCTTCTTTCAAATAGTGATAAACATATATTATCTGGATAAAACCCAAATTCATGATATTATTTTGATCAGATGTATAGAAAAGAGAGAAATTATTTTATAGTTTCTATGAGGAGCAATGAGATTTTGAGGTTCTCCAAACAACTCTTTGGAATATGCTAAAGATGTTTATGCTCCATGCATAATATTATTTTCTATCTTAATGATTTAATGTATATCACAATTATGAATTATCTTAATATTGCTTTGGGATGATACTTCCAAAATCCCTAATGTGGATTTTATTTGCCACTCATCAATCCCAGTGACCCCTTCCTAGACTTTGTTCAGATACACATATCTTGGAATATTCAAGCTCTATAGTCACTTGAACCTGTTCTTCCTTGTAAATATTTATTTCCTTATCTTGAACTTGTTGGCCACAATTATTCATTCTACCAGAAATCCCATTCTAATAACATTACTCTTTCATTTTATCGCTAACAAACATTCCTTAATGTCTATACTTTGTGGAAATTTATTAACCTCCCTGGCACCCACTTTCTTCCCTCTACAAACTAGTTTAATTTGCCAGTATCATTAAGTTAATTCATTTAGTTTTCTACTTTATGTGCATTTATTAATCCTCTTGACTTCATCACCCTCCTTTCCAAAACTAGACCATGCTGTTAATTATATTAAACTAATTTATACATTAATATCTCATCAGTTTTCTCAATACTCTTGGATTCTTATTTAAAAAAAAACCTCTGGAAAAACCCTAATATTTGCTCTTCTATATTTTTATACATGATTGAGGGATATTAGAGAAAATAATGCAATACTATGGTATCCAGTGTTATGAAGGAACTATGGACTGTTTCTAATTCAATTTACTCTTTTCCAATCAATTTCTATGACTATCAAATCTCCAAGTTCATTGTTTCATACCAAACCCTCATTTTACTTGATCTATCTGCAACACTTGGACATGTTTAACAAACTATGCTTCTACAATTACTTCGGTATCTGATATGATGACTCCTTCCTTTATTGAGCAAACTTGTCATTATTCTTTATGTTGTTTATTAATTTTTTAAAGACAGGTTCTCCTGGAACAGGCTGGCCTCGAACTTGCTATGTATCCAAAGATGACCTTAAACCTCCTAACACCACCTTGCTAAGGTTGGCATTTGATTCCAAGCTGATGCCATTCAGCTCAATTTCGTGTAGTGCTGGGGATTGAACACAGGTTTTTGTGCATGCTGAGCCAGCACTATACTGATGGAGCTACAATCCTAACTTCTTTTTCTTTAATGATCTCCAGTCTCATTGTTTTTTGATGTCTTTCTCCTCCAGACATTTCAAGGCAAAGAGCTAAGGCTCTTCTTTCTCTTCCCTTTTCAATAACAAAACACTTCCTACTGAAGTAAATTTAGACAGTCCTACAACTATAAATTATAGCTGTAGGTTGATAGCCTTCACGTTCATATCTCTCGTCTGGTTTCACTAAATGTTAGTACATATATCTTAATTTGATATGTATTTTCAGTTGCCAATTGACTATATCTGTCTCAAATTTAACTTGATTCCAATTGCTTGCCAACTGCTCTTATCATATATTGTACAGATTGAACAACACAGCTTATTCACTTTCCTAGTTGCTTACCAGAAAATTTCTAGGTATCATCTTTGGCTACCATCTTTTGTGTGTGAGTGTCTGTGTGTGTGTGTGTGTGTGTGTGTGTGTGTGTGTGTGTCTGTGTAGATCACATCTTATTGTTTAGTGCATCCTGACAATTCTTACTTTATATTCAAAATTCAATTTACTTCCTTTTTCTTTTGAAAATTATATTATCAATATATCTTCATTGTTAAAATAATGAGTTTTGTTATGATCATTTTACACATGTATGTCATGTTATTATGATCAAATCATCATTCCCATCAAAGACTTCCCATTAATTCTGCTATTATCATTATGGTATAAACCACCATAACTCTTGCCTTAGTTAGTTTCAGATATGATTTCTCCATTTCCCTCATGATGTATTTTTGTTTTATAATGCCCACATAATGGTACTTCTACAACTTTAGTGAGATGATATTATTCAATCTATTGAAATAACATCAATGATTTTTGTCTCATTCACAGTAATTGAAAAGTTATTATGTCATTTGATAACCATCTACCTCCACTCTCACTCTGCTTCAATCACGCTGACAACTGTCTGTAATTGGAACATGACAAGCAGAGCCACCTCTTTGAACTCGCTTTAATCTGTGGCTGTAGTGATGTGATTTATCTCCTTTCATCCTCCTCTATCCACCACCTCCATATTCCAGCAGAGCCTTCTCATTTTTAAAATTGGATATTAAAATGCCACATTATTAGACACTTCTTCTAGGTCTATTCTTTACCTTTGATTTGTATTGAATGTAATGATTTAGTTCCTAAACTATCGTTGTTAAGATTATTTCACTTTTGTTCTGTGTTCATATGTGTCTGTCCATTTTGGAAGCACGTGCCTACAGGAGGCCAGAAGAGAGTGTCCTGATGTAGGTGCTAGGAACCAAAATATGCTCTTCTGGAGTAACAGCACTCAGCCAGCCTTTTTGTATTTTATACCCAAGTAAGATTGTCTTTCCCAGGACTCAGTCTGTTTTGCTAATTACTTTATTCTCAGAGTCCTGAACAGCTCCTGTTCCAGTTTCCACATTATTTATCATTATTAAAATCATCTTCCAATTCTAATACCTACCTTTAGAAATATTACTCCTCTTATATTATGTGTATTTTCTCACCTTTTTGACTGTTTGAACCAATGCAATGTGACATACAATCCTGCAATTCTACCTTACAGCTGTCTGATTTCTCTCGGCATTTTGAAATTCTTCTCTTGATATCTATAGCATCACAGTGTTCCATTTTTCTGTCACACCTGCCATGATATATCCTGTCCAGTCTCTTCAGAATATTTTCTTCTGCTCATCATTTAAAAGATACCTCCACACATCTGTTATGCTTAATTTTGCATTTCCCATTTCCTCTAAACATTTTCCAAACCAATTTCACATATTTCTATTGTTCTAGTCACCATCCATAGTCAGGTGCTTTCTACAGCTTAACTGTCTACAACCTATAATACATTCTTGGTCAAGTAAAATTAGCTAATTATTATGAAATGTGCTTCAGACCATTCTATCCTACTTGTAACAATGAAGGGTTCAGAAATTTTATCTCAAGTGTCTTGTTTGTGTCATCTCAGTATATATACCAACGACTAAATAACAACAGAATAATTACCACTAGTATTTCTCCTTGACAGAGAAAACTGTCTACTCATGTAACACTTTACTTCATTCTTCATTGAAGTATTGATTTTTATCTACTTCACTTATGAAGGCTAAGTACTCCAAGTATTATCATGTGTATCTAATTGAACATGTGACTCAAGTAGCTATATAGACTTCATGAGGTCTTCGGGGAAACACATCTTGCTCTTAGGTAGCAGTTTCAGTTTCACATAGAATATACACTAGAGTCAGAAACCAGCACCCTTACCAACATCTCTTAAGTGACAACTTGCCATTTGCAAGCTTTGCTGTCTAAAACTTTTATTTATTGATAAATGTCCAAAAATACAGAAACATTGGAAAATGTGAGATCCAGAAAGATATCATCTGAAATGGTTAATCACCTAATATTGGGTTGCTCTACTCAAAGAACACACTGATTTCAAGATAAAGATCAAAGAAAGGAACTGCCAGCTGTCTTAACTCTATATCAAGGATAAGGAAACAATATTCTTGTACTTTGGAGCTGAGGATCAAATTCTGGTCTTGATGCCTTCTACTATAACTTTAGAGGTTTCTCTTGGTAGGTGATGTAGATATTTATTTTAAAGTTCGAAGACTTCATGTTTTCCTTTCTTTTTAAATTTATTTTATGTTATGTGTATGAATGTTTTGTATGCATTGTATGCATATATCTGTATACCACGTACATGTCCACAGAAGTTAAGAGAGGGCATCGGATCCTTGGGAACCTGATTTACGCATGTGAGCCACCATGTGGTGCTGGAAATCAAACTGCGGTCCTCTGAAAGAGGGGCAAGTGTTCCTAAACACCGAGCCATATTTACAGCTCCAAGCTATATGCAGTCATCATAAAGAACTACTAGGTGAAGTACTGCGCATCTCAAAGACCAGACAGTACTATAAATACATGAAAAGCTTTTTGTTAAACCCCTTATTCCTAGAAAAGTCATGAGACAATTACTTAAAATATAGAAAACTAAAAGCAGAGAATGAAATTTTAGAGCCATTTACATTGGCATGTTATAAAAAAGATAATATGCCTCAGTACCTCACAGCCGGTGTCTCAAGCTAACAAACCAAAGATTCAAATCTTATCTTGGCGTTGTTATTTGTTATGTGTTTTATTTTGTTAACTTACACCAAATTCTCTAAATAGACATTTTTTTCTCAACTACAAAATCAAAGTTAAAACCGTTTACTTGGATGTTGAAAATAACAATGCATAAGACAGTAAGAATTTGTTTAGGGCCTAAACATATGGTAAATGAAAAACAAATATGAATCATCTTCATTAACATTGTTAGAAATCATACTTTTTAAAATATAATTACTAGAAGTTATGGGGGAAAAACCTTGTCTGACACCCCCAAATCTTAGAAAGTCAGGTATGGGCTACCCTATAGCATTTCTCAATTTTAAGTAATTTCTATAACACAAGTCTTTGTTTCTTCTCTTTAAGGACATGATTATCAAAAATGACTGTTTATCAGGATTTTTTGTGTTATGTGTTCTCCTAACCAGATACTTGAGGAAGGTCATGAAGTTTGCTTTAAGGTGTTTTATATAAGATGAAAAACTGTTACTTTTGGAGTCAATTCCTTCAGTAATATTTCAACTCTATTGTTTTCTTTGTCATTTGCCACAGTGACTCATGCAGAGATAAAACAGTAATGTGTCTTAAAAGATGCTGGTTGATATGCTGTGTTCTATTCTCCAGTTTCCTTATCATCTCTAAATGAATCATAACTCAATCCAAAGGTCATTGCTGTCAAAGCAAACATCTCGCTCCCTAAGATGGGAAATTAAACTAATCAATAATATTTACATGCAGTTTTATACAGAATCTGCTTATTTTTAAAGAAACAGTCAAAACTAGGGTAAATTTGAGAGTATGTGCACAAAAATTTGACATTTTCCCCCCTGGAAATTAAGGCTAAGTAAAGTGTCAATTTATTTTTCCCTTATGTTTTATGTCCCAAAAATTTCTCATGTTCACATTCCATCTTTGAAAGTCTATATCAACTAAGGCTGTATACCATAAAATTCTGGTTGAAAATGACTTTCTCCCTGTTTACGTGCTTATACTTTATTCAATATGCAAGTGAACCTTTTCTCTGAATTAGCTGAAGATGAAGACTCCTGGACACAATCTTAACTAATAAAAAAGGAAATGTAATTACAGAATGGAAGGATTGTGACTACATATGGTTAATTTGACTTTCCCCATATACTGCCATATACATAACAGTAACAATAAGAACATATTGAGTGAATGACTCTTTAGAATGGTGTCCAGAACAATATAGCAGGAAACTTTTACCTGACTATCCCTCCTGAAACTATTGCCCTTTTTTATAGATAAACAAATACATAACATTTTTTGAAAATGAAGAAATTATTTTTCTTATTTTTTTGTGAAACAGGATCTCATGTAGCTCAGAATGACCTTCAACATCTTTAAGGACAAATATGACCTTTAATTTCTAATATGCTTGTCACTCCCTCCCTCAAAGTGATGGTTTTTCCAGGCTTGTACTACTGGGTGTGGGGGGGGCAGATAATTTAATTTGTCCACTTAAAAATATATGTACCATAAACACAGCATTTGTGTGTGTGAAAGAGAGAGAAAGTGAGAGAGAGGCAGACAGATGGACCAGAGACAGACAGAGAGAGACAGAGAGCATCCAGTTATATATAATACTAATTAGTAATAGCTAAATAATGTATTAATAATAGTTACACATAGCTTGATGCAGTAAAGTCAGCCAGTCCCGATATAGCACAATGGAGAGGACAATTACTGAGGATATTTTGCAGAAAGCAACAAAAATTCAAAGGGGATGATGGTCTGCAGTAAGTATCAGTTTTCAATATTGCTAAGATAATGTTATTAACTTTGGATTATAAAATTGTGTCTTTATTTCACAGAATAAGTTCAAGAAGAATTTGACAGAAAGAGAAAATGCTATGCATGAGCAAGAAATAGAATAACTTGTAGAAGTTAGAGGCAGCTAAAGAAGATGTGGAAACTATCCCACATTAGCAGGTTACTGCCCTCTGAGATTTTAGCATGAACACTCAAAATTCCTTTTGATACCTGACTGAGTGCATCATCTTAACAATATGAAAGCATTAGGATCAATTGTCTTAATGATTTGATTTTGCTCTTGAAGTACATATACAAGTACTGTTTGATCAGCTTTTATAACAACAAATGGTAGAAAAGGGAACCCTGTACCATTGAAATCTAGATAAGACTCCTTTGTACACAAGAAAAACAATGTTCTAAGAACATTATTAATCTTTTAACTTCACTTTCACCGTTCTCACAGAACATTATTGGTTTCTGCCTTTGGTGTCACTCCATTGCGCTGTGGGATAGTAGTGAGCATGGTGTATAGTGTTGTGATATATGGTGGGTCTCCCTTTCCTCCTCCGTAGAATGCATTGGTTCTGACACTTGATATATTTGGGAATATTTATTTTCAAGATTTTTCAAGTGATTAGATTGATCAACCAGGTAGAAAGAATGAGCAAGAATATTACTTGAGTATAACCTTCAAAGCAAAGTAGGTTTACATTCAAAAGCTGAATTTCTATTACAAGCTTGTGACCTTGGCAAATGAGCGAATCTTACAAACCTGAGAATAAATGAGTTAATACACATACTGTTACCTGAGTTGCATATTTTCTCTCCAAAGTTACAAGTTGATATATAACCAAGAAGCGAATGATATTAAAAAAGGCTGACTTTGGAAGGTGATTATATGAGCTCTCATAATGAGAATTTGTCTTCTTCTTTATAGTTAAATATATGTGAACACAGAAGTAGTCATCTACAAGCTAAGAAGTATTTACCAGTCCTCTTTTACTCTTCCTAGTCTCCAAGGACTGTGAGAAATAAATGCTGATTGTTTAGGGTATTTTATTACATTCACCAGAAATTATTATGTGTAAATCTATATATTCCAACATGTAACACATAGTGAAGTATCTATAAACCAGTTCATAAGCTTAACATACTAAACATAGAAAGTCCAGGAAGTGATAACATGTCAAATCTTTTAATACACACATGCTTCCCTCTTTTCATAACTATCCTCAACCACACACATAGCCATTAAATGGCTATAAAAACACATTTCCACCATGAGTAAAGCTGTATCAGAACTGTATCACTCCACTTCTATATCTATTATACCACAAGGTTTTGGGAAAGCCAAACACTATTCTTCTCAAAGGGAATAATTCATTTTTATTATTTGAGAGATGTCACATATCACTGAAGCAAGCCATAAAATAAATTGATATGGGGAAATATTTTCCCACTGAGAGTCTGGACCTAGAAGATTTCAGCAATGTTTCTAAATGGGACTGGTTCTTTCGGTGTCATTATGATAGATGACAACTATTGATCATTAACTTTATATTTTTATATAAAAATACTTTCATTTTACATACAAACCCGTGTTGCCCTTCCTCCCCTTCTCCTGCTCCCCCACCTACCCGCAGCCCATCCACTTCCCCTCCTCATAGAGAGTAAGGCCTCCCTTGGTTAGTCAGCGCAGGTTGGCATACCAAATTGGGGCAGGACCTAGCCCGTCCTTGCTGCATCAAGGCTGAGTAAGGCAATCGCACCATAGGGCATGGGCTTTAAAAAGTCATGTACTCAGGGTAAGTCCTGGTCCCGTTGCCAGGGCACCCACAAACACATCAAGCCATGCAGCTTTCACCCACAGAGGGCCTGGTTTGGTCCCATGTAGGCTTCCCAGCTGTCAGTCCAGAATCCATGAGCTCCCACTAGCTTGGGTCAGCTGTCTCTGTGGTTTTTCCCATCATGATTCTGACCCTCCCCCCTTGCTTTTATCATCCTTCCTCCCTCTCTTCAACTGAATTCCAGGATCTTGGCCAAGTGCTTGGCTGTGGGTCTCGCATCTGCTTCCATCATTCACTGGATGTATGTTTTATGATGACAACTAGGGTAGACACCAATCTGAGTGCAGGGGAAGGCTAGTTCAAGCACCCTCTCCACCATTGCTATGAGTCTTAACTAGACACAATCTTGTGAGTTCCTGGGGTTTTCCGTAGCTGCAGATTTCTCCCCATCTTGTTAATGGTACACTCTGTCAAGATATCTCTTTCCCCAGGCAGTGGTGGCACATGCCTTTAATCCCAGAACTTGGGAGGCAGAGGCAAGAGGATCTCTGTGAGTTCTAGGCCAGCCTGGTCTACAGAGTGAGTTCCAGGAAAGGCACAAACCTACACAGAGAAACCTTGTCTCGAAAAACCAAAAAAAAAAAAAAAAGATATCTTTTTCATTACTCTCTCTCCCCATCTTTCCCCCAACTCGCCATCTTGAGCCCTCATAGTCCCACCAGCCATCTCCTCCCCTCTATTCCACCATCTCAGTTTACCCAGGAGACATCAGCCCTTTCCTCTTCCTGGGGAAATCCATGTGTGTCCCTCTTAGTGTCCTCCTATTTACCTAACTTCTCTGGGTTTGTGGATTATAGCCTGGTTATCCTTTGCTTTGCATCTAATATTCACTTATGAGTGAGTACATACTGTGTTTGTCTTTCTGGGTGTGAATTACCTCACTCAGGATGATTCTTTTCTAGTTCTATCTATTTGCCTACAAACTTTATGACAACATTGTTTTTTATCGATGCAAATTACTCCATTGTGTAAATGTACCACATTTTCTTTGTCCATTCTTTTAGGGCTACAGAGCAAAACAGAGAATTCTCAACAGAAGAATCTCAAATGGCCCAAATACATTTAAAAAAATGTTCAACATCTTTAGCCATCAGGGAAATGCAAATCAAAACGACTCGGAGATACCACCTTACACCTGTCAGAATGGCTAATGTCATCAAAAACAGATGACAACTTATGTTGGAGAGGATGTGGAGAAAGGGGAACACTTCTCCACTGCGGGTGGGAATGCAATCTTATAGAGCCACTCTGGAAATCAGTATGGCAATATCTCAGAAAACTGGGAATCAGCCTACCTTATGTCCCAGCTATACCACTCCTGGGCATATACCCAAAAGATGTTCAACCACACCACAAGGACATTTGCTCAACTATGTTCATAGCAGCATTATTTGTAATAGCCAGAACCTGGAAATGACCTAGATGCCCTTCAACCAAAGAATGGATAAAGAAAATGTGGTACATTAACTTTACTTTTAAAAGACTGGCCAGCCTGTAAGTGTTGAGCAAATAACTAGGAGCAGTAGTTTCAGAATGTAAAATCACTGCAAGCTTTGCATGTATTGAGGTTACCAAGGAAAACACAACTTAGGCTACTCTCATGACTGCCTTTCTCAATAAAAATGCATCAGTAAATTCCAACATGTTCAATTCAGCGTAATTTTTCTCTACTTTTACCGTTTACTCAAATTTGTTTCTTGGTAATATCAGTTTATTAAAATAGTAAAATAGTCTGAGAGTCACATTTCCATTGCTCCTTTGAGAATCAATAAATATTACTGACTTTATCTCCAAGCCAAGTCTGATATCTGTCTTTACTCCTTGCTTTAAGTAAAGGGTTTTGTTAGTTATAATACACAGTTGTTATCTACAACACTACTTTTAGTTAGAAAGTCATACATGGATAGTTATTATCTCTCTTACACTCCATATAGAGTCATTAGGGCATGCTATTTCTATATCACAAGTATTTTAAACATCTTCACTTTTTTCCCATTCCCACACGAATCACTCTCCTGACACTGCCTACTTGCCACCTTATAATTCATCACAATAAATACTTTTGTGTATCTGTGTGTGTGTGTGTGTGTGTGTGTGTGTGTGTGTGTGTGTGTGTATGTGTGTGTGTGTGTGATGTATTTCACTTTCTGGTATCACTGGTGCCACTTTTTCCATGATCTGCATTATCATAACTTTAAGGAAACAGTAATGAAGACAATGAACGATTGTATCATTAACTTGGGAAAAATTAAATTTTTTGTTTGTACATCGAAATCCACAGGAAGAAATCCAGTAGTAGAGAAAAAGTTGTGTTTAAAAGGAATTGATCGTGAATTTTTTCTATGTATGCGTATGTGCACTTTAATAATTCAAATGATTCTCTTCAAATATCAAGAGTAATGCGACAGAATTATGAATTCCATATTTTGTCACAAGCTGCAAAATAGAAAAGACACAAAATAGCTTTCCCAGGACTGGAGGGGAAATAAAATTTTGAATAAGAATATAAGAGAGATATTTACAAAGTATAAGATTCAGGTAAGAAGCTTTACTTTATGAGAAGACACTGCACTGATGTTCTGCTTCTCAGTCAGAGGAATGAGAAAAGCATGTGAAACTTCCCAGATAGGAAAACTCATTCTGAGTCCAGAGATACGGCTCACAAGTTAAGAAAAACTCATCCCACTTGTGACATAAGAGAGACTGCATTACAGGGTACTCTGAGGAGGTAGAGTAGTGACTCAATAAGGAGGGGTTATAGTGTCAACACTTCATGACTGGCAACAACACTGGCAAATAATACTTTTTTAAGGGTTAACTAATGACCAGGCAAGATAAGGAGTATTTTGTTAGAGGCTAATGAGAACCCAGGAGACTGCATGTGGAACTGAGGCTTTTCCTGAAGTTACAGAAACATGCACTCTCCTGAGCATTCAGATATCATTCTGAGAAGGAGGTAAAGGAAAGACATCCCATCAAAAGGGCAAGGACAACATAATAGGCAGGCTCAACTTGAATTTACTGCGTATTTGTTGTAGGTAGATTTTTTTTACTTAAATTACAAGAATTTGGATGATATTTACATCTTCAACTGTATTCTTTTCTTCCATGACAAGGTAAGCAAGACATTCTGCAATAAGATCAAAGACATATCAGTACTTTGTAACAGGAATCTTAACAGGTCTTATTAATAAAAACAAACCCAGAGCCTGGTATTGGGGTGAATGCTGGAAGATCAGAGAAACAGAACAAGCCACAGCCACCTCACTTTGGCAATTCCTCGGCTGATCCTGTTTCCTCAGACTGCAAGCCTCTGAGTCCTCATCCAAATGGATCTCAGCTGAACTGCTTCTCCAAAGCCTGAAAGCTTAACCCACTCTAGTTCCCGGTCCTCACTCCTTAAATACCTTTCTGCTTTCTGCCATCACTTTCTGGGATTAAAGACGTGAGTCACCATGCCTGGCTGTTTCCAGTGTGGCCTTGAACTCACAGAAATCCAGACGGATCTCTGCCTTTGGAATGCTAAGATTAAAGGTGTGAGTGCCACCATTTTCTGGCCTCTATATCTAGTGGCTGTTTTGTTCTCTGACCCCAGATAAGTTTATTAGGATGCACAATATATTGGAGAACACAATATCATCACAGTACTTTAAAAAAATCAGTGTGATTCTCCATACGTTTTCACATTATTTGTGAATATTTCAGGACCTTTGTGATCTGTAGCTAACCTTTATTCCTAAGCATATGATCTCCTTCACACATTGTATAGATCTAGCAGAGTCAATTGTTTCACTGTGAATTTTCATTCTTCCAAAGGCTTTATTTATGGTGTTCTGTCAACCCTAAATTCTTTCTGCTTGATCCACTCATGAAAATGTAACTCAACTCTTTAAAAGCCAACTTATCATCTCTCCCACAAACCTCTCTCTTTTGGCACACTCTGGCTGTTATTGATCATTACATCTTCAATGATCCCAATGATGGTTTTAAAGCTCCCCATTGAGATAATTACTATAAGTACATGTTGATTTAATTGAATATACTTTTCTAATTAGCATTCTTAATAGTAGTTTATTAAATATTGAAGTGTACAAAGGGCCACTAAGTTAGTTATCTTCTTGTATCAGTGATCACTGCTGATTACCACATTTAGAAAATGTGGGGAATCCTTTAGATTTATTTTAGAGGCATACCAATAAGTTAAAATTTGTTTTAGCAAACATATTGTCATTCAAAATTTCTTCCTTTTTCAATCATTGTTCTTTTTCTAGTTATCCCAGGTATTTGGATCACTGTGATGGCTATTATTTAATCCTTGATCATTTCATATAGTTTTAACAAAGACAAAATAGTGTATTTTACATTCTCATACCAGTAGGGAAGCTACATTAGAGTGATCAGTAGACTAACAAGTATTCAATAATTGTACCTTCTACTTTGGTTTGTATTCCATTGCCTTTTAAGTCATGCCAAAATACCAGGGTAATTTAAATGAGCCACATCTTCAACAAATTCCATATTCAATCGTTGCCACCAGAGGGCCCAGTGGGAGCATTGCTAATAGCTATAACAAGAAGGTGCTGAGAGACAATCAGAAAGCAGAGGTGAGAAGGATGGCTAGGTTGATACTGAACATCTGTTAGATTCAGTTATGGGGTATTTGATATTGGATCTGGATATGGAAGAAAGCAAGAACATAAATGCCAACGATCATCCTATGTAGACAAGAGGAGCCTAAAATATCTTCATTTATTTTAGAGAAGATAAACATTGAGAAACATTGGGACCAGACAAGTGACAGGACATCTGGAGTTCTACATAGAGGGAAAATGCATGGGGGATAACAACAGGAAGGCAGAGCACTGGATTAAAGAAATTCTTTCTATCTGGAAACCACTAGATTTTCCTGCCCTCAGAGAAATGCTCATGGACCTCATTTTCATATCAAAAGGAGGAGGATATAAAACGATATGGTGAGCTTTCTGTCACTAAATTTCCTTCAGTTTTATAGCCCGGAAAATTAAAACATTTCTTCTCTTGGTTCTAGTAAGGATAAATCAATTGTAATTCAAGAATTCAGGATCAAGTCATTCTACTCAGTGATCCACTCTCAATTTGCATACATATTCTGTTGTCTTACTCTTAATGTCAGTATTTTAATACTTGGATTCCTCTTTTCTTTTCTGTTTTCCTTTATCATTTGCTCCTTCATTTTTTTATTTCAAATATTTCTTTTATTTTGATAATTGTAATATATAATTATATCATTTTCCCCTTCCCTTTCATCCTCCAATAACTCCCATATTATCCCTCCTAGTTCTCTTTAACGTTTATGACCCTCATTTTATTGTTTATATATAAATACATACAATAAATTTATACATATAAATTCCTAAATATAACTTGCACAGTACATATAATTTTCTTTGTATGTGTATTTTCAGGCTGATCATTTAGTGTTAGATAACCAATTGGTGTGCTCTGACCTGGGGAAGACTGTTTCTCTTGCTCTCTTTTCTTTATTTCCTTTCTTTTGCCAATTGTCCTAGGAACAATGTCTTTCTTGCTTTGTTCCTTGCCAGCTGTTCCTAATTTTCTCAATCACCAGATGTACCCTTTTCTTTATTGACTGCTTATTGTAACCCTGGGATTTTATTCCTGATTGCCTGCCACTCCCTACAGTTTGTTTATGTGTCCTAGATCTGGTCTCTTCTTTTCTCTAAGGTATTCTCTTATATAGAAATCCCTAGCTTTCATTAACTGTTACTGGCTATTCGAGAGAGCTCCATTAGAAAGAATAATGGGCATTCCTTCTGTAGATCCACAGCTTTACTTAGTAAGGGAACCTGGTTATCTAAATCCTTAAAGTTGGCTGGAATGGCCAAACTCAGGGGTAAAATATCTGAACTTCAGTTTTCCCCAAGCTCTGGAAGCACAGAATGATCTAGAAAGAGCTTTACTACCTTATTTTTTTAAAAAAAAAATGAACAAGCAAACCCACCCAAGGATCTGTGACCCACACCAAGTCAAGATTATACAAGGACTAGCAAAATGTAGCATTCGTAAATTTTAGTTCTAAAATGAAAGTATGAACTCATTTAATATTTTGTATTTGTGTTCAGTGCTATAGTCATCTAACTTTGCAAAGTCAAAAATGATTCTTTTGAAAACAGGAATTAATCTTATTTTCTCTTCCATTAATTTTCTTAAGTGAGCTCTACACTAGAGACAAGAGCTCAGATCATTTTCAGAGAATCGGGACGTAGGAGGCTTCCAAATTTCAGTAAAGTAGACAGCTACCAGCTCCCTGCAATAACACTTAAAAGTTAAACAATGCAAAACAATTGCTTTTGTCCTTCCCACCACCCTGCCATCAACTGAATCTCAGTACAGTGATTGCAAGTGTAATTTTTTGCCGATTGCTAACTCCCTTAGAGACCAATTCACATCTGTAAAACTTGTTAGATGAATATGTGAATTTAACTAAATCCAAGCTACTTCTCTGGGGAAATAATTAGCTGTATATAACTCTCTAGAATGTAAATATATATTCAGTGAGTACTGGCTGAAAGACTATAGTATGTATAACACATCTCTATTTAGTATGGATGTAAAGATATAAGGGTACACCTTCAAAGAATTCATTGTTGAGTGGACAGTCAAATTAACAGCTATAATGCAATTTAATTAAATCTAAAATCAAAGCACTGTCCTTCTGTTTCTGCCTCCAGAGTGAAGTGGCTCCATAGTTATTAAGACCTCCAATCAAATCATCTATATTGAAATTACAGCTGTCCACCTTTCTTAACATTGAATCTGTAGGGAAATTATTCATTACTCTAGTCTCAGTTTCTTTGAGTGTGAAATGGAGGAAAAAAAAACAGTTTTCATCTCACAAATGCATGCATGGACCTTCACACTGCAGGAAACACACGAATTGTTCCATTAATGTTTATCATTATCCTATTATCAAACTAGGAAAGGTTTTTCAGAGGCGGTATCACTTAGGCTTGACAAACAGAGCATTGGTACACTTTGTTATTAATAGCACTTTTGTGCCAGGTAATTTCTTGTATGTACTTTGCCGAGTGTTGTGTAACATCCATGGACTCTCAGAATATGCTTTTAGAAAGCCACACTTGTGTTGTGGGAGAGAATGAGCTTAAGGATAGGATGCCAAAATTAAAAGGCAAAAGGTCAGTTACTAAGCTACATTTTTTATTCCACTTCTTTTTCTTCAGCTAATCCATCAGTAAGTCTTGTCAGCAGTAATGCTAAAAGATATCTGAAATCTAACTACTGGTCATCATTCTCTCTCTGATTGTCTCTCACTAGGACAGCAACTCCATCCATTGACTCTTGCTCTGATTTCCCTCTGTCTGCCTTTGCTTATTTGTCCCCTGTATTCTACAGAGAAGATTAAATGTAGATAAAATCAGAGTCCTCCATTCATTTCCATTCCCCCTAAATCTAGACTAGAAATTCAAACTCAGTAACATATCCTTAAAAGACTCACATGATCTTATAACATGTCCTTAGTACCTGCTTTTGCTAAAATGCTTGGATTCTTGAGCCCCTAAAGTACAGCAAGCAGGAGAAAAACCTGACATCACTGCCTCTATTTTGCT
Source organism: Peromyscus eremicus (assembly GCF_949786415.1). Taxonomy (NCBI): domain Eukaryota; kingdom Metazoa; phylum Chordata; class Mammalia; order Rodentia; family Cricetidae; genus Peromyscus; species Peromyscus eremicus. The sequence goes on along the minus strand of NC_081439.1, from coordinate 93,476,433 downwards.
TCCGTTCTTTTTTCTTAAGTTTTTTGGGATGACCCCTGTTCAGCACTGCATGTAGATGTGTTAATCATTCAAGGAGAATCTGTCCAAAAACAGATAGCTAATGAATCTCATCTGCCTTCAATCCTGAAGGTAGAAATATAAAACTAAATGAGGCGTCGTACTGCTAGGTTTTACAAGACCTTGTTCTATACTTGTCGAAAGACACCTAAAGGTCTATAGTCATTGTCTTTTAAGCCTGAAGTCACCTTGAATGCCTGGAAAAAAACAGAGCCTCACAGACAGATCTCCTTATCAGTGTATCGCACTTGAACAGGGAAAAAAAAAATGTCATGGAAACAGGATAGACCCCTAATGTGATAAGGACTTCTCCAGTGCAGAATTGAGGTGGGGATCAGCCTCATCTCAATTTCACCTGTACTGCTTAATTGTGTATATCTCCCAACATGTAAAGCCTTTCTCCTTCAATTCTTCCTCCACCTATACCTAACACTCATGACAATAATTTGAAAATCCATCAAAATGCTCAATTTCTATCTTAACACCCTGATTAAGATCCTTTTCTGCCATTTTTTCACCATTACATTTATTTAATTTCATTGGCGAGAGTGGCCACACTTGATTGTGTGAATCCAGAGTCTATTACCTAGCTCAGGACGTCAGTTACAGTCACATCTCCCTTTTAACTTCATCCACTTTCACTTAGTTTTACAATGAAGTTTCTGTTACGGCAAACCTTTACTCTTTGTGGACTCACTAGGCTCAATGGCACTCTGTTATATTTAAAGTTCTTCCTTTACATCCATTCACTTGGATGTCTCTTTATTACTATAATCACCATTCAGATGCTATTTCTCTATAAAGGACCCTCATAGTTACCTCATATATAACTATATACTGAGCATTCCTTTTTATATATAAAGTCTGTCAATGTTTGAATTGTGTATATTTATGTTTTATTTGACCTTTCAGTACAAATCAAGTTTCTCATGAGATTAAAGATTGTTCTGTTTATCATCCAAACTCAGATCATTTCTTGGCACATAATGAAAACTTAGTAAAAAATATTGAAAATATATGATCAAATCCTATGAATTATGGATGAAGAACTGTGGCAGTGGCAGTATTAAAGATATTGTGTTAAATTGGTAGAAGCAATAGAACTCTAGGCAATATACTTAAAGAAGAATAAGACATGAATCTAAGAATTTTCTCTGATAAATGAGTAAACATTATGATAGAGCAATAAGTAAAGAACATAAACAGAAGAACTTACTAGGAAGGAGAGTTGGGAGATATGTTCAATATATTTATAATGTTACTATATTCACATATCTGATAAGCATCTAGATACAAATTCTGGACATCAGGGGCAAAATTTGGATAGTGAGAGTAACTATATAGAGGCCAACCACTCAAAGTATTAGGTGGGACCAAGATATTACATAAGATTACTTGAAGAAAGCAAGGAGTTAAGATAAGAAAACCTAAAACCATAGACATGACATATTAGGAAAGGTGACATTTAAGATATACATAGGGGATGAGAATATCAAATAAGAGCCAAATAAAACTCATTCAGAATAGTAGGAAATTTTGGCCTTAAATAAGAAAGGAGTAGAGTTTCAGGGAGGAAGTAGAGTTACCACTGTCAGATATTATACAGAAAATAACCATGAGATTTAGCAATAAAGAAACAACTTATAAACCGCAGCAAAGGCACTGTCTTTGGAGTTTGAAACATAGATAGTAAATTGAAATGACTGAAAAGACACAAGGATATAAGAAATGGATATGTTAAGTGTAGAATATCCTTCTTAGAATTATGCATTCCAGGGGAAAGAGAAAGATAAATCTAAAAGATAGTTTTGGTGTTTTTAAAATGAGAGCAGCTTAGATAAGTACATACATAACAAAACCAGAAGGGAGAACTGCATCTACTGATTATCAAAATATACTGAGGAGGAATGTCCTAGAAAGGATGGAATAAACTACAATCCAGTGCAGACAGAGATCAATTAGCTAAGATAAAAGGCACTATTTAAGAAAATGAAATGTTTTAAGGGTCATTCTGGATGTAGATTGTATAACTCAGAGACAAAGGAATAGAATATTGAAAAAGATCCCAACTCCTGACTATAAGGAGCAGAATAGTAGACCTAATTTCAGAAAACTTGTATTGACTCTTATGCCTATGAATTCATGGACATTTTTCTCCATGAAGTATAAGACGTGTCACCACTTTAAAATAAGAAGGTAATGATGCAGAAAGAAGTTAAGGACAATGAAGAAAATGATGCAGCTTTCTTGAAAAATAAAAGTGAAATTCTTCCAGATTTCAGATATTCTAGGAGAGAGTTTGCTAATTTCTTTGCCTATTTGTTTTATACAAATTCTGGAGAAATGAACAGCCATGATAAGCATCTCTTCTACTAACTACCAATGAATCTTGAGTCATTCAGCTAAATTTGACTGGGTCTTAGGACCCATCTCCTGGGAATGGAAGGCTATAAATTCGATGGTTCAATTACAGTTGTGGCATGCTATGACTGACATTTTTATGCTTGTTTTTCTAAATCTCAGCCATTACAAGGCAGAGGACCAAATCTTGATTTGTTTGTTTTGTGAAACACACAGAGACTGTAGCAGCATAACTGAACCATAGAGCAGTAGCAAGAAAAAAACTGCACTTCTGTATATTTGGTATTTATGAGCAAATAAAGGTCCTAGTGCGAGAAAGTTAAAGTTAGTACACAAAGGACAATGGGCCCTCAGCCTCAACCTGTCTTTGTTATAACTAATGATAATACAATACTGTGGTTTTCAAGTTGCTTCTGTAACTTCAATGTAATGGTTAGGTTTGGAATCAGAAGGATTTCTCGATCATTGCTTTGAATTTATGCCAGTCTTTGTTGAATACTCAAGGGAGGCCTTCCCCCCTATGATGAGTGGATGGGGGTGGAATGGAAGGAGGTGAAGGGAATGGCAGAAAGGGGCAGAGGGGGAATAGTGGTTGGTATGTAAAATGAAAAAATTTTAAATAGAATATGGTACTAGCCTTAATCTGAAATTGAGAATGCTAGAGGCAGTCCCTGGATGGAAGGAGTCATCATACAAGACAGAGATTCACAACAGGTTTCTAATGTCAACATGAAAACCCATTAGAGATCAAATCAGAAAATTAAGGTTGAATCCCATAAACACAGGTTTCAAAATCTGCTTAGTAGGAAAATTGGGTATCGATTTTCTGACAAGTAAAGAATACTAATTTTCAAAGTGGGAGCTGTGTCCTTTTACACACTTGTCCAGGAAATGAAATTCCCAAGTCACAGCCTTCCAGAAGGAGGGCTAACTCATGTTTGTGTGTAAATGCCTCCAATATCTAGTCTGTATTTGGAGGTTCATTAGTTCCCACAACCCAAAGTGTGTCCTGTGTTATAGTAGAACAAGTGTATTCACTGTCAATCTTTCCTTATCATTTTCCCATAGAGTTATTTATCTCTGAAATAATCTCTATCACATTCTCCTGTGGATGCTGGGGATCTTTTACTATGCAATGCAACACTGTCTATATCTGTTTCCTTTATTGCTCACCATCCAAGAGATTGTTCTATATATTCACACTCTTACAAAATAATTACAAAAAGTAGTTATTAAAATGAGGATTTCACCTTGAAAATATTATTTTTGACTTGCTTGAATTTACATACTGGCATTTAAGTTTGAACTGTAAATACAGTTGAAATCCCTTATGTGTTATGTGAATTAAAGTATGATATGCATACAAGTATTTACATACACACTCAAAGGAGACAATAGACAGAAAAATCACTCTCAACGATACATTGAAGTCCAGTAATACACCATGTGTGCTCTTTTTTTACTTTCTAATTTTTAATATGTGTTTTGTCAACTTGAAAGGGACTGGAATAAATTACCCAGGAGAGTAAAGGAGAGAAGAATGTGCTGTGCGATTAAAAACATAAATGGCTCCCTTACTACCATTGATTTAATTTTAATTTTCTTTTGTGTTTAGATGCATGTTTCAATTTTTCTCTCTTATACATATACATACACGTGCACGTACATATTGCATACATATATACCATATATATATATATATATATATATATATTTAAGTACATTGCTGGAACCTATGCCATGGAAAGAAAACAGAATGTACTAGACAGTGGACACATGGTGCACAAAAGTAGAAGTAGAAAGCAAGATTTAGAGAGAACAAACTGATAGAATTAAGAATACATCTGATTTCACACATGATAAAAGTACCAAATCCCCTTGTGTTACGGGATACCTTTTCATTGAAGGTGAAAGAACAGTACACTCTTGAAGAATGATGTGAGCAGAACCAATATCTTTAGAATTCCTGTCACCACTGCCAAATTTTTTTTGAACTTTTGGAAAGTGATGTATAGCTGACATTTTAACTCTGGCATAAAGCTGTGAAGAAATGAGCCCATATTTAAAAGGGTAATATGAAAAATGAATGGTGCTATGGCTTATAAATATAAAACATGACAAATGCCAACACATTGTAGAAGACAACCCTTCTATTGCTTGTGTATTTCATCATCCACAATGTTTTCCCAAGTAGTGAAATAAGGACCACAAATGAGGGCTGCAGCTGATCCCCAAGGAGAGCATAATCAATAGCAGTGAGACATCACTGTTCCACTTAAAAACTTCTCTATGGTAGGGTTTTATTCAAGCCTATTGTAATTTTATTTGGCTATTAAGTTAAATGAGGTGTGAGCAATTTTCAAATTCTGAGACTACCTCTATCATCGAAGAAAACTGAATGCCAGTTACTAACATCCTGTATAGGCAATTCCTATAATTTTCAGAGAGCACAAATGCAGTGCAAAATAGTATTGCTGTTCAGTTTTATAAAGTGGAAGAGTACTTTCAGATTCATAATGCTAGAATTGATGTAAGGAAATAAATTCATTGGCTTTTCCAAAAGATTCATAGTAAATAAACAACATTTAAAAAAATATATTTATTAGCACCTTAGGACAAGGGTCTAGGGAAGGGAGCAGCAAGTACGATGCTGGCCACAAAGGTGACAAGACAAACCTCCTGAAATAATCAAACAATCAGGCCAAGAAGAGGAGTGATGAAGACAAGACTTTAAGGCAGAAACAACAGAGGAGCTGAAGAAACTAGGTAGGGAAAGGTGAAAGCTGCAGGGAAGGGTACCCTGTCCAGAGTAGACTTAGGAAATCTGGCAAAATGTAAGCTATTTCTTACACTTGAGATGATGCTGACAGTTACCTCTTCCCAGGTAAACATCTGGAATCCCTTCCATAATATCTTTTGCCACCTCTAGCTAGAAGGAAGTATTATCTTAGAGCATGTTTCATGTTATAATAATTTTAAAGTTGGGTGAATATTGAGATAGGGAGGATCTGGGAGAAGTTGGGGAAGGGGAAAGAATATGATCAAACTATACTATATGTAAAATTTTAAATAAAAAATGTAAAAACATCATACAGTGAAAATTTTCCTTTCTTACAGATTTTTCTATTGTATAGGGCCATTGAAATAAACTCCGTGTTGTTTAAAGTGTAAAGATGGCTTTGGGATTTCTAGAATAGAGTTAGATGAATACTTGGAGGGGGTCTGAGGAACGATCTGCCAGTTGAACTGTAACAATGAAAGCAATAGTCATATATAAAGAAATAGTCATATATAAAGAAAGATTATTGAATTTGTATACTTTGCAGCAGACTACTTTATAAAACCATATAGGAATTATACTTTCAGTATGATTCTTAGCATATAAAAATGTGGTAATAGATGAGAATAAGAACTGTTATCAACAGAAATGATGATGGTCTTTTGACAAAGGGTACTATTAAGTACAGTGAATTTACTACTGCTTAGCACCTGGTCCTTGTCAAGCTGACAGTCAAATTCATGTGAGAATTAGATTTATGATGTAGATAATCAATAAATTTACATCAACAGAAAGACCTTACTTGGTTACCAAAATGCTTGCACATTGACCAGTATTACTTCTCAGTATTTTAGAAATCCCAGAAAATCAAGTGAATATTTATAGAATTATTGGTGAACAGAATTACAACAAAGGGGAATGCACATGATTGAAGGTTGTATAATAGAATAACAGTAAGTAATCCTTGCTTCCATACAAAATGCTTTTCTCTAGTAACTAGAAACTTCATGTCCTATGATTCTACTCTCTGTACAATGAAAACTTAATGACAGTTTAGACCTGCATTTTCACTATAGACTAGTGTTATTCAAACATTTTGATAGTCAAATGCAGTCTTCTTAAACTTTTTCCATTCATGGCCCCTTTTCACAAAGGAAATATTTATATAGCCATGGATATTTAGGTTCAAGAAAAGAATGCAAATCAAACATTTGCTGATAATGTAATTCTATCACTTATTACAATGAGGTTAAACACACATACTAATGAAATAGATGTGCCTGTTTATTTTAAATAATGTCTTAGTTTCCTTTTCTGAATTTATTCGGCTCACAATATCAGTAACCATTTATCACTACCAAGATGTCAAAGTTGAAGAAACGTGTTTAAATCACATCTAGTCAAAAGCAGAAAGCAATACATTAAATAATATATACATGTTTGTGCCCACCTTATTTTCTTAACTTTTAATACAGTCCAGGATCCTCTGCCCCAGGAATGATGGTATTACCCACATTAGCCCAGTATGTTCATTAATCAAGATAATCCTCTGAAAAAAAATCCCACAGATCAATCTAACAAAGATCTCACTAAATCTCCCTGAAACTCCCTTCTCATATGATTGTTCATTGTGTCAAGTTGACACATCAGGTGCTGTGGATATCGCTCTGTATGCTGTGAATGTGTTGCTCTGATTGGTTAATAAATAAAATGCTGATTGGGAAGTATAGGTAGAACAGAACAAGCAGAGAAGAGAATTATGGGAATAAAAAGGCTGAATCAGCAGCTGCCACCATGAGAAGCAAGATGTAAAGTGTCACAAGCCACACTGCAACTTACAGATTAATAGAAATGGGTTAATTTAAGATATAAGAACTAGATAACAAGAAGCCTGCCACAGCCATACAGTTTATAAGTAATACAAGTCTCTATGTATTTATTTGGGTCTGAGTGGATGCAGGAGCCGGGTAGACACAGGAAAACTTCAACTACAATGAGGAATTAGCTTTTGGCAGTATATTTAATGTTGCAGGATATAGGCCATCATCAACATTTTTTTTATAGTTGACCAATATTTTCATTTTACTGTCAGCAATGCTGGTATAGTGCTGTTCATAGATATGTAATAAAAAATGGCAGATACTTAGACCTTTTCAGAAATTGTTGAAAATTTTTTCCTAACTGCTATATCAAATTTAATGATTTTCTTATGACACAAAAGACATCAACTCAAACAGCAACTTTTAAAATCAAGCCTATCATCATCTAAAGATGCACTAATTTGATATTTATATGAGGATTGGTAGTAGCTCTTCTAGTTTCATTACTGTTGCTGTGATAAAAGACCATGACTGAAAGCAGCTTAGGAGAGGAAAGGTCTCATTTGGCTTACAATTCCAGGTAGCAATCCATATTTCAGCTAAGTCACATCACAAACACAGTCCATATCACACAGAAAATGTACACACCCTTGCTTGCTGATGGCTACATTGTGTCACCTTTTATATTATTCCAGACTGACTTCATAGGAGATGGTACCCACCCCAAGTGGGCTGAATTTTCCCATATGAACTGCTCTTTAACAAAATCCTGCACAGACATGATTACAAACCAACTTGGTCTAGGTAATTTATCAGCTGAAGCTCTTTTACTGAATGATTCTTTGTAGTGACAAAATGACACATACCTGAAAGAGACTACCACTCCCTCTCTCACATCATGGTCAACCCTAAAATAATAGACACATAAGCCAAAAGAGACTCACCCGGTTATGTGTTCATTTTTATGCACTCATATATCTTTCTCAAAGAAAAAGAGGACATCAATTTGACAGGTAGTGGAGGGTTATGGGAGGGGTTAAATGGAAGAAATGGAGAGAGAAGGTATTGTAATTATATTTTAATTTTAAAATTGTAATAGTTTTTGCCTTGTTCTATTGTATTTTGTGTTGCCATGTTTGGATGTTGTCTCTTGGAGACCTGCTCTTTTCTGAAGGGAAAGTGAGGGAAGGTTGATCTAGGGGAGAGGGAAGGTAGGGGAGAGGGTAGGAGTTCGGGAGGGAAACCATGGTTGCAATATATTATATGAGAGAATACTATTTTCAATTTAAAAAAATTAAAAATTGATCAAAATTTTTGAAAAATATTTTAAACAAAAACCTAATCATCACAGTAGCAAAATACATTCTTTAATTTTTGTAATTAAACTATTTTGTTTCTATAAGAACAGGGATACTTTTATGTACAATGAAAACAACACAGAATCATATTGATCTACAGGAGCAAACTGGACATGAGGGGGGGTAATAGAGGGTAAGGGTCGGGGGAAAGAGAGCTTAGGGAAGCAGGAGGTCCCAGCTGGATCAGGAACAGAGTGGGAGAACAAGGAAAGAGATACCATCATATTGACTCTAAACCATAGAATTTCAAGATGAGTTTGGCGTGATTGCATGAGCAACACGACAAGGACATTTGTGTGTTCAGAACCAACGTTTCAGTAAAAATCAGATAACACAATACAGGTGAACATTGCCAAAAATACATCAGTTTCATTATATGTTTGATTTTGAATTAATTTTTGACAGTTATGGATTCAGAAACATTTTATTCTTGAAAATTTTGGGGATAAATTATACATTCAGTTATGCAACCTCTATATATGAGATCATAACTCACAGATTTAAAAGCTACTGTTCAACTTACCTTAACTCATAAACAAACCGTGATACTGAATCAAAAATAAATCAACTTTCAAATCATGACCAAAAGAGAAAATAATTAATGTAAAACTGGAATCTTTTCATTTTATTAATTAGACTTAAAAAAAAAACAGTAGCTATTGAAACCCATAACTGAATAGAGAAAATACTGATGATACAGAGAAACAAAGAATCCTTCCTAGGTTACTGCACAGTTGATATTTATTTTATGGGTAGCCATTTAAGTATACCTAAAAATGCTTCTCAGTACAATATTGGATGAAATATTTGGTTCACACAGAACCAGGCAATTTGTTAAGTACTCTAAAGGTAACTATCCTTTTTTCTACTAAAACATGTTTATTATTGTTGTCCTTGTTCAGCTCATGTCAGAGCAGTCATGTTGGTGAGAATTTATGGGTTTAGCTTCTGACATTTCTAGGAGATAATTTATGGGTTTAGCGTCTCACATTCGTAGGAGACAAAAGCTTCAGCAAACTCTGAGATCCTTTTCCTTAGAATCTTTCTGTTACCTTTTCTTTAATGACCCCTGAACTTTAGGTATGAGAGCTGTATTGTAATTGAATCCAGTGGGACTGGGCTTCACATCTGTGTATTTTGATTGATTAAATTTGTATTTGATTGTTTTTTCATAATAGTCCCCACCTGTAGCAAAAAGAAGTTTCCCCAACTGTGCACACAAAACTACAGGTGACTAAAGAATGCTAAGTGTGGGAGAAATAGTCATGCTCAGAGAAGAATAAGCAAATCAGTTATCAAAAACTAAATGGTCAGCTCTATAAACATACAGACAAGTATCACTATAAGGACCAAACAGGTTATATTTATGCATTTAGGAATATATATTTATATATATATATATATATACATATACACATATAACAACAATTATTTTAAAAAGGATCTATGAATTTAAAAAGAGAGCAAGGAAGATATATGGGAGCATTTGTGGGAGGAAAGTAAATGGGGAAATAAAATTATACTATAATTTCAAAAAATAAAATTAATTAATTAAAAATATTCAGGTAAACATACAAATAAAAGTATATGAAATTTCAAGTCAATTGTCAAAAAATTATGGAAGAGATTAAAAAAGATTGTACTTTAGATCATCATTTTGTGCAACAGGCAAGCATTGATACTGTGTGGAAAAATTGTCCAATTTTCAATAAGTTTTATACATTTATTCTTATTAAAATAGTATATGATAAAGTTAATCTTATTTATTGTATATATTATACCTATAATGCTTGGCTAAATGCACAGATATTTACCATCTGCAAATTATCTCATCTTTGAGATACTATGTAACTTAAACGGCCTTGAGTTTGGGATCTTTCTACATGTTCCCCACCCTCAAGTATTGACATAATGTTCATTAACTACACTTCAGGCACTAGATTATCTTCAAAATAATTTATGGGGCTTCTCACTTCAACCATATAATATCTATATAATATTTATATATATTATATATTACATATATAATTATATGATTTTCCAGATAATGTGCACACTTGTTACATGTATGTTTGACATGTGTAGATGATTGACAATGGTCATAATTTTTCTAATACCCTTACTATCATGTACAGTAAAAATATAATTATATTTTATTAATGTTGTCAATCATTTCAATTTTCATATTCAGGAAGTAGATTTGACAATATTTTCTTCATTTCTAATTCTAGTGAAAGCAACAGAGCATTTTTAATTAGATAGCACTGTTACTCCAAATTCTATGAGAATTACCAGTAAAAAAATGGCACATTTTAAAGAATTCTTTCAAATTGTAGTCAACTTCGTGTTCTATAAAATGAGGATATGACTGCTTCATGTTATGCTTGAGGGGAAGGTTTTTATTGTACATATGAAGGAGAGTATAGCTAGAGGTCTCTGGAAGAGCCAAGATCAGGGAGAGAAAGTAGTGGACTAAATAAGGTTAGTAGATTAGACCAGGCCAAGAGATAAGAGAGGAGGACCAAGAGAGAAAGCCAAAAGAGACACCAAGAGAGATCATGGCTGAAATGGCTGGGTTATATAGGAATGAGAAGCTTGGGGAGGTAAGCCCATGAGCTGGAAAAATTTAAGGGATGTGTGGGATGAGAAGGGATGAGAACAGCCACGGGTAGTTGTGATAGTGAAGAAGCCAGGAGGCTAGCATGAGCCTTGGTATTTTATTTAATAGGCACCACAAATAGCCATTTGTCCTAAATTTCTTTTGAACCTGACACTTATAAGAATATCTATCCTAAAAATTAAAGTTTACCCATACCATCACCATCATGTATTTTAAATTAGATTATGCATAAATATTGTATCCTGAGTTGGGGTAGAAGATATATGATGCCACAGGACAAATCTATTGCTGAAACATTTTTATTTTTGCTGATTGGACACATTTTGTATATAAACAAGTACAAATATATTGCACGGGAAAATGCAAAATGTGCTCATATTTTCAAGAAAAAGCAATTACAGCCCTGTGCTTTCAGAAGTACCCTGTGGTTATATTCTAAGCACTCTGAGTATATCTCACTATTACAGTTCCTGAATATAATTAGAGGTAAATTTAGCAAATAGCAATAGTGTATTCCACTACCCCTTTAGTTGGGTACTGTGGAAAATAGATGTCAGTTTGATAGTAGGCTAATTTCCAGTAGGACATAATTTATTTGATATTCACATTCTTGAGATTATAAATATATTTACTTAAATTAGTTACTCAGAACCTGTTAAGTATAAATTCATGTGTTTGTTTATAATTCTCATATTATAGTTTTACACAGAAAAATCTATTTGAAGGCATATCTCTAGTACAGGCTGACTTCTACCCTCAGTGCCTTTCATACTGATATCAACCCAATAGCATTGAACGGACTACAAAATGCTCAAGGATAATTTGCCTAATATCCTGTGCTCATCATCAAACTAAAAAAGCCAGATATTCCAATGAAGATTAAAAACAGCTTTCGAAATAGTCTAGTTCTTGGCACATCTTATATTATTTGTTTTTATTATTAATTTTAACATCTATTATATTGTTGATTAAATGTACAGAATTATCTTGTATTTGTCATTTATTATACAACTAGAAAAAACAAGATTTTTAAAATGTCAGTAGAAAACTTACATTAAATAAAATATGCCAAACCACATTAATTCAGAGAACATAGGAGAGAAACACTTGAAATTTCTACCTGATTTTTCCTAGCATAGAGAAAATAAGCTCATTAAAAATAAAATAGTAAGCCTTTGCCAACAGGAATGGATTGGGATATAGTCCCTTAACAGAAATACATCAAAATGCTTGAATCATGTTAAGTTTTAAAAATGAAAGGTATAGCTCAGATTCTCAAGAAAGTAAAAAAAAAAAAAAAAAAAAAAACCTTAAAAATAGTTAAATAGGATAATTTTATTGTAATAAACTCACAAATAAAAACTGGTGATGGAGAGGTAGCTTAGCAGCTGAGAGTGCAGTACTGCTCAAACACATAAAACACAGATTTTAAAAATTGTATTTGTAAATGAAAATGCCCAAACAGATATGAAAACATTCACAGAATGAGGAGCTCTAGCAAGATTTCAGGATACGCTCCTCCATGTTTTGTAATATGTTGGTAAGACTGTTGCATTATCCTTGGCATCCTGAGTTTTTCATTTCCAGCTTTGTTTCATTTTGGATTTTCTTCAGTGATTCTATTTCTTAGTAAAAATCTGTTGTTATGTCATGAATTGTTTTCATTATTTCATTCAACTTTTTGTATTTTCATGGTCTTCACTAAGGTATTTATTCATATCCTCTTTAAGGACCTTGAATATATTCATAGTTGCTAACTTGAAGTTCTTGTCCATTGCTTCAACTAAATTATTTTTCTCAGGTCCAAATACATGAAGGTTGCTGGTTGCTGGGGGAGATAAAGTGTCTAGGTTGTTAGTGTTTGTGTTTTTGCACTTGGATCTAGGCACCTGGAGTTATGATGTTTGAGGTTTTTCTTGGTGTAGATATCTCGTCTTGTCTTTATTTAGTGGGATTTTGGAGAGACCAGATCAGAATGGAGGACTGGAAAGAAGATAAATGTCTCCCCAAGACCTAGGGGGACTATGGGTCCCTGGTATGAGGGGTTCTGACTATTAAAGAACAAGAGTCATACAGAATACCAAATAGAGAAGAACAGAAAAGAAAGACCCCACATCACATAAGAAAACTGTACAAGCTTATAGAGGGGTATTGAAGTTTTCAACTATTAATATGTGATCAATATGTAATTTAAGCTTTATTAGTGTTTTCTTTTACAAACTTGGATGCCCCTGTGTTTGGAGCATAGATGTTAAGAATTGAAATGTCATCTTGGTGGATTTTTCCTTTGATGAGTGTGTACTGTCCTTCGCTGTCTCTTTTGATTATTTTCAGTTTGAAGTCTATTTTGTTAGTTATTAAAATGACTATACCAACTTGCTTCTTAGGACTATTTTTTTGGATTATATTTTTGCACCCCTTTACTCTGAGGTAATGTCTATTCTTGATGTTGAGATGTTTTTGCATCAATTCTGTTAGTCTGTGTCATATTTTTTCTTTCTTCTTGAAAATAGGTTTTTCTCTAATCCAGTACCTTCCAACCAGTTTTCCCTCTCTTCACTCCTCCTGGCTCCCCCCACATCCTCTGCCCCAAATTCATTCCCCATCTGCTTCATTTTCAGAAGAGAGCAGGCTTCCAAAAGACAACAGCTAAATAGGACAAAACAAGATATAATAAGGACAAGTTGAAAGAGGTCTTGAGACCATTGATACTGAGATATATCAATGACCAACAATTATTGATTCCTGCTATTTTAATGGTGGTGGTGGTGGTGGTGGTGATGGTGGTGTGTGTGTGTGTGTGTGTGTGTGTGTGATAGAGAAAGAGAGAGAGAGAGAGAGAGAGTCTTCTCTTCTGATTTTGCTGATATGAGATTATTTATTGCCTGTGTTCTCATGACTGTAGTTAACATCCTTGAGTTGGAGTTTTCCTTCTAGTGCCTTCTATAGGGATAGATTTGTGGATAGATATTTTTTAAACTTGACTTTGTCATGGAAATTCTTGTTTTCTCCGTCCATGGTGATCGAAAGTTTTACTAGGTATAGTAGTTTTGGCTGGCCTTTGTGGTCTCTTTGAGTCTGCAGCACATCTGTACAGACTCTTCTGAATTTTAGAGTCTCCATTGAGAAGTGTAATTCTAATAGGACTGCCCTTATGTGTTTCTTGGTGTTTTTCCATTGCTGCTTTAAATGATCTGTCTTTCTTTTGAATGTTTTGTGTTTTATTATGTGGCAAAGAGGTTTTCATTTCTGGTCCAATCTATTTGGTGTGCTATTTGTTTCTTGTACCTTTATAGACATCTTCTTTAGGTTAGGAAAATTTTCTTCTAGGATTTTGATAAAAAAAAAATTCTGGGCCCTTGAGCAGAGATTCTTCTCCTTCCTCTATACTTATTATTCTTAGGTTTGGTCTTTTCATAAAGATTCAGATTACCTAGATGTTTTGTATCAGGAGTTTTTAGATTCTTTCTTACATCTCTTCTACTCTGCTGGTGAAGCTTGGAGTTCCTGTTTGTGTTCCTAAATTTTTCATTTACAGCACTCCCTAAGTTTGAGATTTCTGTATTGATTCTATTTCTAATTTCAGGTCTTGAACAGTTTTATTTATTTCCTTGCACTATTTGTATTTTCCTGGATTTCTTTAAGAGATTTATTAATTTCCTCTTTGAGGACCTCTATCATATTCATAAAAGCTGTTTTAAGGTCTTTTTCTTTTGCTTCAACTATGGTGGAATATTCAGGGCCTGCTCTGGTAGTGTAGTTGGATTCTAGTGGGCATACGCTTCGTTGGCTGTTGCTGGATTTGGGATAATTAAATGTGTAGGTGCTGATTTCTGGGTTTGTCTTTGTTATGTGGGTATTTTGTTCTATGGTTTCTGTTTCCTCTCTGGATTTTCGGAGAGTGTGATGTCTGTGTTGCCTGTTTTATTTTGTTGTTGTTGTTGTTGTTTTTGTTTTTGTTTTTTTGTTTTTTTTTTGTTGTTGTTGTTTTTTTTTTGTGTGTGTGTGTGTGTGTGTGTGTGTGTGTGTGTGTGTGTGTGTGTGTGTTTGTCTATTCACCTGGTGTTCTCATGAGGAATGCCTGCTAATGTTGCAGGCTGGGTAACTGAGATGAGTTGGCTGAAGGAAGTTTGGAGGACTAGGTCTTTGTGATCCCTTGGGGATGAGGTCACAGAGGAAAGGGAGACCACAGCAGGTTTTCAACTACAGAGCTAGGGATGAGACTGAGGGACTGGATCTCAGGAGAAGTAGGAGAGCTGTGGGTCTGCCTTTATCCTACTTGTTGCCATGGGAGGTGAGGCCCTTGGTTTAGTAGGGATACCTGCTGGAGTTGGGGCTTGGGATACAGCAGTGTGAGGGGACTGAGATAGGAGGTTGTGGCCTCGGGGATCCACAGGACATGTGGGTGGTGGTAAGGAGGGCTGAAGTTGGTGTTCAAGTGCAGCGCCAGGGTCAAGACAGGACGATTGTGTCTTGGGGAAGAGTGAGAGAGAAGATCTGAGGGCACTATACCTGGTTTTCTGGCAGTTGTGGCATGTGGTTTAGCAGTTTGTGCCTGCTGGACTTGGGGGCTGGGATACAGTGACAAGTAGAAGGAGTGGGTTTAGCAGGGGTCCACAGCAGATGTGGGTGGAGGAGGGGAAGGAAGGCTGCAGCTGATGTTCTGTTGCAGTGCTGGGGATGAGATGGATGATTGTGTCTGGGGGAACAGAGAGGAGAAGGTCTGTGGGCAATCTACCTTATTTTCTGGCATACGATCTGTGGTGAAGGAAAAAATGCTAAGCCTAAAATAAAAGACTACTTCACAAAATCTATTGTAGATACAACTAAAAAGCAAGATGATAAAAAGTTTTTTATGAGAATCTTGATAAATTGGAACTTTCATATAATGTTGATGATGTTGTCTAGTATAGAAGATGGCGGGTAGCTATCAAACAAGTAAGTGTCAAATTGCCATTAGAAAGAACAGTTCTACTTCCAGAAATCATACATCCGTGTATAAACTGAAACACAAATATACCTAGCAGAATTATTTAAAATATCCAAAAATTCTACTGTTAATTGACCAAAGAATTGAAAAGCCATTTTTACCATCCATGAAATGTCTTTCATCGATAAAGAGAATGTAGCATGTAAGAAGCATTACAACTTCATCATACAAAGTTAAGTGAGGATAAACAGAAAAAGAGACTAAAACTATACAATTTCACTGACATAAAATAGTCAGAATGAAAATGTCCATAAAAAAGGAAAATAATGTTTTCGCAGAGCTTGGCATTGATTACAAATATTATCAATGACATCTCAGATGTGCTGGATTTCTTCTGAAAGTAATGAATATGTTGTAAAATTGAGTTCTACTTTCCATTCTGGCATAAAAGAGATCAAAAGATATCAATCTGTCCAAACATATGACAGGCTGAACAGACTGAAAAGCAATAATTCTTCTTTGATTCGTCAGAGAAATAAACTTGGCAGGAGCCATGTGACTTCTTCGGGGAACAAGGCCTGAGAAAAGCATGAATGGCTCTCCTTGTGGAAAGACCCTGGTGACCTTGACCCACTAGACAAGAAGAAGCTATGGATATTTTCCTGCATAATTCTGAGCGTGACCCTGGGAGCGTATTGCTACATTCTCTCCTGCTTTCACTGTGCTAGGTGTACTGCTGGCCTGAATTAGTCACAGTAGGTCATGAAGTTTAATATTACATATTTGCACAACTGTTCTGGAAAGAATGTTTTTTAATTATAAGAGTTTTAAAGAATATTATTAAATAGACAGTATCAAGAGTTAATGGGAACATTCAAGGATCAGGGAATGAAATAGAATGACAAAAAATCCACTTTTCTCTCATTTCTAACAACTCTGCCAATATCATAAGAAGTTAAGAGGGAAGGACATAAGGACAAGGGATAAATAGTGCCAACAATTCAGAGAAAGTCTCCGGGTTGTGTGGTCTATAGGATGAATGAAAAAACTTGGTATGCCCCCAGGGGCGATAGAGTAGTACAGAATGTGGAATAGATCAATTCAGCTTTGGCTGGTAGGTTGGTCATGAGAACCCAGACCCTCCCAGATGTAAATATTAACCACAACAGATAAAACTGTCTCTCATCCTGCATGACACTGTAACCGCATCTGCTGCCAACTGGGCCCACTGTTCTACCTGTAGGTGTGCCTAGTCAGAAAAGTTCCTTTGCAGTTGGCTTATGCTTCTGATAGTGGAGATATCGATCAGAAAGGTAATGACTACCCGTGGGAGAGTTGAGAGACAGAGGGGAAAGAAGCAAGGAACAAACTGGCAATTATTGTAACCATTTTTAAAAACTTAAGAAGTAAAAGCTGATTATAAAACTGTTCATGCAAGCCCTTGAAACTGTATAAAGACAGCCCAGACTATCAGTGGCCACTTGCTTGAAAAACAGGTGGTCACAATTTCTACATAGCTCTGACTCCACACATCCACGAACTCACCTGGAACAAGGGTTCCAGCATAAAAATCAAAGGACAAATTACTGTCACCAAATGACAGAGCAGATAATAGTTACAGAGCTCAAGTTTCATGCAAAAGCTCATGTTGCGAAACCTCCACTGTAATCAGTATCAGTTAAAACTTCCTCAATGTAATCAGCAAATACTGGGGACTCAGTGTGGAGAAGTCTGAGTTTTAAAATCTCAAGGAAAATCCAACCATATGAGGTGTCTGTCACTCTCATAAATTTAGCCTCCTATAGATTGGCCTGGTTCTCACAATAAATATCTGAAAAAAATCTCATTATGCTCCCAGAAAAGACAATATATAAAGAAATGAATTTCAAATATGCCAGAGTACTCAAATTCTTAAGACAATCTTTCAAGAACAAAAATTATCTCGATAGAGCCTTAATTGTTTTTTTTTTCATAGTTAAATGGCCTAAAGGAAGGGAAATAATTGCATCCAATTCTAGCCGTCCAAGGAATATAAGAGAAATATCCAAATCTTTTTAACTTACATCTGTATCCACACTAGCCACTCTGACAAAACAAAGCAGGTATTAAACTAAGAAGTACTTCAAAAAGTCTCACTTCAGAGACACAGACTTACTCAAAGCCTGAACCTTAGAATAAATTTATTTGTTTAATAAAATAAAACAATTGATAGGCTTTCCTCTCATACAAGTTATTACCAATTACTAAAATCATATTTAAAAATAAATATTTTATTCCATATAATATATGGATCTTTCAATAATGACAAATGAAAAGACACATGAAAATGCAAAAATTAGGTTTTAGGAAATAAAGCAAACCAAAGAAGGAAGCAGAATCTGATATAGAAAGCACATTGCAAATATCAAACTGGGAATTTCATACAACTCTGATGAGTAGGCTAAGTGTGCTCTAATGGGTAAAGGAGAAGGGATACAGGATCATATGGTCATGGTCAACACAGAGAAGGACATTCTAACAAGCACTAAAAAATGCTTTCTATCAAAAGCAGTTTAACAGAAAGGAAGAGTACCTTTGATGGTTTAACTAATAGAACGGGCATGACTGAGTAAAGGATACCCATGCTTGTTGATCTGCCAGGAGAAAATAAAGAAATAAAGAAGTGAATATAAAAAAGATAAAGAAAAACCAGAAAAGAAACACATAAAACTGTCCTTATACAGGACATGGAAGAGAAAAAAAACAGCAAAATTATTTAAAGCAGTAATGCTAGGAATTTCTCCCAAAATTCATACAAATACATACCAAAGTACAGACTCAGAAAGATCAGAGAGCTCAAATAAACTATAGTTAAGCTTATTATATTCACACTCTTGGAAAGAAGCCAGAAAGTAAACATCTTACAAAAGAGTAAGGTAAGAAAATCATTCAACTATGAAAGCAAGGAGAGCATAGAGTGAAATATTGAATATGTTGAATTAATATTTTTATATAACCAAAGAAAAGCTGAATCATAGAGTACTTGTGTTTTTTCACTGAACATATACATGTAACAAAATTATTCTACACACAGACTTTTATCAAAAATAACTCAAAATTAATCATCAGCACATATATATACATATATATATATATACATACATATATATACATATATATATATATATATATATGTATATATAAAACTACAAACCCCCAAAATATAAAGACATAAAAAATCGTATTTTGGTCATAATAATTAGTTTTTGATACAGCACCAAATTTACAGTTCATGAAAAGATGAAGTTAGCTTTCAAAAACTTAAAATATTTCCTCTCTATAATTCACTACCCAGATAATGAGAACTCAAACCACAGAGTAGGGGACATTGTGTGCTTGAGTCATTGGTTATAAAGTACATTTATCTAAAATTCAAAGAGAATACGTAAACCTAAACAATAAAAAATCAAAACTGGAAAAATGCATTACTTGGTACCTCATTGAGAAGATGTACACAAGGCTAATACACATATGTAAAGGAGTTCGAAATCCTAGTCCATCAGATAATGGCAAAGCCAAACAACACAGGCTGGAAGAGCTGAAAGCGAGGCCTCTGACCTCAAACTTCTACATGTCATATGATTTCACCTGCATGGCATTCAGGGGAGGGCAAAGATATGGAGACAGTTGATAAATCTTTGGGTGCTAAAGGCTGTGTAAAAAAAGAATGGAGTACAGAGAATTTTTAGGGCAGTGAAAGTTCTTGGTGTGGTAGCCTAATGGAAAATAAATCCCTTCATAAATTTTTCCAAGCTCATGGAATATACAATACAACACAAAGAATAAGCCCAGCGTAGAGTATATGGACTTTAATTAATAATTATATATATATATATATATATATATATGTTCCTAAAATGGTAATAAATGTACCATTCTAATACAGAATCTTGATAGTAGTGAGAATGCCCATACTTGGAGGTAAGAGCAAATTTTTTGAACCTTCTTACCTTTGCTCATTTGTTCTATTTGTTTACAACGTTCCTAAAGGTTAAGTATAAATAAAAATAACCTGGACTACAAAAAATTAAAATGAATATATATTTATTTATGGATATGTGACATATGTATTCCATAACTTTGATGAATATACAATTCCATGAAATTATTAAAACTACTGAAATATATTTTAAATGAATTTTGTGTTATATAATAATTGTTATTATATCCTACAGAAATCAGTCAAGGCCTAGAAAGACACAGACATAAATTCTTTAAATAACAAAATTCTTAAGATGACTTACAGCATAAGATTCCAAACCTTTGGGAATGCCTGTTACATTTTAGAAATGAGTTTACAAAGTACATAGGAGCAGAAGCCACCACATGTAGCCATTGCAAGCTCCTAATCCCCTAAAGAGAACATACTCCTCCTAGGAACAAAAGAGGACCCTTTTGCTGTCAAATAAAGAAAAATTCCTCCTTCTCACTTCTTATAATTCCCAATTCCCCCTGCTATCACAGTATATTTTTATGAGTTCTATTCAGAGGGCTATGCGATAAAGCTTTTTTCTTTGCAATAACACAGTGCCATAGTGATGGTTTCTGGGGGCCTCCAGCAGTGAGCCCTTGCTTCATAACTTTTCGCTATTAGAACAAGTTACTGTAAACTGAGTGGTTCAAAGCAGCACAACTTTTTTTTCTTATAATTTTGGAATGTATAGTTGGAGATTATTTGTGTTGGCCAAAAGTCATGCTGACAGGCCTTGTTCCTTCCAGAGTCTCTGAGAAAACATTTATCCAACTCTTGGTGGTTTCTTGACTCAGGGCAAAATTTCTTGTTTCAGTAATCATATTGCCCTTTGTAAAGACTCTGTCTTCTTACTTCTTATACACACACTGTGATTGCATGTGATGCCCTCCCAGATAAATTGAGGACAGTTGTGTGATCTAAAGTGTCTATATGCCCATTTACAACATATTAGCTGTCCAAGACAGAATTGATTGACACTTCCAATGATCATATACTTATCATCTTCACAGGCTACTATTTAGCCTAACAGAGAATAGCCTAATCTATGAAACATATAATAAAAAGCTTTAAGAAACAACATGAAATGATAATGAAGAGGAACCCAACTCATGATTTTATGCGTTGGTGGGTTTTAAATGTTTTATTTAAGGGTTATTATATGATTTTTGGAATAAATTTTATTTAAATTTTTAGAAGAAAACCTAGGAGGCCTTTTGACTTTACCTAGTGTATTGTTATGATATGCAAAGGACAAATGAACCTGAAATGCATGGGTGACAATTTATTTTTCATTTTATAAAATGTGTGTGCTTTACTGAACTGAAAATATTGGAAATTGTTCAAGATGAATTTTCCATAATTAAAAAAATATGTAATAATTGTTGCAAATAGCATGGAAATTATTTTTGCTCAAATCCATATGCTATTAAGATGATGCATTATAATGAAATGGATTATTCAATTCCAATAAACATTTTCCAAGATAAAGTTACCATTATCACCAAAGTACCTGATGCTATCAGTAGCTCTCATCCAAAACTGGAAATGTATTTTCATTTACACAAGACAGTGATTGAGACTCTTTAGACATTTCTTCAATAATGAAATTTAAATGAATTGAAATATTTTGCAGCTAGTTATATTGTGGTTGGTTGAAGTGAAAATTAGCATTATTTCCCACTTGAAACGCCATTTATATTTATCAAGGTAATTCTATATACATTAGTATCATTTAGACTTTAAAATGTTTTCACTTAATATGCAGACACAAAGTATAATTACTCTCATTATGTGTAACTTGTAAATGATTTTCCAAGTCATAAACAAATTTGTAGCAAAGTGTTTAAAAATACCCAAGTTTATTGCTATCTTATCACCATAACATAAAACTCTATATAATTTTGTAAACCTGATAAATTTCAGGACACAGGAAAAATTACCCAAACATATTTCTTTAGATACTATATATGTTCTAAGGCCCCAAACATTGTAATTCCTGTGTAATGGTTATGCTTAGACAATTCTTACATACAAAAATACTATCTACTCCAGAACTAATTCATGGGTGGATAAATTCTGAAGCTGTGAAAATGAAAATCTTAAGGAGAATAACAAAAAGAGAAACTTAGGAAATAATATATTCTCACAACTGGACACACCATCCGGATAAAGTTAGAGCTTTTCTACTTACTCAGATATGAATGAATAATTTAATTTTTAATATTTGAAGCTTCTGTCTCAGTTTAATATAAATTTGTTTTCCTCATTGAGTTATGTTCTGTATTAGGCTCTTGGAATAGACAGAATTCTTATGTTATGAAAACATTCCTCTCTTCTAGTGAATCAGGTGAGAATTACGGTTGCTAATCACTTAATCATAAATCAGAGTCCCTATGTTATCCAGAAGGGTTCAATGTCATCACAAGTTCCCTTTGAAGTGACAGGAAAGTAATAAACAGTTGCACTAGAATAGATGAGATAGAAGAAAAGTCGGGGTCATTTTAAGTGTGACAGAGATTCTTTCCCTTCATTGTTACTGGTATCAGAAATGGCAAATAAACAAAGAATGCAGAAACTAAAAGTGACTTGCAACTCTGAGCAAACTAAGTGATGAGGACTTTATTTCATAGCCAAAAGGAGTTGACATAATTCATTTGTATGCATCAGTCTGGCTTACTCTTCCCTGCAGTTTCAGAACAGAACTCTGCTTGTCCAACAACTATTTTAGGTCATAGGTATCCTTGCAGAGAAACAAGCTTATGTAGCCATTTCTGGATGTTGGACCTACAAATGTATGGCATTACAAATCAGTATTTTAATTAGGGTTATGAGCTGCTAGGCATGTATTAGGAATGAGAGATGTGGCTAGCTTTCCCTGTGCACTTATTTGTTCTGTATCTGCTTCCAACTCTACTTTAGAGGAAAAGCTGAAGATACCATACTGGCATCAAGTTCTCTTGGTAGTTCTGAAGATACCATACATGTCTGTGGCTTGTTCATAAGACAGTATCCCACAGACTTGCCTACATGCCAATCTGGTAGGAGCATTTTCTCAACTGAGAATCTCTCTTCCAAAATGATTCTAGCTTGGGGCAAGTTGACATAAAACTAATTTTCTCTGTAATTAACCACTTTTGTATTGGATTTAAAGTCTGCAACACAGGAGGGAACACATTCCTGATACTGCAAATCTGGCTGAGAACCCATGGTTGGCAAACTCATAGGCTCCAGGGGTGAACTTTTGCTGTTATTTTGATAAATTGATATAATATCAAACTGACCTCTAAATTCACATTCTTATACCCATAGATTAGTGCAGCTTTTAGCCAAATGAGACAACATTCTTTGTGCAGCGGATGGTAGTTAATGCAGAAATCCACAGTAGATTGAAATTCAGAGAGTAAGTATCTGTGGAGTGCTCAGCCACAAATGAGGCATCTGTATCTTGCCATCCCCCAAAAGTTCAGGGACCATCATGGAAAATAGTGAACAAATACTCCAATTGACAAGAATGGGGGCTTAGGTAAAAGACAGTGCTATGAATTCATGTTAGTTTAACTTTGTAGACATATTCTTTGAAGAGAAGATGTGTCTTAGCTACTGTCAAAGCAAATACAATAAGTTAGTGCACTTGTTATGTTTTCAACTATTTTCTTTTCAAAATGCATAGTGTTTTGCCTTGTTGCATATTTATATTTCATACTTATGACGATTCATGTATCACATAATTCTTACATTAAATCACCAAACCAGCAATACAACCTTGCAGTCTTAGAATCCAAGAACTTCAAATTGTCAAAATTGCCAATAGTGTAAAAGGTGAGGACTGGATAATGAGACTGCCCTATCTCTATTGTCTCTGGGGAAGTTTATTTCTCTGGATCTCTGGGGAACTTTATTTCATTTGCTTGGAGATTTTTCCTGGCACACCATCTCATTTAATGTTGCTGATGAATAATATCAACATACTTTTGTTCACAGTAAAATATTTTTTTTAATTTTATATTTAAATTTTACATATCAGCCATGGATTTCCCTGTCTTTCCTCTTCCCACCGTCCCCCATCCTCCCCACAATCAACCCCCCGCCCCATTCCCACCGCCTCCAAGGCAAGGAGATTCAGCTCAGCCTGGTATATTCAGTTGAGGCAGGTCCAGTCCCCTCCTCCCTTCACTAAAGCTGAGCAAAGTGTCCTTTTTTAAAAACTTTATTTCTTCTACATAACCTGATCTTCCACAAACTGATAATAAAATCAACCAAGCAGAGGCATTTTTCACAGTAAGTGTAAGGCTTATAATTTATATCTGTTGCTCCTGTCTACTGATGAAATTACCTCGTTGTTTGGGGGACCTTCTAAGTAAAACCATTTAAGTGAGTGCACATTTATTTAGTAATTACAAACAGAATTGTCTTATATGCAATGTATAATATTTAACCTTTGGGCTTCCATAAACCACAAACATGTGATTTATAACTGAAACTTAAACTGACACTCAATACAAAGCAGAAATATTTATTTAATTATTATACAGTTATTTGGTTGAGTTGTCATAATTTAAATAAAGTTGATATTAACTCTCTTTAGCAATAGCCACTAAACTTGAGATTTTATTAATATTCGAGAGATGTGTGTGTGGATGTGTGTCTGGGAGAGGGAGGATACATGATATATATATGGGGAGGTATGTGCACTTATGCATGCACAAGAGGGGAAAAACATGCACTTATGCATGCACAAGAGCCAAAAGAAGACACTGGGTGTTGTACTCTCTTACTCTCTGCTTTCTTCGATTGAGACAGTGTCTCTTATTGAACCTGAAGCTATTGAGCAGCAAGTTCAGCAATTCTCCTTTCTCTGCCCTCTCAAAGTGATAGAATTATAGGCATATGTACAACCACTCCTAGCTTTTTCAGGGGTTCTGGAGATTTGAACTCACATCTTCAAATACATTCAGTAAGCACTATTACAAGCTGAGTCATCTCCATAGCCTATGTGAATTTGTTTTTAGAGGAATGTGAAATCATCTTAAAACAAGCTTTACGTCTTATTAATTTTTTTCAGTACTGTTAATTGAATCCAGGCCCTCATGGATGCTAGATATGTACTCTATCATTGTGCTAAATGTCCCTAGGCTTCTTATGTTAACATTTCTATATTCTTTGTTTGAGAATTTCATGCACAAGTACTGTATTTACATCATTCCCACCTACATTCATCCCCCTCCAACTCTCCCCATGCACCCTGATTCCCTTTCAACTTCGTGTCCTCTTTTTATTATTGTTTCATAAATATATATAAATGTAGCCTTCTGAGTGCATTTAGTGTATCTCTATGGGTGGCACTCAGAGTATGCAAAAGAAAATCTACAGATGTGGCGAGGGCTAGATTTTTCTGTCTGAGGGGTAATAAAGAAACACATACCTTCTGATGGTAACTTTCTCTTTTACTTCATCATAAAAAAATCTTCTCTCTATACACATAGCTACATTTCTCTATATATAGCCACACATCTCCCTTCACAGATTACATCTGTTTAGGGATGACCACATGGGACAAGAGATAGCTCATCCCAGGAGAATACTAATTCTCTTCTTAGCAACCATTGATTTCCTATAATTCTTCATCTAGGAGTGGGGCCTTGTGAGGTTTCCCTGAACCACACTGAAATATCAACAGACGATTAAGATTTCAGTTGGAACTCCCTGTAGTACATAGAAGATACTTTCTCATAGCAGAAGCCCTGGTCCTCTGATTATTATAATTTCCCCACCCCTTGTCTGTAGTAGAATATTATTTTAAGGTGTGCTACTTTTGTTTATGTTGCATTTGTTTAACTCTGTGAAGCTGTGCTACTGTGACTATGTAAAACATCCGATGGTCTAAGAAAGAACTGGCCAACAGCAAGGCAGGAGAAAGGATAGGTGGGGTGGGCAGGCAGAGAGTATATATAGAAGGAGAAATCTGGGAACAGGAATCTAAGATCTAGCAGCCAAAGGAGGAGGAGGATATCAGAGGCCAGCCACCCAGCCACACAACCAGAAAGCCATGGAGTAAGAGTAAGACTTACAGAAGTAAGAGAACAGGAAAAGCCCAGAGGCAAAAGGTAGACAGGATAAGTTAAGTTAGGGAAGCTGGCAAGAAAGAAGCCAAGCTAAGGCCAGGCATTGATAAGTAAGAATAAATAAGCTTCCAAGTGTGATTTATTTGGGAGCTGGGTGGTGGGCCCCCCAAAAAAGAGCAAAAACCTTCAACACCTGTCTTCTGATATGTTCCATGATACTTAAGTTTAGGTTTTTTGTTGGAGATGTATCAATTGAGAATGGACACAATACAGTCAGTTGTTCTCTGAGCTTTGACCCATTGTGAATTTATTTGATAATCTGTAACTGAAAAAAAAAATGTTTCTTTGATGAGGGGTGAGGGATACACTGATTTGTGAGTATAAGGATAAGTATTTACATTTTAGTTAGAAATTATACTGGTTTAGGAAAGGGGGAGTAGTAGATTCTCTTCTGGAGTCTATGACGTTACCAGCCACAGGCAATTGGCTAGATCTCCAGGACTAGACATGAATTCTTACATACTGAATTGTCCTTAACTTCAATGACACAACCCTTGTTTAACTACATGATAAAAATGCCACTATTAGCATCCTTGGGCATATATTGCTGTCATTATTATTGCTTTGGTTCATAAGCTTAACTGTGATGTAGAATTATTGATTCATTTCTTTCTTGATAAGTTACGTAGCATCATCAGATACTGATCCTCAGGGAGAAGGCTTCCTTATGAGTTCCAGCTTGATTCCTCAAAGTCTGATGGTCAAATTACATGGTATCTACAGCAATAGCATCTTACTGTCAAGTTATGGGAGGTAGTCAATGACAACAGCAATATGCCATATTGTTTACTTTCTATTTTGAGTTAAATTCACAATATGTTGCACATATTGGCCTTGATATTACTCTGTATCTTAGATAGGCCTTAGGTTGATACTATCTTGCTTAAGCTTTTGGAGTACCTTGGAGTTAAAGGCTCCAGTCACCACCAATTAGTGATTTATTTAATTCAAATTTTATTTTTCCAATATTTGACTCATATGTCCCCATTTTGCATGTTGTTTACCATGTCTTCTTTTACTTCTTTTGGATTCAGAACTCAATGTTCCAATCTACCCTATAACCTGAAGGATAACTATTATTAATTTTATAAGCTGACCAAATATCAAGCCTTATCTTCTAAAAAGAGCAAGAGGCCATTTCACCAGCCCCTACCACAATTTTTTTTCTTTTTTATTATATTTTATTATTTAAAACAGTTTTTAAACTTAAATATATTTTGATCATGTTCTCCCTGTCCTCCAAATCCTTCCAGATATTCTCCCCCTCCCTATATAACCAACTTTAAGTTATTTCTCAAAAATCAAACAAAAACCCAATACAAAAACAAAACTCTCAAACCAAGAAAACAAAAATAAAACAACACCTGGAAAGAAAACAAACAATCAAAAAGTAACCAATAAAAGTATACATGTTAGAGTCCAGTGTATGTTGGTTACTTACTCTTGAACATGAGACCTGTCCTGGAGTGGTTTATATACCCAGTGTCACTCCATTGGAGAAAACTCATTTTCCCTCTCCCAGCAGGTATAAATGACAGTACAGTAACCCTCACCATAGTAGCTAGGTTTTCATTCATTCTTTCTTTCTTTTAAATACAACAAAAGAAAATATAATAAGATAAAACAAAAACTGTCACATTGAAGTTGTAAATGACAAACAGAAGGAAAGGTGCCCAAGAGAAGGCACAAGAATCAGAGACTCACTCATTTGCACACTCAGGAATCCCATAAAAGCACTACAAAGGAAGCCATAATATATTCACAAAGGATCTGGTGCAGACCCCTACAGGCCCTGTATAAATATTCTGCTTCAGTCTCTGTGAGTTCATATGAGCTTTGCTCATGTTAATTTAAAGGGCCTCATTTTCTGGGTGTTTTCCATCCCCTCTGGCTCTTAAACTCTCTGCTTCCTCTTTCCACAGGGTTCCCTGAGCTCTGAGGGGAATGATTTGATGGAGATATCCCACGCAGGGCTAGGTGGTACAAGGTCTCTCAATCTCTACCTTATATCTGGATGTGGGTCTCTGTATTTGTTCCCATCTGCTGCAGGAGAAAGCTTCTCTGATGATGGCTGATTAAGACACTGTCCTATGAGTATAGCAGAATATCATTAGGAGTCATTTTATTGCTATACTTTTGTCTTTTTCAGACTAGTGTTATTTTGTTTACCCATAGGTCCCCAGATTATGTAGTCTCAAGTTATTAGCCACCCAAGCAGTACCAAGTATGGGTTCCCTCTCGTGGTATAGGCCTCAAGTCAAATCAGTCATTGCTTGGTTACTCCCACAAGCTCTGTGTCACTGTTGCTCTAGCAGGATGCATCTGTCTGCTTCGGTGTTTCCATTTCTCTTTTGGTAGCGTGCAGAGTACCTTCCTGTACCAAAGGCACTAGCACATAGGGGTGAAGACACTATGTAGGTGCCAGCTAGACAGCCCCATGTTCAATGAGTTGTATAGGTGTCGTCTTCAGTAATGGGGCCCTGCTGTCAGTTTTTGGAGGGCAACCTATAGTCTTGGCAACAGCCTGGATTGTTTGGTGATTCCCTTGTGGACCTTTGGCCAATAACTCAATTAGATGTAACTCATTCCCAGTACTGGGAGCTTTATTGAGTTACAAGAGATGGCCAGTTGGGACTCTTTCTCCCCTATTATTTGGTGATTTCATTTTCATCAACTTCATTTATCTGTATATTTTAGGAAGTTTATACTATATTAGGTTTCCATACTACTCTTCTGCTGTGGAATATCATTCTGTGTGCTTTGGATGTGTGTTGCTCTGACTGATTGACAAATAAAATGCTGATTGACCAGTAGCCAGGCAGGAAGTATAGGTGTGATAAGCAGACAAGGCTAATTCTGGGAAGAAGGAGTCAGGAGTCGCCAGCGAGACACAGAGGAAGCAAGATGACAAGGCAGAACTGAGAAAAGGTACCAAGTTACATGGCTAAACACAGATAAGAATTATGGATTAGGCACCAGCCACTCCGGGGAAGACCTGCCCAACTTGGCCCCAGGTTCTGGTCCCCGGGCAGGTGCCCTTCTACCCCAACCGGGAAGGATCCCCTTCTCCAAGACCCTTGGCAGACCCTGCAGTCTCCACGCCCTGCCCCCACGCCCATCCACCTGAGCCCCAAGCCTCTTCCTGAGACTTAGAGGCCGGCCCCTCAGCTCCCATCTTGCCCAGGACTTCCCTTCTGAAGCACAGACCCTGCAGTCTCCACGCCCTGCCCCCACACCCATCTGCCTGAGCCCCAAGCCTCTTCCTGAGACTTAGAGGCCGGCCCCCAGCTCCCATCTTGCCCAGGACTTCCCTTCTGAAGCACAGAGTTCCCATCCTGCCCCGGACTTCCAATTTGGACAAGAGAGCTCCCATCTGGACAAGAGAGAGAGACTTCCTGAATCTGTCAGCTCTGTCTGAACCAAGTGTGCGGATAAGGCCAGGAACGAACCACAAGGAGATGGGCAGACGTCAAGGCAGAAACACATACAACAAAATGAATAGTAATACACCATCACCAGGCCCTAGCCCTCCTCCAACACCTAGACCTGAACATCAGAAATTGGAAGAAGCAGAAGAAAATAGCCTTATGAATGTCATCATGAAGAAGCTAGAGGCTCGTGTAGAGGAAAAGACAAAAAATGTGAAGAACGCTGTAAACAACTAAAGGAAAGGGCAAACAAATTAGAAGAAATCAAAAAAGTCCTGGAAGAGAACAATAAAATACTGAAAGAAAATCAAGAAAAATCAATGAAACAAATGAAGGAAACAGTCCAAGACCTGAAAAGGGAAATAGAAAAAATGAAGAAGACACAAACAGAGGGAATGCTGGAAATAGAAAATCTGAGAAAACGATTGGGAACTTCAGATGCAAGTATAATCAACAGAATGCAAGAGATGGAAGAGAGGATCTCTAGCATTGAAGATACAATAGAAGAAATAGATTCATCAGTCAAAGAAAACACTAAAGTCAACAAAGTCATGAACCAAAATGTCCAAGAAATTTGGGACACCATGAAAAGACCAAACCTACGAATAATAGGGGTAGAAGAAGGAGAAGAATACCAACTCAAGGGCACAGAAAATATATTCAACAAGATCATAGAAGAAAACTTTCCCAACTTAAAGAAGGAAATGCCTATGAAGATACAGGAAGCCTATAGAACACCAAACAGACTAGACCCCTAAAAAAAGTCCCCTCGCCACATAATAATTAAACAATTAAAAGTACAGAATAAAGAAAGAATATTAAGAGCAGCAAAGGAAAAAGGCCAAGTGACATATAAAGGCAAACCTATCAGAATAACACCCGATTTCTCAATGGAGACTTTGAAAGCCAGAAGGTCCTGGACAGATGTAATGCAGACATTAAGAGACCATGGATGTCAGCCTAGACTAATATACCCAGCAAAACTTTCAATCCTCATAGATGGAGTGAACAAGACATTCCATGACAAAGCCAGATTTAAACAATATTTATCCACAAACCCAGGCCTACAAAAAGCACTAGAAGGAAAATTCCAACCTAAGGAAGTCAGATACAACCTTGAAAACACAGGCAATAGATAAAGCCACAGCAGTAGACCCCAACGAAGAAAAGTACACACACATCACCACCAAAAAATAACAGGAATGAACAATCACTGGACATTAATATCTCTCAATATCAATGGACTTAATTCACCTATAAAAAGACATAGGCTTACAGAATGGATACGAAAGCAGGACCCATCTTTCTGCTGCATACAAGAAACACATCTCAAATTCAAAGATAGACACTACCTAAAAATAAAAGGCTGGGAAAAGACTTTCCAATCAAACGGTCTTAAGAAACAAGCGGGTGTAGCCATCCTGATATCCAGCAAAATAGACTTCAAACTAAAATCAATCAAAAGAGATCAAGAAGGGCATTACATACTCATCACAGGAAAGATCCACCAAGATGAAGTCTCAATTCTGATCATTTATGCCCCAAACACAAGGGCACCCACATATGTAAAAGAAACATTATTAAAGCTTAAATCACATATAAAACCCCACACATTAATAGTGGGAGACCTCAACACCCCACTTTCACCACTGGACAGATCCCCCAAATCGAAACTTAACAGAGAAATAAAGGACTTAACTGATGTCATGACTCAAATGGACTTAATCGACATCTACAGAACATTCCATCCTAACAAAAAAGAATATACCTTCTTCTCAGCACCCCATGGAACCTTCTCTAAAATCGACCACATACTTGGTCACAAAGCAAATCTAAACAGATACAAAACAATTAGAATAACCTCCTGTGTTCTATCAGACCACCATGGTCTAAAGTTGGATTTCAACAACAACAAAAACTACAGAAAACCTACAATCTCATGGAAACTGAACAATACCCACCTGAATCACCAATGGGTTAAGGAAGAAATAAAGAAAGAAATTAAAGACTTCCTAGAGATCAACGAAAATGAAGACACCACATATCCAAACCTATGGGACACTATGAAAGCAGTACTAAGAGGGAAATTCATAGCACTAAATGCCCACATAAATAAGCTGGAGAAATCTCACACTAGTGACTTAACAGCACACCTGAAAGTTCTAGAACAGGAAGAAGCAAAGTCTCCCAGGAAAAATAGATGCCAGGAAATTATCAAAGTGAGAGCTGAAATCAATAAAATAGAAACAAAGAGAACAATACAAAAAATTAATGAAACAAAGAGTTGGTTCTTTGAGAAAATCAACAAGATAGACAAGCCCTTATCCAAACTAACCAAAAGACAGAGAGAGAGCATCCAAATCAACAAAATCAGAAATGAAAAGGGGGACATAACAACAGACATTGAGGAAATCCAGAGAATCATCAGGTCATACTTCAAAAACCTCTATTCCACAAAACTGGAAAACCTAAAAGAAATGGATAATTTTCTGGATAGGTACCACATACCTAAATTAAATCAAGACCAGATAAACTATTTAAATAGTCCAATAACCCCTAACGAAATAGAAACAGTCATTAAAAGTCTCCCAACCAAAAAAAGCCCAGGACCAGATGGTTTCAGTGCAGAATTCTACCAGATCTTCAAAGAAGAGTTAATACCAATACTCTCTAAATTGTTCCATACAATAGAAACAGAAGGAACATTACCAAACTCCTTCTATGAGGCTACAATTACCCTGATTCCCAAACCAAACAAGGATACAACAAAGAAAGAGAACTACAGACCGATCTCCCTCATGAACATTGATGCAAAAATACTCAATAAAATACTGGCAAACAGACTCCAAGACCACATCAAAACAATTATCCACCATGATCAAGTAGGATTCATTCCAGGGATGCAAGGATGGTTCAACATACGAAAGTCTGTCAATGTGATACACCATATAAACAAACTCAAAGAAAAAAAACACATGATCATCTCACTAGATGCTGAAAAGGCATTTGACAAAATCCAACACCCCTTCATGATAAAGGTCTTGGAGCGATCAGGAATACAGGGAACATACCTAAACATAATAAAGGCAATTTACAGCAAGCCAACAGCCAACATCAAATTAAATGGAGAGAAACTCAAAGCAATTCCACTAAAATCAGGAACGAGGCAAGGCTGTCCGCTCTCCCCATACTTATTCAATATAGTACTTGAAGTTCTAGCCAGAGCAATAAGACAACATAAGGAGATTAAGGGGATACAAATTGGAAAGGAAGAAGTCAAGCTTTCCCTATTTGCAGATGATATGATAGTATACTTGAGCAACCCCAAAGATTCCACCAAGGAACTGATACAGCTTATAAACACCTTCAGCAACATAGCAGGATACAAGATCAACTCCAAAAAATCAGTAGCCCTCCTATATACAATGGACAAAAAAGCGGAGAAGGAAATCAGAGATACATCACCCTTTACTATAGCCACAAATGACATAAAATACCTTGGGGTAATACTAACCAAGCAAGTGAAGGACCTATATGACAAGAACTTTAAGTCCCTGAGAAAAGAAATTGAAGAAGATGTCAGAAAATGGAAAGATCTCCCATGCTCATGGATAGGCAGAACTAACATAGTAAAAATGGCAATCTTACCAAAAGCAATCTACAGATTCAATGCAATCCCCATCAAAATACCAACACAATTCTTCACAGACCTGGAAAGAATAATACTCAACTTCATATGGAAAAACAAAAAACCCAGGATAGCCAAAAGAATCCTGTACAATAAAACAACCTCTGGAGGCATCACGATCCCTGACTTCAAGCTCTACTATAGAGCTACAGTAATAAAAACAGCTTGGTACTGGCATAAAAACCGACATGTGGACCAATGGAATCGAATTGAAGACCCTGACATTAATCCGCACACCTATGAACAAATAATTTTTGACAAAGAAGCCAAAAGTGCACAGTGGAAAAAAGAAAGCATCTTCAACAAATGGTGCTGGCAAAACTGGATATCAACATGTAGAAGGCTGCAAATAGATCCATATCTATCACCGTGCACAAAACTTAAGTCGAAGTGGATCAAGGACCTCAACATAAATCCAGCTACTCTGAACCTGCTAGAAGAGAAAGTAGGAAGTAGTCTTGAACACATTGGCATAGGAGACCACTTTCTAAATAGAACACCAGTAGCACAGACACTGAGAGAAACAATCAATCAATGGGACCTCTTGAAACTGAGAAGCTTTTGTAGGGCAAAGGATACGGTCAACAAAGCAAAGCAACAGCCTACAGAATGGGAAAAGATCTTCACCAATCCCACATCTGACAGAGGACTGATATCCAGAATATATAAGGAACTCAAGAAATTAGACATCAAAATGCCCAACAGTCCAATTAAGAAATGGGCTATAGAACTAAACAGAGAATTCTCAACAGAGGAAACTCAAATGGCTGAAAGACATTTAAGGAATTGCTCAACATCCCTAATCATCAGGGAAATGCAAATCAAAACAACTCTGAGATACCACCTTACGCCTGTCAGAATGGCTAAGATCAAAAACACTGAAGACACCTTATGCTGGAGAGGATGTGGAGCTAGGGGAACTCTCCTCCACTGCTGGTGGGAATGCAAGCTTGTACAACCACTTTGGAAATCAATATGGCGCTTTCTTAGAAAATTGGGAATCCATCTCCCCCAAGATCCAGCTATACCACTCTTGGGCATATACCCAAGGAATGCTCAACCACACCACAAGAGCACTTGTTCAGCTATGTTCATATCAGCGTTGTTTGTAATAGCCAGAACATGGAAACAACCTAGATGCCCTTCAACTGAAGAATGGATAAACAAAATGTGGTACATATACACAATGGAATACTACTCAGCAGAGAAAAACAATGACATCATGAGGTTGCAGACAAATGGATGAATCTAGAAAAAATCATCCTGAGTGAGGTATCCCAGACTCAGAAAGACAAACATGGTATGTACTCACTCATAACAGGATACTAGATGTGGAACAAGGATGACTGGACTGCTACTCACATCACCAGGCAGGCTACCTGGAAAACAGGACCCCAAGAAAGACACAGGGATCGCCCAACGACAGAGAAATGGAATGAGATCTACATGAACAGCCTGGGCATGAGTGGGGGTAGTGAAGGGCGAGGGTCGAGGGAAAGAGAGCTTGGGTGAGTGGGAGATCCCAGCTGGATCAACAACAGAGAGGAAGAACAAGGAATAGGAGACCATGGTAAATGAAGACCACATGAGAATAGGAAGAAACAAAGTGCTAGAGAGGCCCACAGAAATCCACAAAGATACCCCCACAACAGACTGCTGGCAATGGTCGAGAGACAGTCCGAACTGACCTACTCTGGTGATGGGATGGCCAAACACCCTAATTGTCGTGCTAGAAACCTCATCCAACTACTGAGGGATCTGGATGCAGAGATCCATGACTAGGCCCCAGGTGGATCTCTGGGAGTCCAATTAGCGAGAATGAGGAGGGTTTATATGAGCAAGAATTGTTGAGACCAAGGTCGGATAAAGCACAGAGACAAATAGCCAAACAAACGGAAACACATGAAATATGAACCAATGGCTGAGGGGTCACCAACTGGATCAGGCCCTCTGAGTGGGTGAGACAGTTGATTGGCCTGATCTGTTTGGGAGGCATCCAGGCAGTGGGACCAGGTCCTGTGCTCATTGCATGAGTCGGCTGTTTGAAACCTGGGGCCTATGCAGGGTCCCTTGGCTCGGCATGGGAGGAGGGGACTGGACCTACCTGGACTGAGTCCACCAGGTTGATCTCAGTCTGTGGGGAAGGCTTTGCCCTGGAGGAGATTGGAATGGGGGGCGGGCTGGGGGGAAGGTGAGGGGGGCGGGAGGGGGGAGAACAAGGGAATCTGTGGCTGATATGTAGAACTGAATTGTATTGCAAAATAAAAATTAAAAAAAAAAGAAAAAAAAAAAGAATTATGGATTAATTTAAGTGTAAGAGCTAGTCAGTAATAAGCCTGAGCTTATGGCCAAACAGTTATAATTAATATTAAGCCTCTGTGGGGTTATTTTATTAGCAGCTGAGAGAGCATGCAGCTGGGCAGGCACAGAAAAACTTTTTTCAGGTACACTCTTCAAATATACCTTAATTTTAGGCGTCTCTCCCTATAATCCCTCCCACAACCCTGCACCCCCCAACTTGATTTAAACCATTAATTAATCTGAGTAGATACTATATTAATGTGTCAATTGTATATAACCCCAAACTGAAAACAGCACAAGAATTTCACATTTTGTTGAGGTCATATGACCAGCAAATACTGAAATTGCTAGTAGTGCAGAGATCAAATGCTACTGTGCTTGAATCGTTTCCCTATAATTTGACAGCCAGCTGTTTTTCCCTATGTAACTTTTAACCACATGCAATTTTGCTATAGGCAAGAATAGCACTATTAAATTTCATTGGCAGTAAGAATGATGGTGCTTACAGGTAATCATTTCCTTGGGTTTGCACTTGAATTATACAACAGCATTCCTGATATTTGTACCAAACAGAGCTATTGTTCTATGTAAATGTAATTCCTCTTTTAACATGAGTGTCTTAGCATAGATGTAGGTTTTAAATGTGTTGGTCTCTATATTTCTATTCATATATCACTACATTGCCTCACATTGCTTATTATCAGGACTCTGCAGGACGTAGCTTCATTAAGCATCTGCATAATACCTGATACTTCCCTAACAATTTTCTATCTTTACCTCATCACTAATCATAATTACATCTGTGTCCCTGTCACATGCAGCTGGAAGGAAGCAGGTTATGGAAATCTAATCAGTTCACAGCTGGTCTTAACTTGCTTACCAGATTCAGATAAAATTTATGGATTACTCCAATCAAAAGTGATCTAAACAGTTTATTATAAAGTCTAAACAAAATAAAATAAGATGTAAGTGAATATAAATCAATCAAAAATCTAAATCAAGATATAAACTCATTCTCGTGAATATAGGAAACAGTAGTCATTATATTACATATGTAAAGCTTAAAATAGCTAAAATGTTTTGAAAGTGACATAATGTGAGTGGAATCTGAGCTCTGAAAATTTTAGAAAGCTAAAGATAAAATTTCCATAGAAGCATAAAATCATGTAAGCCCCTGACTAAACTGAACCTTTCCCACATTTCTGGTTTGCCTTTTCCAACATTTAAAATGGGATCCAGTAGCTGGCAAGCTTGTTGAGTAGGTAAAGGCAACTGGTGATAAAGCTAATGAATTGACTTCCATCCTTGGGACCCATGTGTGAAAAGAAAGAACTGAAACCTAAAAGTTTTTCTTTGACGTCCATGGTACATGTATGCACATAAACATCTGTGTTTACACACACACATATACTCACATACACATGCATAAATAAAAGTAATGCATACTTAAAAAGTGGAAGCCAATGTATGATACTTTTGCCTAATTTTAATTTTGCCTATTTTTATGCATGATTTTTTAACTTAAAGAAAATTTTTCGCCAGGCGGTGGTGGCGCACGCCTTTAATCCCAGTACTCGGGAGGCAGAGGCAGGTGGATCTTTGTGAGTTCAAGGCCAGCCTGGTCTAGAGAGTGAGATCCAGGAAAAGGCGCAAAGCTACACAGAGAAACCCTGTGTCAAAAAACCAAAAAAAAAAAAAAATTTACAATACTCATTTATGTAAATGATTCAGTTCTTGGTAAAATTGGGGCTACATTTCCAAACACTCAGGTCACTATCTTTCTTTCTCATAACTCTCCCACCTCTCATTTGCATTGTGTCTGGAAATATATTAGGTATATAAGGCTAATATATACATGCTTTTATACATATACATATACATATACATATACATATACATATACATATATATATCACTCTCCCAGCTCTCATTTGAATTGGGTCTGAACAACTATTAAATGTATAAAGATAATGTATGTATGTTTACATATATAGGCACACCAAGTGTAATTGTGTTTGTGCACATGTAGGTGGAGGCCAAAGGCTAACATTGAGTTTCTTCATAGATTCAGTTTGACTACCTAGTCAGCCTGGGATCACCACTCTCTGTCACTGAGACTACAGGAAAGCCACCAGGCCTGCCAATATTTTACATGGGTGCCAAGGATCCAAGCTCTAGTCCTTACATTCATGCAGTAAGCATTTTTCCACTAAATTATCTTCCCAGTTTTGAGTGGTGGTAAATGTGTAGAAAATATGATTTGTTATTAAATTAATAAGAAAAATGAGTCACAGGTAAATAAATCACTTACAACAATTTTAACAAACATTTTTAAGAAATACATGTTTCCATGATAAAAATCAAATTGTAATGATGGTGATTTTATTAACATGACAACAGGCTTCTTAATTCATGAAGCAAATATTAAGAGAGATAGAGAGTTACATGTTGCTTTTTTAGTATGATAAAGACAAATTAATACATTTTCAGTATGTGAACATTTAAAAATACGTTCATTATTACATTCTTAAATGCTACAAGTTGTTCACGAATACTCTGATTAACCAGTACAAGCACAATGCATGTACTGAAAAAAGTCATAAACCAATTTAACAAGGCACAAGTGGTGTCCTATCAAGTAATAGTGAGAAATGGAGTAAACTAAAAACGCATCTAGGGAAACTAACAATGAAAATATTTTATATCTCAGTGTTTTCAACTGTGGATGTTAAGTTGATCCTTAAAGCATGGACTACTTTCCATTACTCATACCCTCTATAGGTCCTCTATATATGGCAAAGCGTTTACTATTCTTACATCACAGGTCAGAGTAAAAGTGTATAGCTCCTATTGTTCTGCCACAGAAATTATAATGTTCCTGAAAGGTGCTTTGCATTTGGCCTGAATCTACAAGTTAAAAGGTCAAGGACTAGAATCTCAGCTAATCTGTAACTAACAAGTAAAATGAATCTCAGCTAATCTACCCAAAAAAAAGTAAATTGCTAAATAACTACATTTTGCTCTGTGTTAGGCCTCATAAAATATTACAAAACAAATTTGTCAAAAGCAAAGGCTTAGCTGGGCATGGTAACACATGCCCTGAATCCCAGCATTTGAGAGGTAGAAGCAGGTGGATATCTGTGAGTTCAAGGCCAGCCTGGTCTATGGAGTAAGTTCCAGGACAGCCAGGGCTACATAGTGAGACTGTGTCTCAAACATTTGTTTGTTGGAACAAAGCCTTTATATCATCTTTTGCCCTTATTTCTTTTACTCATAAATCTCCCCAATGTAAGATATATAAAGGAGACTTCTTATTCTCAAGATAATTCAGAAAAACTGAATCACCTTTTCCCCAAACTAGCCATAAAATACTAAACTATAGCTTTAACATTCTCTTGGTTGTCTGTGCTTAAAAAAAAAAATTGAACAAAGATAAAGTTTATAGTCTGTCTCATTCGATTGTAGGTCATAAGAAGGGGTCATACTCTGGTTTCTCTTCATACCACATAAACCCTCTTTTTACAGAAACATTCTTGTACCTCATACCTAGAAAAATGATATGCTACAGCTGAGGTCTTAAATTAATCTAACTAGTTCTTACCAGTCATTACTACTTAGTGTTTTTCCATTAGCTTGTATTGTATCTGTCCAATTACAGCTCTATACTACTATCTATGTTTTATAGGACATGTGTGTAGAAATGGATAATTCGCCCTGGACACACTGCATAAAATGACAATGAAGTTGCTTTTTCTTTCTTAACTTTCTTTTGGTTGAAGATTGAATCAGAAAGCAGTGGAGTTTTTGAGGTTGTTACTGCAGCCAAATCTAATCTAACAAATTGCTATGCTTTGAAAAGGCAATTATAATTAAATGATATTGAGAGAAAATTATACTACATTAAGAAAAAGGATAATCATTGCACCAACAATATTTTAAAGAAAATTAGTCAAAATTCTCCTGAAGAAGAGAATCAACTCCTACAATTTATTCACTGACCTCCACCACACATGCTCTGTAGTTTTGTGCTGGGTTTTTTTCTCTCTGCTCTTTGGGGGCCCACCACCCAGCTGCCAAATAAATACATGGAGATTTATGCTTACTTACGAATGCCTGGCCTTAGCTTGTCTTTCTAGGCAGCTTTTCTTAAATTATCTCGTCTATCTTTTGCTTCTGGATTTTTACCTTTCTCTACTCTGTATACGTTTCATTCTTACTCTGTGGATGGTTGTGCAGCTGGGTGGCTGGGTGGATGGCTCTTGGCATCCTCCTCTCCTCCTTTTCTCACTCTTCTTTTATTTCTCTCTTCTCTTTATTCTCTCTGCCTACCCAACCCCACCTGTTTCTCTCTTCTGCCTAGCTATTGACCATTCAGCTTTTTATTAGACCAATCAGATATTTTAGACAGGCAAATTAACACAGCCTTACAGAGTTAAACAAATGCAATATAAAATAATGCAATACGTCCTTGCACCATTAAACAAATATTCAACAGCATAAATGAATGTAACACATCTTAAACTAATATTCAACAAGAAAGTTCTGTGACATGTGCATGCACATTAAAACAAAATTAAACAATGAAATAAAAATTTGTTATAATACAGCCGGGCAGTGGTGGTGCATGCCTTTAATCCCAACATTTGGGAGGCAGAGACTGACAGATCTCAGTGAGTTTGAGGCTATTCTGGTCTACAAAGTGAGTTTCAGGACAGCTAGGATTATTACACAGAGAAATCCTATTTCAAAATATATATAATATATATATATATTATATATATATAATGAAGTAGAAAAACCTTTGACAAGTTAGTGCACAAATAATATTAGAAAGGGAAAGGCAGCAGGAACTTACAGGTTGCTCATTGCATACTATAAAGAACTGATATCAACTGAGTGCTGTATTTTGAGAACTTGGTGAAAATAGAAATTTGCTAGAGAATACAAATTTGAAAAATAATTTTAACATTTAAAATTTTTTATAAACATTAAAGAAGTTGTATAAAGGATTTTTAATGTTACTAAGCAGCAAAACTTCCATCAGATCAAGAATGACTGGTAAGAGGGTGCATTCCTATATATTAAATTAGAAAACATGCTGAACATAAATAAAAATTCAATGTAGAGTCAGAAAAGGACCAAATAAGCTTTTATAAGTTGAAAATATCCTCTACCCCCAAATATAAGCAGGATAGTAAGAAGACGCACCGGACAGAATTTAAAAGATCAATCATAAACTTGACCAAAAAATTTGAGAGAGTAAAGAAGACACAAAGAAACAGCCCAATAAACTTTAGAAGAGTGGACTCAAAGATAATAAGCTCCTGAGTAATGCCCAAGAAAATGCAAACATATGGCTGAATGAAATGATGACGATGATCCAGAATTTCAAGTACCACTTCAATAAAGATATAGAAATATTGAAGAGGCCGGGCGGTGGTGGCGCACGCCTTTAATCCCAGCACTCGGGAGGCAGAGCCAGGCGGATCTCTGTGAGTTCGAGGCCAGCCTGGACTACCAAGTGAGTCCCAGGAAAGGCGCAAAGCTACACAGAGAAACCCTGTCTCAAAAAAACAAAAACAAAAACAAAAAAAAAAAGAAATATTGAAGAGATAATAAACTGGAAAACTCAAGAGAAAGAATTTCATATACTGTGGATCAAGCAGAAAAGATTATCAAGACTTGTAAAGTAGAGGAATTAGACCAAACAAGGAAGAATATGAAAAATGAAAACTAAAACACAGGAATGGAATATGCAGGAAATATGGAACACCAAAAAAAAGACCAAAAATTTAAATTGTAGCCATAGTTGAGGAAGAATTACCTCAGATCAAGAAAAGAAACTGGCCGGGCGGTGGTGGTGCACGCCTTTAATCCCAGCACTCGGGAGGCAGAACCAGGCAGATCTCTGTGAGTTCGAGGCCAGCCTGGGCTACCAAGTGAGTTCCAGGAAAGGCACAAAGACAGAGAAACCCTGTCTCGAAAAACCAAAAAAAAAAAGAAAGAAAAGAAAAGAAACTGCCCATGGCATATTGTAGTTGAAACACTAAATACAAAAAAAAACAAGAAAGAGTATTTAAAACTGGGAGAAAGAAAACACAAGTCACATACAAATTAAGCCCATTAGAATAACAGCTGGTTTCTCAGTGGAGACTTTGAAATCCAGAAGAGCCTGGAGCAATGCACTTCAAATTCTAAAGGACCATGACTGCCAACCTAAACTATTGTACCCAATAACCATCTTCTATAGTTGAAGGAGAAAGAAAAACTTCCCATGATACAAATAGCCTTTAAAATTTTCATTTTAAGCAGACTAACCCTAAAAACAAAAAGAAACAATATTTTGGGGTGAATAAAAACAAATAAAGTTATAAATACTGAAATGATACGAACACAAACAGAAATAAAGAAATAAATAAATGATAGATAAATGATAGATAGATAGATAGATAGATAGATAGATAGATAGATAGATAGATAGATGGATGGATAGATGGGTAGATGGATAGATGGATGGATAGATAGATAGATAGATAGATAGATAGATAGATAGATAGATAGATAGATGGATAGATAGATAGGCTATACAACACACACCCTTAAATAATATTTTTAAGTATTAGTGTTTTCAATTCTCCAGGCAAAAAGCACAGGCTGGCTGAATGATTCTGAAACAAAATCCATCTATCCATTATCTGCAAGAAGCTCATCTCAGTTTTAAAGATATGCACCACCTTAAAATGAAAGGATCCACAAAACTATTCCAATCAAATGAAGCCAGGAAGCAAGCAGGCATCACTATATTAATATCTGACAAAATCAAATTAAGCTAATCAGAAGAGATAAAGAAGGACACTTCATTCTACTCAAGAGAGAAATTAACCAAGAAGATATTACTATCCTAAATATATATGCACCAACTCTGGTGTACTCAATTTCATAGAAAAAATATGAATTGAATTATCATTATGACACATTAATATCAACCCATAAATAGTAGTTGATTTAATACCCTACAGTCACCAATAGACAGGTCACCTGGGTGAAAAAATGGCAGAGAAACACCAAAATTAAATGATATTGCACATCTAGTGGACTTAAGAGATATCTACACAATAACCCACCAAAACACCAAAGAATACACAGTCTACTCAAATGTCTATGCAAGCTTCTCTAAAATAGATTATTCAGTGTCCACATGCAGAGGAATGACATTAGATGACTATCTATCACCCTTTACAAAAATTACCTCCAAATGGACCAAAAACTTCAATGTGAAACCTGAAACTGCTAGAATACATAGGCAGTACCCTATGTGATCTTCCTGTAAGAAAGGATTTTCCAACTCTATTTGCTCTTGATGCCTGCTCCAACCTGTCAAAGGGTTCTTGTAGGGAGGAGTGAGGAATGAAGAAGTATTACATAGAAATATAGATGGAGACAAGAAAGACAGAGACAAAGGATAATTTTGGGAGGGCTCTGGGTCAATACCCAGCAGCCTTGAATTTATTCATAATGGGCCTTTTATACATCAGCAAGGGGGGGGGCAAAAGACCTCCCCCTTCAAAGGTCAAGATATAAAGTAGCAACTAGTGTAGACACTTTAAAACACCTGGTAACCACACCCTTGACCAAATCATCCTATTATGCAGCCCTGCTGGGCAAAGCATGCTCAGACTTTCTGACCTTGAGTAAAACCTTACTAGGGAGCCTCTGTGGGCCCCCACAATTTGCCCAAAAATTGAGGCTAACAATTGAAAATGGGACCTTGTAAAACTACAAAGCTTATGCACAGCTGAATAAGCAACCAACCCAGTGATAAGGAAGCTCACATAGTGGTAGAGTGTATTTTTCATTTATATATCAGACAGATGATTAATATCCAGAATATGTCAAGCACTCAAAAAAGAGAGTACCCCTCCCCCCAATGGATTTGAGCAGAAAATTACTAAAAGAAAAAGAAAAATGCCTAAGAAATGTCTCATAAATTAAACATTCATCATTCTTGGTAATTATGGGAATGCAAATCAAAAAACTTTGACATTAAAGATTGTGTAAGGCCAACAAAGCAACCAACAACAAATGCCGAAGGAAAGGCAAGAAAAGTGAAGGAAGACTCATTCACTGTTGGTGGGATTGCAGACTAATGGAGACCCTCTAAAAATCTATAAGAAGTGTTCTCAAAGAGCTAAAAATAAATCAACTTTGTGACCTAGCTATGCTTCTTGAGATATTTCCCAAGGACTCAACACCCTAACCTATAGATACTTGCTCAGCCATGTCAATTGCTGCTCTATTCACATTAGCTAGGAAATGAAAACAATGTAATTGTCCTTCAACTGATTAATAGATAATGAAAATGTTCTGCATGTACACTATGGTATACTATTCAGCTATAAAGAAAAATGAAATCATGAACTTCGCAAGTAAATGGATGGAAATAGAAAATGCTATTATTGAGTGGAGAGCTCAAGACCCAAAAAAGCCAAATGTTGCATGTCCTCTCTCATCTGAGATTTCTAGCTCCTAATATTCAGGTGAGAGTATATAACCTGGAGTAACCTCAGAAACCACAAAAGAAAAAAAAAAAGAAAGACAATGTGGGGAGAATCCTAAGAGAGGGGAATGGAGGGACACAAATGATTTGGAAGAGATAATTAGATAAAGTGGGGAGGATGCTTTAGTAGGGGATGGAGTAGGAGTCAATACAAAAGAAGGAGGTTAAAATAACTCTAAGAAGGTCTTAAAATGTCATTAAGAATCATATTATTTATTTACCTAAATTATATATAGTACATGTAAATCTATATGTATACATATGTAGTTCAAATGAAATTATCTTACTTGGGCTGACAATGCTTCCCCCAAGAACCATTAAGCTATCTCACAAAAACCTAGTACCAGGCATTAGAAACCACCTTTCAAGTTGTTGATCAGGAAAGGCCAAGAGACTCACAAAACAATATAGGCTATGGTTGTCCTTGGTTGTCTCACAGAGATTAGTGTTAAATGCTTATTGCTAAAGACACCATGCATTTCAAACACACAAC
The DNA here is from genome assembly GCF_949786415.1 of Peromyscus eremicus. Taxonomy (NCBI): domain Eukaryota; kingdom Metazoa; phylum Chordata; class Mammalia; order Rodentia; family Cricetidae; genus Peromyscus; species Peromyscus eremicus. The sequence goes on along the minus strand of NC_081439.1, from coordinate 93,431,907 downwards.
CTAGAGCATCTGGGAATTGTGACATAAGCCTCCAAGGGGAGGAAACACCCAATAGTCCTACCTAGGTGCAATGCCTATCAACCACAATGATGTCTAGCATGACAGTTACACTAATGCTAAAAGAGTGGCATTCATATCTTGGTTGTAATCAGTAGTGTTCTAACTAGACTTAAAACCTGGAAACCTAGCCAACAAACTGGGACTAGTCAGGCAATGGGTCTTACAGGAGAACCTTGTTCTGCCACATTACTAAATCAGCTTAATCCTTAGCTTGATTCTAAATATCTATTCTTGTACCCACACATAAGTGTAGCTCTCATCCCTCATCTAAAATACTTTTCTTAGCTTCAGGAGACCATTAAAGAAAGACACAAATGGTCAAAATGCATAGAAAAATTGATCATATGATGCTCAGGCCCAATGGATACATCTACAACAAACTCCTGTCCTGAAGGTCCAAAGAACGCCATGGAAGAAAGGACATTCAGATTGTAAGAGTTAGAAGACAAAGGAAGCTGTGGCAAGATTATGTCTCCTAGAAATTACAGGGAAGCTTCATCCATGATACTTCAACAATATCTATACCAAAACAAGACCTAAATAAGTACCCAATGATATACATCCTTATATGGAAGGGAGAAACCTTATTGGGCCCCAGCCATCAACAAAACATTGTAAGGAACAAAGTAATGCTTACAACAGGAGAGATAGTTCTTCTCAAGGATGAGACCCTAATGCCAAGTGGACATCCCTGAAGTCATATACATGCAGGTAACACTAAGTGGATTGAGTAGATTACAGTGATATATTTAGACATATGTGGGCACATGTGTGTATACACATACATATATATGTGTGTGTTACATACATAAAATGTAACAATAACAACTAAAGAAAAAGAAGGCATGATTAAGAAAGAGCAAGGAGGGGAGTGCATGGGAACATGAGAAGGGCTATAGGGAAGAATGAGAAGGGAAGAATTGATGTAATTATATTTTAATTAAAAAATAAAAATAATTTTAAAATATAAAAATTATTATCCTTAATATATGAATTTTATTTGAAAGGTGGTAATTCAAAGAGAGGGAAATAGAGAACAGTGGTATAGCTAGAGGAGAATATGATGCAGAAAAAATGGAATGTGGAGAGGAATGTGATGATACTATAGAAGACAGAATGTGGAAGCTATGATTAACACTAAAGTTAAGAAAAAAAATCAACCAGAAACCTACTACTGTAGAAACTTCCAAAAATATATACCTTCATATGTATAAAAAAAAAGTTAAATTTTAGTTACCTGTAACAAGTGACAATGCCCCTACTAGACACCCTACCTAGCTAGTAGCCCAGTGCCAGGAATGAATTACATTTTAAAATAGTTATTAGCAAGTGATGCCCCATAGCAACCTAAACATTACAGGCTATTGCCAATGCTCTTGGTTACCCTCAAGAACTTGGTCACCAGACAGTATTGCTGAAAACACCATACATTTGAATCATAGGACATGGAGAAGTAAACTGGTATTCACCTGGAAACGTTATCTATGCTGACTAACTTTTACAGTGATAGTGCTGAAAGGTGCTATGCATGGTACTAGAGGACAAAAGAAATCACCACCAATGTTACTGAGCTGTGAAACTCACTAGCTACAATGACTGGCTTGGAAAGACATGCTCATTGGTACAATAGTGCCAAGTACTTCACGGGAGTAATGTATCACTTTCTGATTGGATTTAAGGACCACATACAAGTTGAAATTCATCATTTGAGGCAGAAAACTAACAAAACTTGGTCATAGAACAGAGGGGGGAACCTCTACTATCACTTTGCTAAATGAACATAATATCAAATTATCACTGAATGACTTATTGTTATAACTACAGATTAGTACATCAGTTAGCTCATGACAGAGAAGCTTCTTTTTATAGGAGATAGAATTTAACACCGAGATCCTGCTTTAGTTACTGTTCTATTGGTCTGAAGATACATCATGACAAAATCAACTCTTACAAAGTAAATTTAACTGAAGGCCTGTTTACAGTTTCAGAGGGTTAGTCCATTACCATAATTGCAGGAAGCAGACAGGTAGGTTGGGAGATGGGGGGAGAGAGGGAGGGAGGGAGGAAGGAAGGAAGGAAAGAAGGAAACTGGGTCTGTCATAGACTTTTGAAACCTCAAAGCCCACCCCCAGTGACACACCACCCAAGGATACACCTCTCAATCTTTTGAGAAGTTTGTCAGCTGAGAAGTGTGCAAATATTGAACCTGTGTAGACCATTCCCATTCAAACCACGAGGATCCATAACTGATCAAGATGTAGAGAATGAAACTGAAGACTGCTTGCCCTAAATGAGACATTGATATCAAACCTCCTCCACACAAGGCTCAGGAATCATGGCAGAAGGGGGAGAGAGAAGGATTATAAAAATGATAGATTGTAAATGACAATAATTAAAAGGTGTTTTCTTGACATAGTAAAAGCAGTTGCACTTATGAATTCACAGTAGCTGAGAAAGTATGCATAAAACCAGTGCATGCTCAGGCCACACAAAATTCCATCATGGATATGGGATGTGGGCAAGTCCCACCCCTAGCTAAGGAGCTATTAGCACTTGGTAGCTGCTGGGAGAGTGAAAGACACTTTTCTTTAAGAGCGTAGGCTCTGGTGAGTAGAACACCCTCCAGAGATGGTCACACATCTAAGAGTATGTGGGAATCACAATCTGTACCTTATAGGGGATTTTTAAAAAAATGAAAAAAGTTGAGTTTATAGAGAAGGGGAGTTGAAGGGGGAGTGGATATGATCAAAATGCATTGTACATAATTCTCAAAGAATTAATTAAAAATGAGAAAATATGCTACATTTAATCACTGCATTAGCAGATAAGCAGCGAGGTAATAGGCTCAACAGATTAAAATAATTAAATTTAGCATTTTTACTTGATTAAATAGACCCTGTAACCAGACTATAAATCAAAATATTTTTAACCATGAAAAGGATGTCAAGAACATATTGCTCAATTATGAAACATTAAAACAATATTTAATTTAGAAGATATTTGTTATTGTTGCTTCAACTGACCACTGAAATAGTGGTACTGAAAAGTCCAGCAAAAATGAATGAAGAAGAATTTTTTAAAATGAAGCCTAAAGGAAGAATCAAATAGAAAAACACATTATTCATCATCCACAAGACTGATTGTTCATATATCAAATGGAAAATATTGGAACATAACCCCTGGCAATAATAAAAAATTAAATAATATTTTTGCATAAAAATCACTATAAACAGAAAGTGATTAAGGTTAAAAACACTTAGAGCACAAAATGATGGCAAAAATGAGAAAGATAAGGAAATGGCTGGTAGGCATCCAAGCTGTCAACTTTGGAATACAGCTGAACTTTTTTATCATAGCATTCAAATGAGCTGAAAACTTGCATTAAAGTAAAAACTTGCATAGAGATATTTACAAAACAATTATTTATGGTCAACTAATTCTGGATGCATCCAACATATCTTTCAATAGGCAAATAGGAAAAGAAGTTGTAATTCATACATATAGCATTATGTAGCCATAGAGACAAATAATCTCTGGCACCATGCTCTTCTAATGTGACCTATGTGGAGTACATAAGAAAAAAGAAAGGTAATGATACACAAATACTATATTCTATTAGGTAAAGTTATATTTTGCAGGTACAATTTATGAATTCTGATATTCCTATTCATACAGGAGTGGCATTGAGTAACTAAATAAACTAATTGCATATGGTGAGAACAGGTTTTTCAAAGTAGGAGTGGGAGTTCACAGACAAGCAAGGCCAGAATGGTCCATGTGCTAAAGAACTAGAGTCTGAGCCACTAATCTCAACTCATTTGGCTTAGTATAAATACAGATGGTGACATACAGAAATATTTATAGATATGTATGTATACAAGTGTTAGTATATACACATATGTTTTCTTACTCTGTGAGCTGGGTGGACCTGAAACCAACAGACGAAAACCAATAAACCTACTACTCAGCTCTTGATTTGCAAAATCATTACAATCACCAGACATCTTTGGAATGAATTGGTAATCCTAGGAAAGAGTCAAGGAATATATAACATAAGCTTGAGTGTTCTGTAGTGTGAGAAAGATTGCAGTAAGTAAGTAAGGAGACTGGCAAATGGGCAGAGTAACCAGCTGACACAGCTCCCAAGAATGAAAGCTGGAAGTAACAAAATAAAAGTGTCGGATTATATCCCCCAAAGAAAATATCCATGAGTTTATTCTGACATCAAAGTGCCTGAATAAAAAAATTCGAAAAGACAATTTTGTGTGTAGGAGTTTTAAAAAAATGTATGTTCTACTCCATCCTCAGAGAAGTTGACCATGACTATATCTTTTGTAAGTACAAAGAGGCTTAAGATCTTCCTTCTGAAACGTGCAATATGGAAACGGAGATGAAAACTGTAAAGCTTCAGTGCACAAACCTACCTGAAACTGCTTCCTTGGTGTATCAGTGCTATTGTCACCAAAAGTAAGGATGATGAGTACATATATTTATTATAATTTAACATAGGTAGTGATTTACCCCTGCACTCTACCTCAAGAACTCACAATGCCAGTTCAATTAAGAGAAAATAACCAGATAAATAATAGTGGAAAGGTGATCTATGAAATACCTGTACAATATTTCTGTCTATAAATTACCTGTCTATAAAATACAATATGTTAAAGTCTTCAGAAAATAAGGAAAGCCTTAGAAACTACCCCAGTCATAGGTAAACATAAGAAATGAAGACCCCGGGACCTAAATAGAAAATCTTTCTGTGTTTATGTTTGATGAGGAATGAAGATTTCTGTAGAGATTTGATCATATATAAGATTGCAAAACCTGGATTTAATAGGGCATATCATTGCAATTATATGAATAATGCAACTGGTAAATGATGGATTATTTATGGAAGAGAGAAAAGAGGTAAATGAAAAACAAAATCTTCAGTGCAAAGACAATTCAGAACACATTGGGTTGGATGGAGACTGGACTTTTGACAAGAGCATAATACGTTTTCTGTGAATTTCAGCATTTTGTAAAAAGAAAATTCCAATTTTGCTTTCATTTGCCGTATCATTCTCAAAAGTTCTATAGCCTGATTTAAACTCCTTGAATCGCCTTAGGTTTGCAGAGTTCTACCTGTATCATTAAGAATGTAATGTAGCTTTAAAATACTTTCTCCAAGGTGCCAGTTAGGATGCCAGCACAGCTGTCTGAATGAACTGGAACAAAAGGTTGTAACCTGATTACCATTGTGCATACCCGGCAGACAGTTTGATTCTCTTTTTTTTCCTGATGAAAGTGATTTCCCACATTAGCTGAAAACACATGGCATGTTCTCAACAGCCTGGCTTTATGTTTAAATATACTCCATGGGATATGATATGACATTCTTCTCTGATGATCCTCAAAAACAGAATGTAAAAAAGAAACTCATCAAAAACCAAGTGCAATTTAAAACGTCATTTCGCACTAAATAGTAAGAACGTGGATTTCATGACATCATCTACTCTTTTAGGTGGAGCAATGAGGTGTAACATACTATTAACCCAATGTCGATGGTGTCATGGGAAGCACTAAGGAAATTAGCCCATAGTAATTAGCTTGCACAGGAAATTTAAGAGTCGTCTTAATTCAAACCCATTCATTTCTACACAACCCCACCAGGTTTTCCACACATTGTAGTTACAAAACCTTTACATTCATATCCACATTACAAAGGATTTGTCAAGTAGAAAGCTACTTTTTCTTGAGTATCCTCTAACTATTTCTGAAAATCCAAAATGTGGTTCTCATGTAAGGTTTATGACAGTCTAGAGGGAATAGTCACCCACAATTTCCCCATCCTATTTACTCTGATTTCTGTCGATTGATACTTCTGTAATGAATGCCTCGGGTCAAGAAAGGCTATGGGTGTGAGACAGAGCATGTGCACTCTAAAATAAGACTGACTATTCCTAAGTGCAAGGTGTAATTTACCTTTTCGGTGTCATGGCTTCCAGATCTTTAAATAGCACTGTGCAGAGAAAACAAGCCATCTGCTTCAGAACAAAAGGTGGGAAAACGCTTATAATCCTATACGCAGAGTCAAAATGTCCTTTCCCCCCTGTGGTGAAAGGAAAATATATTGTTGGTACAAAAACTGAAAGAAGAGAAGGAAATGAAATTAAACAAATCATATATACTATGACAGAAAATGTCCGGTGACTGTTTAGTCATACTTTATACTTATGCTTATTATTATAAGCAATGATGTTATTACCACAAAATAATAAATGAAGTCAACATAGGAATATGATTTACCTGACAATATAATTAATTGTTCAGTATTTTCTCATTGGCACTGCCTTCATTTTTCTACTCAGTTGTTTAGCATTAATGATTAAATGTGGAGGAATTTCTAAATGGTCTTATTAAAATAAAAAAACATGGAGCCAGAAATTTGGGTTAAAGCCTTAGAGAGATCAGAGAAAGCCAACCTTACTTCACCAACACTGCATTTTGACCACTTATTAGCATCTGTCATCATCTCCATATGATGTAAAATGAAGGTTCTTTGATGAAGCGTGAGAGATACACTTATCTCTGAGTATATAGGTAAATGTTTAGAATACAGTTAAAAATTATGTTTGTTTGGGGGAAATGGCAGTAACAGATTTTCCTCTTAGGTCCATCAGCTCTCTAGCTATTGGTAGCTGGCTACATTTTCAGTACCAGGCATAAATCCTCATCTATTGAGCAAACTCTAAGTCCAATTAGACAGCTGCTGGTTACCCCAAAATGAGAGTGCCACTATTGCTCTATTGTGGATATCTTGCTGGTCTAGTCACTGTTGTGGTTCCTAGCATGATAGCTAGGAAGAAGTACTGATTACTTCTGTCCCTTGCCTGCTTGTATAGGACCATCCAAAACTATGAGAACCATTTCTCAGAGAAATGGCTTCAGGGTCAGATCCAGCTCCTCCTCATCTTCTCTGCATCAACACACATTGTATTTTAAATGAAATGACCTTCCCAATCTCTTTTAATTGATTTTAGCTTGAATTCTATTTTGTTAGATATTAGGATAGCTACACCAGCTTGCTTCCTATGTCCATTTGATTGGAAAGTCTTTTCCCAGCCCTTTACTCTGAAGTAGTGTCTGTCTTTGAAGTTGAAGTGTGTTTCTTGTATGTAGCAGAAGGGGATGAATCCTGTTTTTGTATCCATTCTGTTAGCCTGTGTCTTTTTATAGACAAATTGAGCCCATTGATATGAAGGGATATTAATGATCAGTGATTATTAATTCCTGTTATCTTTTGGTGGTAGTGTGTGTATATTTTCTTTCTTTGGGATTTCTTACTGTAGGGATTTGTTGGTATGGGATTATCTATTGCTTGTGTTTTCATGGGTGCATCTAACTTCCTTAGGTTGGAGTTTTCCATCTAGTGATTTCTGTAGGGCTGGATTTGTGGACAGGTATTGTTTAAATCTGGTTTTGTCTTGGAATGTCTTGTGCACTCAGTTTATAGTGTTTAAAAGTTTTGCTAGGTATAGTAGTCTGGGACCTCCTGAAACTGAGAAGCTTCTGTAAGGCAAAGGACACAGTAAGTAAGACAAAACAACAACCTACAGAATGGGAAAAGATGTTCACCAACCCCACATCTGATAAAGGGCTGAACTCCAAAAAATATAAAGATTCAAGAAACTAGACATCAAAATACTGAACAATCCAATTTAAAAAAATGGGCCACAGAGCTAAACAGAGAATTTTCAACAGAAGAATCTCAAATGGCTGAAAGACATTTAAGGAATTGCTTAACATCCTTAGTCATCAGGGAAATGCAAATCAAAATGACTCTGAGATACCATCTCACACCTGTCAGAATAGCTCAGATAAAAAATACTGGTAACAGCTTGTGTTGGAGAGGATGCAGTGCAAGGGAAAGACTCCTCCACTATTGGTGGGAGTGAAAACTTGTACAGCACTTTGGAAATCAGTGTGGCAATTTATTAGAAAATTAGGAAACAATCTACCTCAAGACCCAGTTATACCACTCTTGAGCATATACAAAGGAATGCTCAATCACGCCATAAGGACACATTCTCAACTATGTTCATAACAGCATTATCTGTAATAGCCAGAACCTGGAAATGTCCTAGATGCCCCTAAACCAAAGAATTGATAAAGAAAAATGTGTTACATATACACGATGTAGTACTACTCAGCAGTAAAAAACAATGACACCATGAAATTTGCAGGCAAGAAAATTTGAATGGAACTAGAAAATATCATCCTGAGTGAGGTAACCCAGACTCAGAAGGACAAACATGGTATGTACTCACTCATAAATGGATAGTAGAAGTAAAGCAAAGGATAACCAGACTACAACCCATTGCTCTAGAGAAGCTAACTAACAAAGGGGACCCATGGATCGCCCTGGGAATGGAAAATAGATGAGCTTTCCATGAGTAAACTGGGGGTGGGGTGGGGAATAGAGGGTAGATGTTGGGGCATGAGAACATAAGGGAATGGGCTGGTCAAGCTGGAACAGGGAAGGAGTGGAAGAGCAATAAAAGAGATACTGTGATAGAGGGAGACATCATGGGGATAGAGAGAAACCAGGTGCTAGGGAAGTTCCCAGTAATCCACAAGGATGACCCCAGCTTAGACTACTAGCAATAGTGGAGAGGGTGCTTGAACTGGCTTACCCCAGTAATCAGATCGGTGAATACCCTACCTGTCATCATAGAGCCTTCATCCAGTAACTGATGGAAGCAGATGCAGAGATCCACAGCAAAGCACCAGGCCGAGCTCCAGGAGTCCAGTTGAAGAGAGAGAAGAGGGATTCTATGAGCAAGTGACACCAAGATCATGATGGGGAAATCTATAGAGACAACCAAACCAAAGTAGTGGGAACTCATGAACTTTAGACCAACAGTTGTGGAGCCTCTATGTGACTGGACTAGGCCCTCTGCCCAAGCGAGACAGTTGTGTAGCTTGAACTGTTGAAGGGGCCCCTGTCAGTAGGATCAGGATCCATCCCTGGTGCATGATCTGGCGTTTTGGAGCCCACTACCTATGGTGGGACACCTTGCACAGCCTTGATATAGGGGGAGGGCATTGGACTTGCCTCAACTGAATGTACTAGGCTCTGCTGGCTCCCCATGGGAGGTCTTACCTTGTCAGAGGAGGAAATGAGGGATGGGTTGGGGGGGAAGTCTGAGGGGCAGGAAGAGGGAAGAGAGGGAAATCTGTGGTTAGTATGCAAAGTAAAAATAAATAAATAAATAAATAAATAAATAAATAAATAAATAAATAAATAAATAAATAAAATGTGTAAACTGCAGCCTGGTCAAGATGGTGTTTGGTCAGAAAAACAAAAGAGAGTTTCTTTCTGATTCAATGCTTCAACTAACACCAAATTAAGAATATGGAAGTAGTTATGGATTTTAGGTGTTATATTTGAACACAAAAAGATTCACTTTTAAATATCAAAGAACCTCAAAATCAATATTCCCCTTTCACCTACAAATGATGAGTTTTATAAAGGACTAAATTGCTCATAGAATTGAAAACTGAATTATTGAATGTGTTCAACCATTATAGAAATTGCTTTTAAAGTTTTACATATATTGCCGGGCCGTGGTGGCGCACGCCTTTAATCCCAGCACTCGGGAGGCAGAGCCAGGCGGATCTCTGTGAGTTCGAGGCCAGCCTGGACTACCAAGTGAGTTCCAGGAAAGGCGCAAAGCTACACAGAGAAACCCTGTCTCGAAAAACCAAAAAAAAAAAGTTTTACATATATTTATATTTCCTTTTCAATTTCATGTTTTATTACTCCACATTAAATTTCATCTGCATATTTTAGAAAAAAAACATAATGAAGATTTTTAGTGTACAAAAATCACCAGCACGAATATCTGCTAATAATCAGAAGGAGAAAAATACATTTATTTGAAGATTTGTTTATATATATATATTTAATGATTTTCACATTTTATTATCTCTCATGAGTCTTTTTCAAAAAATTAATATCCCATCCATTTGAAAAGATAATAAAATATGAATTGGAGGTTTAAAGGTTAGGATAACAATATTGTTATTCAAGGTAAATGCTTTATTATCTCTCATGATGTTCAAACTAGAAATGTCCCATGAATTATCAAAGTTACTTATGAAAGGAAAAGGAAATAATAACTCATGATTCAACTAGACTGTAATATTTCATATAAACTTAAATTTAAATCTAAGTATACCTTGCAGGTAATAAATTTCATGCAGGCCCATTCATTCTACTCAATGGTATCTTTACTTTGAGTTGCCAAGTGATATAAAAGCATAGTAGCAATAACCAACATCTAGCTGGATTTTCTTTTTCAGGAGTTAGCTATTAATCAGCCAAATGAACTTGAATGAGACAGCCTCTTTGATCTTGAGTTTATTTATTTAGCAGTAAACATCCATGATTACATAGAGGGAAAATACCACAAATGTGCCAGGTAGTATTTGTTGTCATTTGTTAATCTCAGCCATTCTAATGAGGAGCACTTACCCATTGCTGGTGGGATGTCAACTGTGTATCCACTATGGAAAGTAGCGGAGGTTCCTCAAAAATCTAGAAGTAGATCTATCACATGATCCAGTTCTACTATTCTTGGTAATACAACCAAAGGGTTCTATATCCATGTTTCTTACTGTTCTAGTCACAATAAATAGATGGAGTTATCCTAGCTGTTGAGTAGGTTATAAAAATATGGTACATATACACAATGGAATAGTACTCAACTATGAAAAAATGAGCTGGAAATCATCATCATGATTAGGGTAACCCAGACCCAGAAAGACAGCTCCTGCATGTTTTCTGTTATATGTGGATCTTAGTTCCTCATTTGATGTGCATGTTTCATTTGGAATACCTATCACAATTAGGAAACTTGTAAAGAGCCTTAGGGAGTATGCTTTCTAGGGAGGGAAGAGTGAATGCAGTGTTATAATAGAGGAAAGGAAAATAATAAAATAGGAAGATTTAAAGAGGGTGAAGGTGAGAAGGCAGGGTAAAGGAAGAAATGCAGGGAGGGGTAAGTAACACTAAGGGCTTCTTGAAAAGCCATACTACTACTATAGAAGATTCTTAAAATATACACATATATCCAGAGAATTTAAATAGAGTTACCCTATAATGGTGTAGAGGGGACAATAACTCTACCAGTCACCATATGCTAGCAAATAAAATCCCTTGGTACCAAGAATAGGTTACTTCTTTTTGAGATGTTGGCGTGGGGTTCTCATAGAATCCAAATATGACAGGCTATTACCATTGTTGTTAGTTACCCTCTAGAAGATGACAGTAAGACCCATTTACTGAATCCACCACACACTTGAACAATAAAACATGAAGAACGTATCTATATCATGCTCCTCTCCACAAATTCTCAAAGATTGTCCAGCAGGTGGGATAAAAGATTTTTTTTTTGGGGGGGGAAGGTATTTATTGGATGGCTCTCTGGAAGACACTTCACAAATAAATAAGAATATTCCATACATAAGTCTCATGAATTTCTCATAATGTAAAATGCATTTAGTGCAACTTGGAAAGTCCCCATATGATTCACAATTCAAACAATGTACAAAAGTCTGAAATCCAAAGGCTCTTCTGAGTCTCAAAACTTTAATCGTTTGCAAAATCAGAATGAATATTGAGTCTTTAAGCATACAAAGTCACAAATTAAAGACCAGCATTCTAAAAGGAAAATGTAGGTAATGGTACACAATTTTTTTTAATTTTTATTTTGCAATACAATTCAGTTCTACATATCAGCCACAGATTCCCTTGTTCTCCCCCCTCCCGCCCCCCTCACCTTCCCCCCAGCCCGCCCCTCATTCCAATCTCCTCCAGGGCAAAGCCTTCCCCACAGACTGAGATCAACCTGGTGGACTCAGTCTAGGTAGGTCCAGTCCCCTCCTCCCAGGCAGAGCCATGGGACCCTGCATAGGCCCCAGGTTTCAAACAGCCAACTCATGCAATGAGCACAGGACCCGGTCCCACTGCCTGGATGCCTCCCAAACAGATCAGGCCAATCAACTGTCTCACCCACTCAGAGGGCCTGATCCAGTTGGTGACCCCTCAGCCATTGGTTCATAAGAAACAAAGTGCTAGAGAGGCCCACAGAAATCCACAAAGATACCTCCACAACAGACTGCTGGCAATGGTCGAGAGACAGTCCGAACTGACGTACTCTGGTGGTGGGATGGCCAAACACCCTAATTGTCGTGCTAGAAATCTCATCCAACTACTGAGGGATCTGGATGCAGAGATCCATGACTAGGCCACGGGTGGATCTCTGGGAGTCCAATTAGCGAGAATGAGGAGGGTTTATATGAGCGAGAATTGTTGAGACCAAGGTTGGATAAAGCACAGGGACAAACAGCCAAATGAACGGAAACACTTGAAATATGAACCAATGGGATAAAAGATTTTAAGGACCCGAGGTAGCAGCCAACTTCAAGGGAACAGTGTTTCCCAGACACAATAGTTTCATTGCACATGATAACTCACAGAGACCATAACAGCATGCACAAGACCAAGGCAAGCTTGAGTTGTCATTCCTGTCATGGAGCAGGGAAGAGGTACATGAAGTCCTACCCCACCTAAGGAATTGTTGGCAATTGATAGCTTCTGTGAGGGGGGACAATAAATTTTCTCTGAGGTTATGACCCCTATTGGCAAATTATGATCTAGGGTAGTTTTATACCCAGAGATATTTGGGCAGCACAAATCGGACTTGATGGGTTTAATGGGGAAAAGAAGAAGACATGGAGACAGGTGGTTAGGGAAGTGGAGGCTATCTATCGGAAGAGTTCAGGGAAGGAGTTAATATGATCAAAATACAGTGTATGAAATTCTCACAGAGTGAACAAAATTATTATTAAAACTAAAAATAATTGATTAGAATTTCAAAACTGTCAGATAACCATTTCTTGCTTCAAGAAAGCATAACAACATAAAACTAATATCCTTAAATAAATCAGAGATGTATTGCTTACATAACATTTTGTGATTGCCAAACATGTTCACTCTTGGGTTAGCTGAACCATGTTCTTCTCTGGTGCAAGCCAATGTTTACACAACATTTACACATTATGTAAGGCTTTAGAGTTCAAGTTGCTTAATAGCATCCTGAAAGAATTGAAGATAAAACAGTAGGTGATATTTGTAGATTAATGATTAAAGTGATGAAAACAGGAGGTAGAAATTGATTAGATAGTGTAGAGTAAAGAGAACTCAAAGGAAAGTGACCAGTTACTTTCTTGGCTAAAAGTCTGAAGTGTCATTGAAAATGACTATATCCTTGTCCTTGCCAGAGGATATGGATGCCAAAAGTGTCCAAGCCAAAACTGTCTCTGGCTTTACCAAAATGATAGGTCATCTAGCAAAATGCATTCACTTCCCCATTTTATTTTTTTATGTTTAAATTTACACACCTGTCTTAGTTATAATTTCTATTCTATGAAGAGACACAATGACCACAGTAACTTATATAAAGGAAGACAGGAAGACATTTGATTGGGTCTGGCTTACAGTCCAGAGATTTAGTCTGTTGTTGTCTATAGTAGATTGTGTTTTTTTTTGTTTGTTTGTTTGTTTTGCTCTTTAAGGGCCTACCACCCAGCTACAAAATAAATAAATGGAGATTTATTCTTACTTATGAATGCCCGGCCTTAGCTTGGCTTGTTTCTAGCCAGAATTTCTAACTTAAATTATCCCATTTCTCTTTAACTATGTTTTGCCTCTGGGCCTTTTACCTTTCCTTATTCTGTATATCTTTCTTTCCTTCTTACTCCTTGGCTGGCTGTGTGGCTGGGTGGCTGGATCCTGGTGTCCTCTCTTCCTTTTCTCACTCTTCACTCTCTGCCCTAGATTTCTACTCCTATTTATTCTCTCTGACTGCCAGCCTGCCTATTTCTCTCCTCTGTCTAGCTATTGGACGTTCAGCTCTTTATTAGACCAATCAGGTGTGTTAGACAAAGTAACATAGCTTTATAGAGTTAAATAAATGTAACATAAAAGAATACAACACATCTTTGCATCATTAAACAAATATTTCATCTTAAACTGATATTCCACAATAGTTGTAATGGTGGGAAGCATGGCAACACAGAATAGACATGGTGCTGAAGAGGTAGCGGAGATTTGATTTCTACCTCCATATCCACAGGCAGCAAGAAGAAAGAGAAAAACTGGACCTGGCTTGAGCTTCTGAAACCTTAAAGCTCACCCCCTATGACACACTTCTTCCAACAATGCCACACCTACTCCAATAAGGCCACACCTCCAATAATGCTACTCCCTATGAGTCTATGAGGGCCAATTTCCTGCAAACCAACTCCCCTCTTATTTTATATACAAAGAAATTGGGGTTAGAAGCAATTTACAAAGCAAGTGTGTATTTGGGAACTCATCAGAATGATTGAGAGAACTCATCCAAGTATCAGCAAGAATATACACAATGTGGAGCTGAAAGGGTTTGGCAGTTAAGAGCACTAGCTGTTCTTGCCAAGAACCCAGGTGCAGTTGCCAGCACCCATACAGCAGCTCACAGTGGTGAGTAACTGCAGTTCCAGGAGATCTGTTGCCTCTTCTGGCCTCTGTGGGTTTCAGGCACATAGGTGGTATATATATTATATATATATATATATATTCAGGAAAAACACTTTTATACATAAAATAAAATAAATGAGCTTTTAAAAGAAAAGAATACAAGCAGCACAGTTGGAGAAAAATGAGAAAGATATAAACAATGATTTCTCCGAAGACAGTAGTCAATTTGCATTTGAAAAGATATCATCATCATCAAGGGACAGGGGATGAGAGCTTAGGGGAGCATGAGTTTAGAACTGAAAGGGGAACAGAGTGGGAAGGCAAGGAAAGAGATACCATGATAAATGAAGACACCATGGGAATAGGAAGAAACAGAGTGCTAGGGAGGTTCCCAGGAATCCACAAGATGACTCCATCATAGACTACTGGCAATAGTAGGGTGCCTGAGCTGACCTATTCTGGTGATCAAATGGCTGAATACTTTAACTGTCATCATAGAACTTTCATCCAGTGACTGATGGAAGCTGATGCAGAGATCCACAGCTGGGTCCCAGGTGGAGCTCCAGGAGTCCAATTGATAAGAGAGAGGAGGGATTCTATGAGCAAGGGATATGGAGACCATAACTGGAAAAAGTACAGAGACAGCCAGCCAAACTAGTGGAAACACATGAACTGTGGACCAATAGCTGAGGAGCCCCCATGGTACTTGACTAGGCCCTCTGGATAAGCAAGACAGTTGTTTAGCTTGAACTGTATAGAGGGACCCCAGGCAGTGGGATCAGGACCTATCCCTAGTATATGAGCCTGCTTTTTGGAACCTAGTGCCTGTGGTGAGACACTTTGTACAGCCTTGGTGCAGGGAGGAGGGGCTTGGAACTGCCTCTACTGAATTTACCAGGCTCTGCTGACTCCCCATGGGAGACCTTGCCTTGAAGGAGGTGGGTGGGAATGGTGGGTGGGTTAGGGGGAGGCTGGGGGCAGGAGGTGGGAGGACAGGGGAATCTGTGGTTGGTATGCAAAATGAATAGAAAATCTCTTAATAAAAAATTATTTTTTAAAAAAGAAAAGATATCATCATTAAACCATAGTGGAATGTAAATCCAACTCCTAATATGATATTACTTACAACCAAATGAGTTAGTATATTACAAAAAAGGACTGATAATAATGAATGGTGGAGAAATAAGGATTTATATTTTATTTTTTTCTCTTAATTTGTTGCCCCAAAGGAATGTAAAGATGATCCTACACAAAGAAATGTATGTGAATAACATAGCAACATCACACAAAAGAACCAAAGGCAGAAAGGACCTAAGTCTTTCAATATAGAATGGATAAATATATGTTTCCACACAACAGAACACTATCCATCAACAAAATGAAATGAAGTAAGGGTATTATACCTAATAATCCCCCCAATTTAATACTAAGTAGAACAATTAATAAAAATGATCACAAATTTTATTTCATAATTTGTCTTAAATGCACAGTATTGGTAAATCTATGTGGAAACTGTATAGAAATAAGTTCAGTGGTTTTGGGGGAAATAGAAATGGGAATTTTATACCAAGAATGGTGAAAGAAATATTTTAAAATAATTTATTATACTATATATGCAAGTTTATAAAATTCCATGAAATCTTTGAGTTGAGCATTTACAATGCATAAAGCTTATGATGGGTAACTAAAACTAATAAATTAAAATTATATCTTAAATGTCAAACTAATTTTAAAATATCACTTAAATATAAACATAATATTTATATTTTAACATTGTCTTCAGCATAGTGTATAAATTAGTGATATATTGTAAATGAAAAGATAATGGCCTTTATGTCCTTCCATACAGGGTTTTCTTACAGACCATTTCTGAGAACATGGCTGTAATTTGACGTTTCATCTTTCTGAAACTATGCACAAATCTTTGATGCTTTAAAATTGCTTTTCAAAGAAAATTTAGACTTGCTATACATCAGAGGAACAATTTCCAATATACCTCCAAAAGCGTTTAGCTACAAGAACAATTACTGTCAGATAATATATATATATATATATATATATATATATATATATATATATATACAAACTAGAAAGCTATTGCTCGAAACAGTTCGAGCTGGAGAAGATATTGACAATTGCAAGCTCCTGGAACAAGCTGTTGCTTGGTGATTCTATTATTAAAAAAAAAAAGAAAGATAGTAAATAGCTGTGAAGAAACTTCAGTGTTGTTTCAAGAAACTTTACGTGACTCAAGTTAATAAAAGAAATTATGATAATAAAAGCATTCAGGGAAATAGATTTTCCAAGTTATTATGCAATCTCTTAAAAAAACTGTAACTACATTATCACAACCACAAATTCCACAGGTGTCGATATAGTTCCTAACTCTTAAAAGATAAAAATGTTAAATGTTTTTCTCTTTTTTCCTGTTATCTGTCATACCAAAACATATTTTTTTAAAAATTGCTTCATAATTGAAGTTTAGAATGGCGCTTCACATTTGTATCTCTTCCTGTTTTATATAAGGGGTGGATTTAGACAATGTCTCTCCATGTGACACTGGTTCTCCCAGAACTAGCTATATGGACCAGGTTGACCTCAAATGTACAGAGAACTAACTGTCTCTGCCTCCTGGGTGCTGGAATTAAAGGGATGTGTCACCACCAAAACAAGCAGCTTCTTTTTAGTTTTCAAGTTATATTTATGTGTATGTAGCATGTAATCTAGTACTGGGGTGGTTAAAAGCACTTTGGAATCCAACAGACCATCATTCATTAACTAATTGTTCATCACTGTACAACTAATTTCATCTATCTGACCTTCATTTTCTTTATACACAAAACAGAAACACTATATATTATAATATATAGAGTACTCTGATGATGTATGTTAAATGCAAGTCATATACATATTGGCTTGACATATAAACTCTAGCTCTACCGTGTGCTATTGATTATGGGAACTTCAATGTATATATAACCAAAGAGAATCAACTCTCTCCTCTCAGTTCCATTTACTTACCTAAAATACAACCACATACAAAAAAACGTCACCTTCACAATGTTGTTAGCATTATTTGGAGCTGTGTGTGCCAAAAGCTAAGGAGAGTTCTTTTGTTGGAGGAAACACTCACAGTGAGAGTAGTTCTTGTTCCTCTGAATCTTTGAAATGTTCTTTGAGGAATCTTCACTTTAGGAACAAAGGGTAAGAGTTTAATGGCAGTAAAGTGCTTTTGAACCTATGGTCATAGCACTCAGGAAAAGAGAAATGGAGGAGGAGTGGATCTGGGGGAGGAGAGAGCGGCAGTGTGGAGGTGGGGGAGAGGAAAAACTTCAGTAGGAACGTATTGTATGAGAGAAGAATAAAAAAAACGTAAGTTACCACTGAATAAAGGCTGAAAGCTTGTGCTGTCATTTCAGGAGCAGCACTGATAGAAGCCATTTTTTTGTACTTCTTCCTTCTAATGTAAACGCCCTTGCTAGTCTCTAAATGGGTACATTCAGTTGCTTCATCATCTCTAGACAAGGATTTCTTGATAATGATACTATTTTTCCTGTAATGAATAATTTATTGTGGTGGGGGGGGGCTATCCAATAAATTACAGCATGGTGCTGTATAGTTCCAGTTCCTGAAACCAGCACTTTTTTCTTTTATTCTTCTCTCATACATTACATCCCTACCTCCCCTTTCCTCCAGATCCATTCCTCCTCCATTTCTCTTCTTAAAAAAAAGAGTGGGCCTCCCAGGGATATCCACCTAATATGACCTAACAAGTTATAATAAGACTAGGCACAAACTCTCATATCAAGGCTACAGTAGGCAACCTCAATAGGAGAAAAAGGTTCCCAAAAGCAGGCAAGAGTCAGAGACAACCCCCACTCCCACTGTTGGGAGTCTCATAAGAACACCAATCTAGGACTGGAGAGATGGCTCAGTGATTAAGAGCACTGACTGCTCTTCCAGAGGTCCTGAGTTCAATTCCCAGCAACCACATGGTGTCTCACAACCACTTGTAATGAGATCTTGTGCCCTCTTCTGGCCTGCAGGGACACATGCAGGCAGAATACTGTATACATAATAAATAAATAAAATAAATCTTAAAAAAAAAAAACACCAATCTTTACAACCATCAGTTGTAAGCAGGGGACCTACCTCAGACCCACACAGGGTCCATGTTTGTTGCTTAAGTCTCTGTGAACCCCTATGAGTCCACGTTAGTTGATTCTGTGGGTTTTCTTTTGGAGTTCTTGACCCCTCTGGCTCCTACATTTCTTCCACCCCCTATTCTGTGGGGTTCCCTGGCTCTGCATAGTGTTAGGCTGTGGATCACTGCATCTGCTTCCACCAGTTGCTGAATGACTCACCACTGATGTTACTTGGGCTAGGCACCAACGTATGAGTACAGTAGAATGTCATTAGGAATCATTTCATTGACTTGTTTTTGACCAGTCATGTTTGGGTCTATTCTAGGTCTCTGGACTGTCCTGCCTCTGGTTTCTGGCTATCCAGGCAGGGTCAGGAGTGAGCTCCCTCTTGTGGCCTGAGCCTTAAGTTGGACCAGTCATGGGTTGGCCACTCCCACAAGTTTTGCACCACCATTACCCCAGCACATCTTGCTGGCAGGATAGATTGTAGGTTAAAGGTTTTGTGACTAGATTGGTGTCCCAGGACCACTGTTAGCAGCCTTGCCCAATTTTACACCTGTCAGAATGGCTAAGATTTAAAACACAAGCGAAAGCTCATGTTGGTGAGGATTTGGAGCAAGGGAAACACTCATCCATTGCAGGTGGGAGTGCAAACGTGTACAGCCACTACAGAAATCAATATGGCAGTTCCTCAGAAAATTGATAATTCATCTACCGCAAGACCCTGCAACACCAATGCAGGAAACCATAGAGTTGGCTTGGCCTCACTGCCTTGAGAGGCATGTGTCATGGGTTTTTCAGGATAGAGTACATGATTCCTGGAGCACTATGTGCCTTCTAGTTCCTGAGAGATGAATGCACTCCCACAGGCAGTGAAATGTCCAGGCTGATTTGTGTTTTTCTGTATGTTCCCTTAGCATCAAAGAAGCATGGATGCTTGACAGGACAATTGTTCTTAGACATTAATCTTGTGTACCATGCTTGCAAACTTCCTTATATACTGGCAACTACAACTGCATCTGTATGGATCCTGGCAATTGCCATTATATTCTGTTTCTGATAAAGATATAAAAGGCCTGTTACTCTCAATAAAATTGTCACAGCCTCAGTTGTGCTTTGGCCCCTCTGAACAGCCTGATTTAATTCTTCATGGTCAGGGACCTGGGCCTGGGAAGTAAGTGCAAGTGCTTACATATCGCTCTTGGGCATGTACCCAAAGGATGCTCCATCCTGCTACAAGGACACTTGCTCAACCATGTCCATTGCAGCTTTATTCATAATAGACAGAAACAGGAAACAACCTAAAGGTTTATCAATTAAAGAATGGATAAAGGAAGAATGGTACATTTGCACAAAGGAGTATTATGCAGCTGTTAAAAACAATGACATGGTATTTGCAGACAAATGGATAGAACTAGAAAAGATCATCATGAGTGAGATAACCCAGACCCAGAAAGACAAACATGGTATGTACTCACTTATAAGTAGACATTAGCTGTTAAGTAAAGGATTATCATGCTACAATCCACAGACTCAGAGAGGCTAGATAACAAGGAGGGCTCAAGGTGGGGTGTATGGATCTCCCTAGGAAGGAGAGGCAGAATAGATTTTGAGGGTGAACTGGATACAGATATGGTTGGGAATAGGAGTGATCAAGCAGGGGGTGATAGAGGGAGAGTGTTGGGGAAAGACAGCTATAACTTGGTGGCATTCAGGGGCAATGTGGAAAACTACTGCAGTGGAAACTCCCTAGAATCTATGAGGGTAACCCTAGTGAAATATAGTAATGGGAGATACAGAGCCCATACCCAGCACTTTTAATTCAGTATGCAATTATGATGCAATTGTTTCTTCAGCCAGGCTTCAAAACATTCCCAGAAAACATGTGTTTACTAAAACAAAATGGAAGAACACAGTAGGGAATCTAAATCTATCATATTCTTAGACTCCCAACCCCAGGCCTCTTCTTTGGCTTAACTATAATTTGTTAGGGGAAACAGAATCCAACCTAATGTTATCCATTTCTTTCAATACTACTGATGGGCATTCGGATATGGACTAGAATGGGATAAAATTTTATTAGAAGTTGATAGATTTGTGCATGTGCATACTGCATATGCATTGTAGTTTGAAGAATACATTATAATGAATCTAACAAAGTTTACACCTTTCCTATATTATCTGTTGATGGTTATAAACAAAATAGACAAAAACAGAGCAAAGGTGTAGAGCATTTCCTTTCAGATATTAAGGTCTACTATAGAGTAATGAGCAAGAAGAGAAATTAGCAAAAATCATCAAAGTAAACAATGAACAAAATAGCACTCCAAAAAATAGTCCCAATCATACATTCATTGTCACTGATTCATTAAAATGACACTATCAGTAATCCAACAGTCTTGAGTCAACTGGATAGCCACATTTTTTTTTTTTTTACAGCCAAGCCCCAGGTGGAGCTCTGGGAGTCCAATCTGTGAGAGAGAGGAGGGATTGTATGAGCGAGAGATGTTGAGACCATGGTTGGAGGAAGCACAGGGAAAAATAGCCAAACTAGTGGAAGTACATTAACTGTGAACCAGTGGCAGAGGAACTCCCATGGAACTGGACCAGGCCCTCTTGATAAGTGAGACAGTTGATTAACTTGAACTGTTTGGGAGGCCCCCAGGCAGTGGAGCCGGGACCTGTCCTTGGTGTATGAGCTGGCTTTTTGGAGCCTGGGGCCTATGCTGGGACACTTTGCTCAGTCTTGGTATAGGGAGGAGGGGACTGGACCTGCCTTGGCTGAGTCTGCCAGGCTGGGCTGACTCCCCAGGGGAGACCTTGTCTTGGAGGAGGTGGGAGTGGGGAGTGGATTGGGGGGAAGAGTGCTGGGGGGTGGGAGGAGGGAGGACTGGGAATCCGGGGCTGATATGTGAAATTAAGTTAATTATAAAATAAAAATACTATAAAAAAGATAGCCACATTTTAAAAAGTCATCTTAATCTTAACCTCACATTGGAATCAAAATCAGTTCCAAATATGCAGTACCTCAAATACACACAATTTCAGATTTGTGAACTCTTATTTATCAAATCTTGATGTCCAAAGAATAAAAAAGAACCAGACTAAGAAAACTGTTCACAGTGCTTATATCCAAAACAAACAACTAAACTTTAGTGAACAGCTATAACATAAAATACAGGCTAGCCAAAAGACACATGATATTAGAGAAAAGACATGTAAGTGATATAAACATTTATAAAGAAGTAGGATACTACTAGTCAATGCACTACCAATAGCCAAATATCATAGTCATATTTGGCAAAGAATGCTAATATAAATACCAGGATTTGAAGCACAAAATGTTCATATTGCTTGAATGAATAAAACTTATGCAGCCATTACTCGTTTTCAGTAACACCTAAGGTTGAATTAATAAATACTCCAAGACCCAGAAAACTTGTGCTAGGTTAATCTTCAGCAGAAGAAAGCACATAGAATAAAAAGACAAGTACTAAAATGTTCATAGTAAATCCATCCATACAAACCCTAAACTGTAATTAACCTCAATATCCATTAATAGTAATGAGTTATAAGTGAAAACAATGTATCATGTGTACTTGTTACATATAACTCCACTTATGAAGATAAAAATCAGGAGGTTTTGAGTGGGAGTGGCAGTTAAGCTTAGAAAGGATTCTATATTCCTGGCAATGTGTTTATTTCCACATTCACTATGTACACATACTTATCTGTAAAATTCTCCAATTCTTCTGAATGTTGATTAGACAATAACATAGACATGATAGAATAAACACCTAAATTACTTGCAGTTTTATCTGAAACTTCTATTACACACCACAGTAATACTTCCAGCCAACTAGTTTTTACATTGCTAAATTTACAGTCACCTCCCAATTAGGCTGCTCAGTTCCTTTGGTGTTTAGAATAAATTCCCTTCTGTCATAGCTGTTTGCTCTAGCTAGGTACTGTGTGAATTTGAATATCCTGCCTGAATTTATGTTGGCATAAAAATACTACATCTATGACCAGATTGACTATTCATCCCTGAATACAGTCTACTCTCACTTTGCAAAATGTATTACCTTTCCTTCCTCTGTATAATACTACAGTCAAGACTGCCCAGTACAAATAAATGCAAGCCATCGTGTGTAGTCATGCTTCTTCTACTGACTAATATAGATCTAATCTGTTCCATTTTCAGAACATTTCCAGAAAGCTGTAACAGCAGGGCATTTTTAATTATATAAATGCAAATAAGTTTCCAGGAGGCTTGTTATGTTGTTCTAAAATAAATATAATTTATCAAGATTTGTTTGTATAATTCTGTTTGCTGTGAACTCTTGTCAGAGAGAAAAAAATCAAAGGTTTTCCTTGGGAGATAATTTTCCATTTTCAAATATTTTGCTGTCATTTAATTAGGAGATTTAACAACATTAGCAATTATTAAGACTGAATTGCTGTCTTGTTTTTTGTTTGAAATACACCATGTGAGGAATAAACATGAATTAATATAACTAAAATTTATAGCTCTAATGTAAACTGGAGAGAAAATTATTCTGATGTAATGTTCCAAAAAATACCCATATATAATCCTCTTCTACTTGCTTCTTGTGTTTTATGTTGTATACAATTTATACTGTGATCCAAGGGTTGGATCTAATATTCTGTACACTGTCTTATTCTTCTCAGAAGGACAAAGGATCAATGCATTTGTAGAATAGTTTCTTCTCAATTCCTTGCATTTGAAGAATGACCAATATAATCTTTTGTCCAAACACTCGGAAATTTGAGTCATGTTCTCTGGTTGTTCTCTTAGTCATCAAGGTATGCTCACTTAACTTCTTTATTTGGACTTGTGTTTCTATAAATGCTGCCATTTTACCCCATGCCAAAGCACAGGTAATTCACTTTGGTAAAGGACGTGGCCATTTTTCTCTCTGTTATTCAAAACTATAGATAGTTTTTCCTTTTTTATTAGCCATATCACAATTAACTCTTTCTAATCATCACTTAATTTGCTTCTCCTCTCCAGGTTCAGTTATCCAAGGTTTTCATTGTCTCGTTGTTCATTTTTTTCCATTCTTAAAATCGTTATGGTGATTTTTACTTCCTGGATGCTTCACATAAACCCACATTCCCTTGATAATAGTTCTACAGGTTAACTCCCATTTACTGTCACGGAACCCTCCTCCTTGAAGATTAGCGCTCATAGCATCAGAAGGTGCTATTCAGGTTGCCAGGGGAGAAAAACAATAATCCCGCTCATCTGTAAACCTATGAACCACAATGACCAGTATGGCAAGATATTCCCAGTGATGCAATAGTGACATTTATATCTTGGGGTAACAAACAGTTGTTTAATTGGACTAAAGGCCCACACAATAGGAAGGAATTCATGACTCATCTTGTAAATTTAAATTACTACACATAGATGGTGAGGTCATCAACCCTAGAGGAGAAACTACTACTCCTACTGCCTTAATCCAACATAATTTCTAAGTTCATTCTAAATATTTATTCTTATGCCCACAGATACATGTAGTTCTCACCCTTCATCAAGAAGCTCCTTTAAACATCAAATTGAGACCATTACAGAAAGACATAAAAGGTCAAAATAAAGAGGACTGCTGTCAGTAGAATTCCCGGGCTCAGTGATAGATCTGCAACACAAACCCTATAACTAGGATTCAGGAAATGTTATGGAAGAGAGGGCAGAAAAATTGGAAAAGCCAGAGAAGCAGGATTCTGCTGTGAGACAGCATTTTGTATGTATGACAGGGATGCCTTGCCCATGAAATCTCAATAGTATAGCTGCCTAAACAAGACCAAAACAAAGACCACACCAGTTGGCACGCCAGTGTGCACAGGTGAAATCACACAGGAACTAATCTCTAGATGAAGAGCTACAGTCAATTCACAGCTGCCAAGAGAGAAAGAATCTGTCTTCTCCAGATAGGAAACCCCTAATGGGTTTTCCCAATGCAATTGGCTAGTCCTGAACTGATAAAAATATCAACAACACTAAATGGACTCAGTTAGTTATATGTGATCACACATGTGTACACATGTGTGTGTGTGTAACAATAATCAACGAATAGGTTATGAATTTTACAGGGAGTTGTGGGGACACATGAAGGTTTGGTGAGAGGAGAAGGAGGACTTGGGATCTCAGGGTCCACATACCATATGAGTGCTAGGAAAGTTCTTTCTCATGCAAACATTCAAATGGAGCAGTGTGGCAGGAAGCCATTTTGAGAAGACAATTACTTCTGAAAGAGTTTTCTTACACGTGTCTTTTTTTTCTATTTTTTTCATTTATTGAAAAAAGATTCTTTCCTCACACAATATATTCTGATTACAGTTTCAGCTCCCTCTACTCTTCCCAGTTGTCCCCTACCTCCCCTCCCAACCAGATCTACTCTCTTTCAACCTTTATTGGAAAAGAACAGGTTTCTGAGAGATAACAACAAAACATAACAAAATAACATATAGTAAGATTACAATAAAAACCGTCTCATTGAAGTTGAACCCTATGGTTTTATTCCTTCACCTAATTCATTGCTTTTGATTTGGGAATATAGTCCACTTACTTTCAAAGTAATTGCCAGTCAAGAATTATTTTTTGTTGTTATTTCATTATCTGTTTTCTGTATGTCTTATAGTTTTTGCATCCTTTGTTTCTTTGCTTGATCTTTTGGTTCTAACTCAGTTGATTTTTTGATGACATTTTTTTCTTACTTATTTTTATGTATATTTTAGAGATGTTTTCCATGTGTGATTATATATAATGTTCTTAAATAAGTCCATTTCAAATTGAAAGTAACTTAAGGTTAATTGCATTTGAAAATTCTATACCTTCACAACTGCACTATGCCCAAATTATGCAACTGACATTGACAAACATTTTTTTATATGCTGTGTAACAACTGAGACAAATGCATAACTATTTTAATGCATTTCTATTGAGCATTCTATAAGAAGCAAGAATTGAAGCCGGGCGGTGGTGGCGCACGCCTTTAATCCCAGCACTCGGGAGGCAGAGCCAGGCGGATCTCTGTGAGTTCGAGGCCAGCCTGGGCTACCAAGTGAGTTCCAGGAAAGGCGCAAAGCTACACAGAGAAACCCTGTCTCGAAAAACCAAAAAAAAAAAAAAAAAAAAAAAAAAAAAAAAAGAAGCAAGAATTGAATAAACTTAGTTCATTTTGATTTTCAACTTGATTGGACTTAGAAACATCTAGGAGATAAGTGAAGCACATCACATGTTGTTTCTGATGATCTGCAGAGATCATTTGGCTGATGAATCAATGAATGGATTATCCTTTGATGGAGATATACCATATGGCATTACTGAGGGACTGTGAAAGGCAGGTAGTAGGGATAAGTTGGAGAAAGTATGTGTCAGTGGGATCATTTTTGCAGGAATATATATTGTTTTAGCTTCTTTCTGTATGTTCCTTTGCCTCTGATCCTGGCAGCCATGCTACGAAACACTGTCCTCTATGACATCTTTCTTGCAATGATGCACGTAAATGTCTGAGATTGCTTTTTTTGGGGGATTTATTCACAGCAATGCAAAAGACTAATATAATTATATGTCAAAAATAAAAATAATAATGTCTTATTTGATTGTAGATATATGAGTAATGGAGATATTTACATTTTCTCATGGCTTTATATTTTTATATTTAAATATTTAAACTAAATAAATAAATTTAAATAGTTAAATAAATATATTTATGGTTATATTTTTCTTTCATTTTAGTTTCTATAACTCTTAATAGCATTTTTCATACGGAAGTTCTTCTCCTAAAGAACTTCTCTAGTGTCTAGCCTGAGAAGTGAAGTTTTTACTCCTCATCAAGGAAACTTCTATTTCAATAGACAGAAACAATTACAGAAATCCACAACCAATCGAATCAAAATGCTGAGTTGTGGAGTGTAGCTAGAGTTTTCCTGCCTGGCCCATGGTCAGGACAAATCTCTCTCACCCGCCAGTCCCACAGCCACTCAGACCCAATCAAATAAACACAGAGACTTATATTGCTTACAAACTGTATGGCCGTGGCAGGCTTCTTGCTAACTGTTCTTATATCTTAAATTAATCCATTTCTATAAATCTATACCTTGCCACATGGCTTGTGGCTTACCGGGATCTTCACATGCGGCTTGTCATGGTGGCGGCTGGCAGTGTCCCTCTCTCAGCCTTCCACTTCCCAGAATTCTTCTCCTTGTCCCGCCTATACTTCCTGCCTAGCCAATGGCCAATCAGTGATTTATTTACTGACCAATCAGCAACACACTTGACATACAGACCATCCCACAGCAGTGGAGCTCATTTCTAATGAATATATCTACAAAAGACTCCTGCACCTATGACTCAGGGAACATTGTGGAAGGAAAGGGCAGAGTGTAAGAGCCAGAAGATCAGGGAGTTTACTGTGAGATTGTGTCTCCTAGTAACATCAGATACTACCCCATAAAACCTCAGAAAAATGACTTCCTAAGCATGAGCTTTGCAAGAACAACAGCAATAGACAAGACAAAGTGGACAGCAAAAAGCCCATGAGGTCTCAACCCTACAGAAAGAACTACAGTTAACTACAGAACATCAAGAGTAGAAAAAATAGTCTTCCCCAGGGAAGAGCACAATTGGTGGTCCAATACCAAATGGTCAGCCCTGAAAACCCACATAAAAGTTACTTTATATGGACACTAGAGGATATATTGAGGAATATATATATATCTCAATTAATGAAAAAAAGGCCATGAATTTGAAAGACAGCAAGGAGATATGTATGGAAGGGTTTGGTGGAAGTACAGAAGAGGAAGAAATGTTGTAATTATATTATTATCCAAAAATTTAAAAAGTTAATTTATAAGTTTATTTATATCTTAGAGAGATAGAATTTGTTGAAAATTGTTTGGGATTCAAAGAAAAAAATTATTTTTGTATATACTGTGAATTTTTAATTATGAAAACTCCATAGAAAGGTGGCTTCTACAGAAACCGAGCTATTCTATAAAGAAGCACTTTTAAACCAGTGTTTCCTCATGTTCTATCAGTAGACACATATCTAAACATAGGTAGTACTTTTCCAAGCCTGACTCTTGATAAATCCTGAATTCCTTATGTGGACATTTTTTTTCTCTTTTACTTTTTGAACACATTCCATAGCAACTCATTTGAAAATATTAGGAAGTATTTTGAATTTCTGATTCATAACAAAATGGAAGGAATCAGTAAGGTATTCCATGTCCGTTTATAGAAAATAATTCTATAACATTATTTTACTCCCTTAGAAAATTAATTCCAAGCACACTTGTCATGAAATTTAATTAAAACTATATTCTGCACTGTTGCCATTGTCTGAATTTTTCTTGCATGAAAATGTTGGTATTGCTACTTGTCTTCAGGGAACTTGTTATTGGTAATTGAACTAAGCTAGTGGAACTGAGAACATGGTGACTTTATGAAATACTGTACACCTAAGTGTGCTCAGATTTTCCAGTGTAATATTGGATACTCATTTGTAAAGCAAAAAGTGTTGCTCAGATTATTTTAATTTTTAAAAGTCATTGAACTGATATTTGGCATAAGACATGGAAAAAATTTGTTTGTTTACTGTTGCCTATTTGTCTTACTCATTGTAAAATCAGTGTATCTTCATTTTTATTTACTTCAGTCTTGGTTTTTGTAACTTAACAACTTCCAGAAAGAATGTAGAAGTTTTAAACTATCTGTGATTATACAAATATTTTAATGCGATTTTTTTGTAGTATTTAAAAATTATTTTCAATGTTTTATTATAAATTTTATTAACATTATTCCATTGTTCAATGATTTATGAGACATCAATTACAATTTTTATAATTGTTTTTATTAGTGTGTTTGCACATGCATGCACTTGTGTATGAGTAGATGCACACATGGGTGTCAAGGTGCACCTGTGGAGATCAGAGTACAACTCTTGAGAGTCAGTTCCCTACTACTATAGGTTCCAAAGTTCCAATTCAGTTAGACAGGATAGCAAGCACTTTGAGCCACTGAACCATCTACAGACTCTTAATGACTTTCAAAGATTATTTGGAGACATTTCTCATCTATGAAATATTGTTGGGGTAAAAAATGATGAACTGCATAATTTTTTCAAAACCTTAGAAGGTGACAAGGACTTAAATAGTCCAAGAGAATTATCACCTGAGGCTGAGAATGAATTGGCCTTGGTAGAAAAGAAAGTACATGAAGGGCACATAGATCGTATTGATCCAAAGCTGGATTGCATTTTGGTTATTTTACCTTCTAGGCATTCTCCTACAGGAATATGAATGCAGAGGGAAGATATTATATTAGAATGGATATTTTTACCAAATAAACCAAATAAAAAATTAAAAACTTATGTGGAAAAATATCTGACTTGATTTGGAAAGGAAAATTGAGACTTTGTCAATTAGCAGGAATAGACCCAGCAGAAATTGTCATACCTTTAGCTAAGGAGGACATTGAAAATTTATGGACAGAAAGTGAACCTTGGCAAAGAGCTTGCAGTAATTTTTTGGGAGAAATTAACAGCAAATATCCCAAAAGCGATAGAATTGATCTTATAAAGAGAGCTGATTGGATCTTGCCTCGAATTGTATGGGAAAAACCCGTATCTGGAGTTCGTACATTTTATACAGATGCCAACAAACAAGGAAAGGCAGGTTACAAATCAGAAAATTTAAGTAAAGTAGTTCAAAGTCCTTATAATTCAGTTCAAAAATCAGAATTGTATGCTATTCTTTTGGTATTAATGGATTTTTCAGAACCTCTCAACATAGTAACTGACTCTCAGTATGCTGAAAGAGTAGTATTACGTATTGAGACTGCAGAATTTAGCCCTGATGGTTTAGAATTAACTTCACTATTTATTCAGTTGCAAGATACAATCAGGAAAAAGAGTCATCCTTTATATATAACTCACATTCGATCCCATACTGGTCTGCCAGGCCCTCTAGCACAAGGCAATGATGAGATTGATAAATTATTGATAGGAAATGTGCTGGAGGCCTCAGAATGTCATAAAAAACATCATGTCAATAGTAAAGGTTTAAAAAAGGATTTTTCCATAACCTGGCAACAAGCCAAAGAAATAGTAAAGAAATATCCTACTTGTTCCTTCTACAATCAAACACCATTACCACCAGGATGTAACCCAAAGGGTACTTAAAGGAATGAAATCTGGCAGATGGATGTGTTTCACTTTGCAGAATTTGGAAAACTGAAATATGTACACCACACTATCGATACTTATTCAGGATCTCAGTGGGCAACTGCTTTGAGTTCTGAAAAAGCTGATTCTGTAATCACTCATTTGCTAGAAGTTATGGCCATCATGGGTATACCTGCACAAATCAAAACTGATAATGTTCCATCATATGTCTCTGTTAAAATGAAACAGTTTTTTGCTTATTACAATATAAAGCATATTACAGGCATACCACATAATCCTATAGGTCAAGCAGTTATAGAAAGTTCAAACAGAACTTTAAAGGATATGCTAAATAAACAGAAAGGGGTAACAGAAACCCCCAGAAACAGACTGCATAATGCTCTATTAACTTTGAATTTTCTTAATGCCAATGAGAAAGGAACAACAGCTGCAGAGAGACATTGGACAATAGAAAAAACTACAGAATTAAATCAGCCTATATACTTTAAGGATGTGCTGACCTCAGAATGGAAACCAGGGTATGTGTTACGTTGGGGACGAGGTTTTGCTTTTGTTTCTACAGGAGAAGATAAGTTGTGGGTACCATCCAAATTGATAAAGGTTCGATTTGAACAAGAGAAACCTCTTAATTAGAGGAGGTGATAGTTCTTCAACCAGCATGAACATCCAATTTAAACTAACTTATACCAGTAACACATGTCTTTTCATTTAATCAGATAATAACTTGCCAAAAAGGAACATCCCCAAAATTAGTCTTGAGGAAAGGTTTTTGTTTTTGTCTTTTAGAAGAATGAAGGTTAAGGAATCTGAAGAACACTGGACAAATGAGACAACTGAAGAAAAGGGACAAATCATCTATTCCAGGAAACAGAGTGAAACGGCATATGGGTATATATTATCTAAAAAATGTTATGTCTTCCTAAAGGTTTGTTTCTGCTTTTCTCTAAAAATTTAACACTATTGGTCTTCTAATAGTCCCAGTTGTATACCTAGATAACTTAACTAATATGGCTATATGTTTGACTGTTGTAGATGACTATATATATATAATGTATTACATTTGTAAAAGAGCTGTGTAAACATAATGCCTTAAACAAGGGTAGAAATATGCATACATTATAACAAAATTGACCTTAAATTTGTATCAATAAACTAAAATCAATGCCAGTGTAAAGTATTTTGAGATGAACAGTTGTATTTTGGATTAAAGTAGATTCAGTAATCTACTATTCTTTCATCATAGTAATCTACCCTTTTCCCCATCATTCCTACATAATATCCCCCTTTCTTCTCTGAAAAGAGATTTATGATTACCAATAACAATTTATAAGCAATCCCTAAACAAAGACAAACATTCATAATCTGCATTTTGGGAATATGGGCATAGTTGTCTAGATCACTTCTTGTTGATTGGGGGCAAGGTTGATCTTATGGGGACCATGAGAAAATTCAGAATTATGGTTAAGTCCTGATTTGGGTATTTTGTGTGGCTGGTCCATCTTAGCCAGCAACCTTGAAGCAATTTTAGATGCAGAACTTAGAGGTAACTGTAACAGAGGTGCATTGAAACATTGGATCATCTAGGCCATCCAATTTTATTGGTATCTGGTCCCCTTATTCTGAAAATATATAAACTTTTAAAGATAACATACATATCTTTATTAATATAAACTGTGTATTGTACACAAGTCAGCCAAAGATAATTTTTTTGTTTTATGTTTGAGCAGATAAAATATATATCACATAGCCGGGCGGTGGTGGCGCACGCCTTTAATCCCAGCACTCAGGAGGCAGAGGCAGGCGGATCTCTGTGAGTTCAAGGCCAGCCTGGGCTACCAAGTGAGTTCCAGGAAAGGCACAAAGCTGCACAGAGAAACCTTGTCTCGAAAAAACATATATATATATATATATATATATATATATATATATATTATAGTTGCTTTAGATTTATTTTCTCATATCTGTAGTTGGGATCTCAGGGGGTCTTCCTCAATTCAACCTGATTTTTGCTGTGGATATCACTATGTATAAATAAAATGCTGATTGGCCAGTAGCCAGGCAGGAAGTATAGGCAGGACAAGCAGAGAAGAGAATTTTGGGAACAGGAAGGATGAGTCAGGAGACACAGACAGCCACTGCCATGAGTACCAACATGTAAGATGCAGGTAAGCAACGAGCCATGTGGCAAGGTATAGATTTATAGAAATGGGTTAATTTAAGATGTAAAAGCTAGATAGCTAGAAGCCTGAGCCATTAGGCCAAACAGTTTAAATGATATAAGAGTCTGTGTGTTTATTTTATTTTTTATTTTTTATCTTTTTTATTATTTTATAATTTAATTTAATTTTACATATCAGCCATGGATTCCCTTGTTCTCCCCCCTCCGTCCCCCATTCCCATCTCCTCCAGGGCAAAATGAATGGAAACACATGAACTATGAACCAATAGCTGAGGAGCCCCCAACTAGATCAGGCCCTCTGAATAAGTGAGACAGTTGATTAGCTTGATCTGTTTGGGAGGCATCTAGGCAGTGGGACCGGGTCCTGTACTCAGTGCATGAGTTGGCTGTTTGAAACCTGGGCTTTATACAGAGCACTTGGCTCAGCCTGGGAGGAGGAGACTGGACCTGCCTGGACTGAATCTACCAGGTTGAACTCAATCCTCAGGGGAATCTGTGTTTATTTTATAAGTGGGCTGCGGGACTGCCGGGACTTGGCAGGAGCTCTCCAGCTCCAGATTTTTCTTAACCCAGAATGAATCTATAGTCTCTAATTTCTTGTGGAAAGAAAACCACAACCTTCCTCCCAAAGTAACATACCTTTTGACTTAAATTTTGGAGTCAAGATATTTTTTAAATATATTGTAGCTGGATTTTTCTCTCCAGGTCCCACGAAAACCCGGAAGTCTGATGGCCCACTTATAAAATAAACACACAGACACTTATATTGCTTACAAACTGTGTGGCCATAGCAGGCTTCTTGTTAATTGTTATTATATCTTAAATTAACTCATTTCTATTAATCTTAAGTTGCCACATGGCTTGTGGCTTACTAGTACCTTACATCTTGTTTGTCATGGTGGCGGCTGGCAGGTCTCTCCCTCTGTCTTCCTGTTCCCTCAATTCTCCTCTCTGTTAGTCCCACCTATACTTCCTGTCTGGCTACTGGCCAATTAGTGTTTATTTATACAGAACAATATCCACAGCACTTCCCCTTTTCTTCTTTTTCAAAAAGGAAGGTTTTAACTTTAACATAGTAAAATTACATATAACAAAACAATTATCAGGCAAGAATTACAGTTACAATATTAAAGATGATATCCTATTTATCTTATATTTGTGAGTTTAAGGTTTTATATCTAACTTATCTTTTATCATAACTAAGGAAAATTGTAACTATCTAGATTCAACTACATCAAAGACCTCAGAAGGATATAATATTACCTGAGAAATGGGAGAAGGATGCAAGCAACTTTTGGGAGTCTTGCAGGGTAGACAGAGACAGCTGGCAGCCTGGACAGTTATCCAAAGTTCTCTTGTAAAGTTGGGGCATCTGTCTTCAGCCCACAGGGCTAGAGGCTCTCAGTCAATGTATAGATTGGTTTAGTCTAGCAGCTTCCATAGTCAAATGTCTCATGGTAGTCAAAAAAATTTAAAGAGAACACAATAAGATACATAATCTAAACTCTCTGTGCATTTTCCATTCTTATGTGGCTTATCATAATTTTTATTACTCTTTCTCTCTCAAGGACTTTACTTAAATTATTGTTTTAAATTTATATTTGTCTATACCCTTTCTCCTCTTTCCTACAAGCCTACACACATCTTTTAAATATACTGTGACCTGTTCAGAGTTTTTTCAGTCTGAATCTGTCTTTACT
The DNA here is from genome assembly GCF_949786415.1 of Peromyscus eremicus. Classification (NCBI taxonomy): domain Eukaryota; kingdom Metazoa; phylum Chordata; class Mammalia; order Rodentia; family Cricetidae; genus Peromyscus; species Peromyscus eremicus. The sequence goes on along the minus strand of NC_081439.1, from coordinate 93,398,044 downwards.
GTGTATCTGTAATCCTCTTTGTCTGTATGAGTAAAAGCTAAATCATCAGTAAAAATAAAATACAGTATATTGTGAGGCTTGGAGATGCCTCTGTGTTTCCCAGTGGGAATCCACCATGCTGCAGCTCAAGCCCATACACTGCAGCTAGGGGAAGAGACATGAACTATGAAGCTGCTCTTGGCTCCATTTTTGTGTATCTAGAACCCTTTCTTTCAACCTTTTTCAGGATTTATGTGATGCATGTGTGTCACCTTGGAGCATCATATGTAAACTCAGGCTTTTCTCTGTTCTTCCCTATTCTGCATTTCTTCCGAAATTATCACTCACAGGCTGATTATTTATAAATGTTTGGCTAATGGCTCAGGCTTATTACTGACTAGCTCTTACACTAAAATTAGCCCATATTTTTCCTATATTTATCCATGTGGCTTGATACCTTTTTTCAGTACAGCATTCTCATCTTGCTCCCTCTGCATGTGGCTGGTGACTCCTGATTCTGCCGTTCTTCTAATCTGGCTTTCATGCTCAATCTCTTCCTGCTCAGCTATTGGCCAATCAGCTTATTATTAACAATGAGCATAATCCATAGCACTTGTGCAACCTCCCTATGTCCTGTTGGTCAGAAAGTCCCCTAAGGAACTCAAAACAGTAGAATCAATTGTTATTGCTCTTGTTGCCCAACCAAAACTAAATGATAAGTTCCTATTGATGAAATTATTGTTGCTTTGATCACAAGACAAAAAAAATAATCTATCTGGAACTAGGATGGAAGCTCCATGTTGGCTGTCCCTTGTATTCATTATAGCAACAGAGGTTGCTGTGCTAAATAACAATAAAAAGGCAATCAAGTTGATAGAGTGAAGGGGAACATGGAGGGAGCTTGAGTGAGGAAAGAGAAAGGAATGGGGAAGTGGTATAACTATATGTTAATTTTTTAAAAAGAAAACTAACAGATAAAACAAGATGTTAACAGGTTTTCACATTGGAATTTATATACTCTTGAAACAAGTGGGTTGCCAGGCTGTGGTGGCACATGCCTTTAATCCCAGCATTCGGGAGGCAGAGCCAGGTGGATCTCAGTGAGTTTGAGGCCAGCCTGGGCTACCAACTGAGTTCCAGGAAAGGCACAAAGCTACACAGAGAAACCCTGTCTTGAAAAATCAAAAAAAAAAATGAGTGGGTTACCAATCTATTAAAATCTCTCATTATTATATTAATGTTTTCACAAAAATAGAATGGAACAATCCCAGGTATTGTGGTATCGTTTAACATGCATATCATGTCATATTACTTAGAACGTCAAAAAAAAACATGAAAAGTTATTTCTAATTTCTACTCTTTTTAAATTAGTCCCTTCTATATCCTATTTACATTTTGATGCTTCATTACCAAATACAAAGTTTACAATACACATAAGTGTATGTTGTATATGTATGTATGGGTTCATGTGTGTGTGCCTGAGTGTATGCATGAATATGGAAGAGAGGGATCCATGTGGCATGTCTTACTCTGTTAGTCTCCATAGAGTCTCTCACTGAACCTGGAGTTCATTAATTCAGCTAGGCTGTCTACAAGGAGATACTTATCACACCTGTTGCTTTCTTGGTGCTGAGTTAGTTAATTTTCCCCATTGCTGCTGCTGCTGATTCTTTCACAGAGACTAGAGTCATTATTTCTAGGCTTCTGATGTGAACTTAGGACCAGTGGCTCTCCAGGCAGTCTGAAGATCTTCACTTTCAGATTTTGACTGCTCAGCCTCAAGGACAAAAACACTACTAAGTACTCAGACTCTGAAGATAAATAGCTGTTGTTACTATTTTAACCTTATTGTATAAGCTGATCTATATAAATTCATATATATATATATATATATATATATATATATATATATATATATTTCATTATATTGGTTCTCTTCTAGAGAACTCAGGCTCATGCAAAATGTGGATATTAGCATTGAATGTTGATTGGTAGTAGCATTTGGGTAACGTGTAATATTCTGGCTTCAATTCCCAGATCAATAAAAATATTTTACTAGAATTAAAATAATTTTTATTAAGATGAAATCTATGCATAGAAACTGACTCGTCTTTATAGTTTCTCTGAAATCCTATGTACCACATGTAAGTAAATATTTTAAAATTAATGAACACTTAATTCTAGTGAAAAAGCCATTGAAATAATTTTAAAGCTTAAATTCAAGGTTTTAAAATGTTACATTATATATTTACTTCAATATAAAATTAAACATACTATATTAGCAATATAATGAGGCCAAAACATAAAGTCTAGTGGGTTCATTTTATTACATGAGAACATTCCTTTCAATGAACTTAAGTGAAATGTAAGAGAAATTATCATTAATGATTCTTACATTATGTTTGATCACCAAGGAATTTCTATGAATCTAATGATCTTGATTCATATCTAGTATAAGTAGCTAAATTAATAAAATGAAATATTTTAAATACTTGCAATGCTATATAGTAGCTATCTAAGGTTTGTTTCACTACATTTTAAAATATTCAAAGAATCATTTCCTCAAAGATTCTTTTAAAGTCTATGAATATTAGATGAAAGTGAAAATTATTTTCCCAGTTCTATTCAAAGATATTTCTTTTGGTTTCCTGTTTTAGTGATTAAACATTGACCTGGGATAAGTGATGTATTATTAAAACTAGAAAACAAACAGTAACCACTTCAATAGCTCAAGCCTTCCAGTTTACTCTTCAGGTCAGAAAGTAGGATCATTAAAGTTGAAGAAGAGATGCCTAGTTTAGACTTGTGAAGTGACACTCTACTCTTGAATTTCTGGAGAAATGAGCCTCCAAATTTGTAGTCAATTAATTCATTGCAGGTCACTTACAATATTTTTCAGACTATGAGCTGTATAATAAAATATTTTCAGGACATCAAGGAGTTGGCATAGATATTTAAGAATGATACCTTTATTAAGAGACTACACTGACAGAATCATTTGATAAATTATAAAAATAAGTCACATCATATAGAATAAATTTCTGAGAAAATTAAATACCTTAAACCAATTCTCTTAGTCCAATCTATAAATAAATATTTTAATAATCTTTATATATTTCTGCCTAATATTCACCCTGCCTGTGCATAAATATAAATACTCCAAAATTCAGGAAATATTCTTTTATGTTGGAATGAAATTTGTTTCATGTAGTTTTTTTATTGAGCTTGGTTCTATCTCTAGAATTATAGAACAATTTTAATTCTTATTACACATTATATTTTTCTAAATATATAAAGAATTTTCCTGTTCAACTATTATATGACACTATGAATATTTTACGTTCTCATTGCTTTTTATTCAATTCATAATAGATTACCTTCCCTTTCAGAATTGAGGTTATAAATGTAGAGGGGTACATACCTGTTTGTCATAACAAAGTAAAACAGATATAGTAAGTCTTATCATAAAGGTTTTTAATTCTTCAGGTAAAGTTTTATATTGCATTAGATTTACCAACCAGCTTCATTTTTTTGACTCAAATTGTCATGACCTTTGATTAAAAGTAGAAAATCAGTTAGAGGGTGGCAAAATAATGTGTATTAGCTCTCTTTAGTCATACGCTGCTCAATTAGCGTTTTATTTTATTTAGTTAATAAATATAAATTAATGTATTTCATTTTTCCTGATGTGTTAGCTACCTTTTGATTATCATGATAAAATATTATCACCCAAAGCAACCAATTAAAGTATGAGCTTCTTTGCATCTGTGAATCCAGAGGAGACCATGATGAACAGGAACACTGGCTGGAGCAGGAAATTAGTCATTCACATTTTGTCACACAAGAAGCCAAGAGAGCAAACTGGAAGTGGTGTGAAACTACGCCCATTCAAAGGCCGCTCTTAGTGATGTATTTTCTTCCACAAGCATCCAAGTCCTCAAAGTTCCATAACCTACACAAACAGTGACAACAACTGGGGACCAAGTGTTAATGTATATGAGCCTAAGAAAGACATTTTCCATTCAAATCACACCTGGGAAATAGCCACCTTTAAATCCTCTTGTCTTAGGTTCATAATGAACACATTTAGCTATTACTTACACTTACCACATTTATCTGTTTCCCTATCTGATTTATTAATTAAAGTAATATTTCATAAGGTAATTAATTTGGATTCCATTTTTTAATTCTAACTCCAAAAAGTAACTACCAGGATACAAGTTGGAAAACATTGGCTTTGAACTTTGTTTTAAAATAAATATACATCAACACAAATGATTTCTTAAATTTGAGTTGTATAGTGCTGCCTGCCTTGCCTGTTACATTGGATTGATTAGTAGAAAAGGAGAAAATATTTATGAAAGGACTCTAAAGAAAATAAAGTGTTACAAATAAATGTGAAATATTGTTATTTGTGCTGTTCTCATGTACACCAAAACAGTCATATTGATTTATTTCCAAATGAAAAGACCAATTGTTTGGCATTATGTAGACAGACAATTTATAATAGCTTATAAGACACAGCACAGTGTACTAAAATGTATAAGCCCTTCTAAGTAAATGCTTTTCAAAGTCAATGACACATGGATATCATTGCACAGAAATAGGATGACAGAAATGATTAATTCTTGCAAAGCAGGCATACTATGTTGACAAGGTAAAAGGAGATTTGCATTTTTATGCTTCTCTCATATTTCTAATTTTGAGACTGCTGATATGTATTCCAAAAGCTTTCTTTCATTCATATTTTAATAGATGAGATGTCACCAATCATTTTGATTCATGAAATGAAATTTATTATGATTACATATTTAAAATGTATAAATACTTTAATTTGAATTCTTAATTTTAATAATTCTTAGTTTCTTTGTCCAGTTTACATTGAAGTAGTAATATAAGATTAAAAACTTAGAATGAGATGATGAAAAATACATTGAGTTTGGAACTGTTTCAAAATGTGACAATATTATGCACTTCCACAAACCGTTGTTTGCATAAGAACGTACACAGTATATTTATTTGCATATAGTTGAAATTTGCCCTTGAAAATTCGTCACTTGATGGTTACTCCTATCTGCAAGGACATCGATTCTTTCTACACACAAATGTCAGCATCATTTGAAAAATAATTCCAAAGTGCAGGACTGTGTAAGAATTACCCTGACTGGGAACACAAGCAGCACACACCAAGATGGGTGCAAAGCAAAGAGGTTTAGGAGAGGCTAGGGAATAGTACAGCACTAGAAAGGAAGAAATGACCAGCTTAGATCAGACAAGAGAAGGACATGGCTGTGATAGGAAAAAAAATGAGAAGATTGCCTCAGAGTCCAGACTGCTTTCTGCTGGACAAGGAATACAGGAATAAATGATAGTGCACAGGTTTAGGGAAAAGTACGAGTCTACTTACAAAGAGTTACCCAAAAAAGATTAATGGTATAATTTACTCTACTAAAAAGCTAACAACCAAATCTGTTATTGCATTGCAAAGGAGTGAAACTGCCTCTGTAAAACACATACAAATGTAGCTAGAGTTTTCCTGCCAGTCCCACAGCCACTCAGACCCGACCAAGTAAACACAGAGACTTATATTGGTTACAAACTGTATGGCCATGGCAGGCTTCTTGTTAACTGTTCTTATATCTTAAATTAATCCATTTCTATAAATCTATAACTTGCCACCCTTCCACTTCCCAGAATTCTTCTCCTCCTTGTCCTGCCTACACTTCCTTCTGCCTGACTACTGGCCAATCAGTGTTTTATTTACTAACCAATCAGAGCAAAACATTTGCCATACAGAACATCCCACAGCACTTCCCCTTTTCTTTTTTTTCAAAAAGGATGGTTTTAACCTTAACATAGTAAAATTACATATAATTTGGGAATTTGGGCATAGCTTCTCTTACTACTTCCTGCTGGAGGGGGGCGCTGTATCTTATGGGGACACAAAGAAAATTTTAGGATTATGGAGTAGTCCATGAAGCTGTATTGTCTGAGCCAGTTGCCTTGAAATGGTTCTGGATGTTGGATCATCTGGGCCATGGTGTCATCAGAGACCTTTCAGGGGGTCTTGGCTGGTCAAACCTGATGTATCTTAATCTGGAACAAATCCATAGCCTCTGGCTTTCTGTGGAAACAAAAGCAGAGCCTCCTTTCCAAAGCAACATGTTCTTACATCCAAATTTTGAAGTCAAGGTACCTTTAAAATATACATTTTGGCATAACTCAACAGCTTTTACAATCAAATGTTTTTCTTCAGTTATGAATATCAAAGAGAACATAATCCAGATTCTCTGTGTAGTATCCATCTTTACACAGCTTATTTTTTATATTACCTTGAACCTATTGCTTTAAACTGCAGCATTCCAAGAATGAAACAGCGATGTCGCTGCTGGCTCCACCCACTTCAGCTTCCCAACATGGTGGTGGTACATTTTCCGACAGCTCTGGGAGCCATCAACTCTCAGAAATAGTGGGTCTATGCTTCTATCAAAGCAGCATATGCCCTGCCTGCAGGGCTTCAACGGGTTCTCGACCACCCTAAGGACAGAATGATAGGGACAGGAGATACAAGGAAACACACCAAGTCTAGATTCTAATCAAGGTGCAACTTTATTTTTCTCCAAGAGGGTTTATATAGTTTCTGCAGGGTGGGGGGAGCAAGAAGCTGTCATCTGCATAAGGTAGGGCAAGCTAAGGATGTTTGTATAGGATGTTTACAGGGTGAAAGGGTCAAGGGCTCTGCCTCAATGTCCTGTTGCTAGGCAACCTGACTGTAAGATGATCTAGTTCCCTGTCTTATGGGTGTCTGTATTTTTCCACTAACTAGAGATTCTATCCTTGTCCCTGACATCTCCCCCTTCTTAGTAATAAATCTAAGGGTCAACATAAACCAGGTTCAAATGGTCTAAAAGGAGGGCTCTGAAAGAGGCTTTGCATGGAGGATTACAGAGGCCCTATCCCTCTAAAGGTTGTGAAAAAAGGTCCAAGCGGGAATGTCTCTCCAGACTCAAGCACCACAGGCGTCCCCATAGTGCAGGAATCAATGGACCATGCAGTTTTTTGAGGGAGCGGAAATGGGTAAGCACAGGGCTGTTACTGCACAACCGCTATGCAACAAGGCATATAATCCAGGCTCTCAGGATTTTGGGGTACCATGGTCCCCAGCCTGTGCAGTCCCAGCTGCACTCCAATCATGCCTTGAGTGAGCCTTTTTCCCACACACAGGTGCAGCCTCCCCCAGTGAAGGGGTCTGTGTGGGGCATCTCTCGTCAGGGGAAATTTCAGCCCTGGAGTCCTGCATATCAAAGCAGTGGTAATAAACCTGGATCTGCCTGGCTGGCAGGTCTGTTATTTGGCTTCGGATGAACCGAGTGAGCCAGGAAAGTGCCCATGGCCCAAAGGCAAGGACCAGGAGCTGCTGTGGGATGTTCTGTATGTCAAATGTGTTGCTAATTAGTCAAATAAAACACTGATTGGCCATTGGCTAGGCAGGAAGTGGGGCAAGGAGGAGAATAAAGCTGGGAAGTGGAAGGCTGAGTCAGAGAGACACTGCCAGCCGCCACCAGGACAAACAGCATGTGAAGATGCTGGTAAGCCACGAGCCATGTGGCAAGGTATAGATTAATGGAAATGGATTAATTGAAGCTGTAAGAACAGTTAGCAAGAAGCCTGCCATGGCCATACAGTTTGTAAGCAATATAAGTCTCTGTGTTTACTTGGTCGGGTCTGAGAGGCTGTGGGACTGGCAGGTGAGAGAGATTTGTCCTGACTGTGGGCCAGGCAGGAAAACTCCAGCTACAAGGAGCAGGCCTACAACAGGTCCTAGGAGGGAGGGAAAAAGGGTTGTTAGCTAAGGGAAGTTGGAAAAACAATTCTAGAACCACCTAAGCTCTTATTCTCCTTTTCTTTTTTTCTTTTTCTAGTCCTTTTCTAACCTACCATACTGTCCCTGACTGTCTCGGTGTGGTCTGTAAAGAAGCAACATTCCTCTTTGAGCCCAGTACAAAGGCCATCCTGTTGTAGAAAAAGGAGATCCACGCCTCTCCTGTAAAACTACCTCAGCTAGAGAGGAAAGGGATGACTCGAGGGCAGAAATTCCGTGTTCAAATTGAGCAATATCCTCGTCTATGGACAGTCGAAGCTCAGAGTAATGTTGGTTGGACAGGACCAGAGAGGCAATTCCTGTGCCTGTTCCCGTTGCTCCAACCCCCAGAAGGACTGCTAAGGTGATAGCAGTAACAGGCTCCCGTCAAGGCAGTCGTCTCAGTGTGGCTTCTCTTCCTAGAGATCTAGGAGTTGATCTGAGGAATAAAAGGTTAGTCTAGGTGGAAGGGACCTAAGTGCCCTGAGTGGCATCTCTGGTGTTACCCTGTTTGCTGTGCTACCTGCCAGCCACAGGCTGTGTCAAGCTGGCCCAACACGGCTGTAACTGCCTGTGACACCAAGGCCAGCAAGTCCGACAAGTCTTTCTGACAACTTGGATGAAAATTCAGCACTGCCCTTGGAAACATGACCCCTGCTGTCAGACTGGATTTGTGACAAGCAGTGTCACAGCCCAGAACGTGATTGACTATGGGACTTGTATACTGTGTGAAAGGTCTCAAACACAGTTTGCTGTAAAGTTCCCACTGTCCCCCCACAGGAACTCTGAGCAGAGTGATAACAGAGCTAAAGGGCTGGTGGGGGTTGCTGTGGGTGAGGACAACAGCCTGGAGGGCTTGCCGGAGGGACAGCATTTGAAACAGAAGAAGTTTCCTCAGGAGAGGGGCTATCTCTCCTGGGCAGATCAGGTATATTTACAGCTCTAACCAGGCGTTCTGGTAACCATCTGGGAGCAGAGTGTATCTGGTCAAGAATGCAGGCCGAACCTCGTCCCCAAATAAGGACCGGGTCGGGGCCCTTCCAATGCCCCATGAGGGGATCTCGCCACATGGCTAGTGGCCTGGTGGCATCTGGAGAAGGGTGCCAGTGCCTGTCAGCGGCAGAGTGCCCTGCAGCATCTAAGGTGAGGAAGTTGAGAACAAACAGAGCATGGCTCAATTGATCTCTAGGGGAGGTAAAATGAAGGTTAGAAGACTTGAGGCGAGCCAACCAGGTCTTTAGGGTCTGGAGGGCTCGTTCTATTATGCTCTGTCCCTGGGGATTGTAAGGTATCCCTGTGGTATGAATAATTTGTAGACTATCACAAAATTTTTTGAAGCCTGTGCTGGTATAAGCAGGGCCATTGTCTGTCTTTATCTTAGCTGGTTTTCCCAAGGCAGAAAAGGCAAGAATCAGGTGAGAAAGAACATCCTTTGTGGCTTCCCCAGCATGAGGAGAGGTGAAGATAAAGCCACTAAAGGTATCTATAGAGACATGGATAAATTTTTGTCTGCCGAATTCGGGGCAATGAGTAACATCTGTCTGCCAGATTTGGTTGGGAAGAAGGCCTCGAGGGTTGACTCCCAAGTGTGGGGCAGGCTGAGAAACAACACAAGAGGGACATTGTTTGACAATTTCTTGGGCCTGTTGTTTAGAGATCTTAAAAAGAAGATGGAGGGTCTGAGAATTTAAATGGTGGATCTTATGGGCAGTTTGGGCCTGTAGGACTGAGCCAACCATGACAGGGAAAGTTAGCCTGGTGGCGGCATCTGCCTGTGCATTGCCATCGGTTAAAGGTCCAGGAAGATCACTATGGGCTCTAATATGGCCTATAAAAAATGGGTGTTGGCGAGTCAGGACAAGCTGTTGAATCTGGGAGAAAAGTGGGGTGGCGTTGGAGGTAGGCCTTATGGCTGGAGAGGTTTCTAACAAGGGGATGGAAAAGGCAATATAGGCACTATCTGTATAGATATTAATAGGTTGATCAGAATAGGTCTGAAAAACCTTTAAAATTGCTGAAAGTTCAACCAGCTGTGCTGACCGGAAAGGTGTTAGGAAGGAGGTAGGGCGGCCTTGGGCCACAAAGGTTGCAACACCATTAGCAGAACCATCGGTAAAGACTGTAAGTGCACGAGAAATGGGACCAGTTTTTGTAATTTTTGGAAAGATGAAGGGATGTAGCTGAGCAAAATGGAGCAAGGGGTCATCTGGGAGGTGATTATCCAAGGTCCCTGTAAACCCTGCCAAGGCAACACCTCACTTATCTAAGGTTTGGAACAAAAACTGGGTTTGATCCTTGGAATAGGGTGTGAGTATGATATCAGGGTCCTTACCAAAATATTGACGAGAGGTCTGTCGTCCTTTCATAATGAATGAGACCACCTGTTCGGGGTAGATGGAAACGACTCTCGAAAGGGCAGCAGGCATGTGGACCCAGAGGAGTATCTTGCCTTTAAGTTTTGGTTCTTGAGCATGTTGCCAAAAGACTCCTGTGGGTGTGTGTGGTGTGGGCAGAACTATAAAATATAGAGGTATGGTATAGGAAATCTGAAAACAAGACTGTTGGTTAATGGCAATGGCTATCTGAATCAAAGCCTCGTTGGCTGCAGGGGAAAGCACACGGGGTGATGTGGGGTCAGGGTCACCCTGGAGAATCTCGTAGAGGGAAAGGAGAGAATCCATAGGAAGTTTAAGATAAGGCCTAACCCATTGGATATGGCCGAGCAATTGTTGGAAATCATTTAGGGTATGGAGATGGTCAGTGCGTAACTGGATGAGAGGAACAAGGACCCGGTTTGAATGGAGTTCCAACCCCAGGTAATTGAAAGGGTCCTGGGTTTGGACCTTATCTGGAGCAATCTGTAGTCCCAATCCATTAAGGGCTCTACTGAGTTCTGAAAAACATCGCTCAAGGGAGATGGGGTCAGGTGCAGCGAGGAGAAGGTCATCCATGTAATGTAAGATATATATCTGGGGCCAATTAAGTCTGACAGGGTCCACAGCCTGAGCCACGAATTTCTGGCAGAGAGTAGGACTGTTGGTCCCTCTATAGTAAGGGTGAGAGTAGGGTGATCCTGAGTAACAGGCTGGACCCAGTAGGCGTCCGAGGAGCCCAATCCAGCTGACCCCCGAGGGGTGTTTATAATTGAGGGATTATCACAGACAGAGGAGGGTAGAGGAACTAGCTGTGCCAGGTACATGACCATGCCGTTTACAGCAGTGGCCAGAATCTTAATTTCACCTGTGAAATCACTATCTATTATGCCAGGGTAGACCTGGACCCCTCGGAGGGCCACAGAAGCATGGCCAAGGACAAGTGAGCAAACATTAGGAGGTAAGGGCCCTGTCACCCCTGTAGGGATGACCTGAGCCCCTTCAAGGGAGTTTAATACTGTTTCGGTGGCGGCACACAAGTCCAATCTGGCACTGCCTAGAGTTGCTCTCCGGAGGGAAGAGAAGGGAACTGAGGCAGGAGAATTTGTTGAGGCTGGGGAGGCAGGAGGTGAGTGGACCTCAAGGCCCCAGGGTGCACTCTTGGAGGCATTGGGCTAGGGGCTGGCCCCTTTGGAAGTTTAGCTCCATCTTAGAATCTTTTTTTTTTTTTTGGTCAGGTTTTAGGTGGAAACTCTTGCCAACATGTTGAGTGCCATTTGTAGCTAGAGTTTTCCTGCCTGGCCCACAGTCAGGACAAATCTCTCTCACCAGCCAGTCCCACAGCCACTCAGACCCAACCAAGGAAACACAGAGACTTATATTGGTTACAAACTGTATGGCTGAGGCAGGCTTCTTGTTAACTGTTCATATATCTTAAATTAATCCATTTCTATAAATCTATACCTTGCCATGTGGCTCGTGGCTTACCGGCATCTTCACATGCTGTTTGTCATGGTGGCGGCTGGCAGTGTCTCCCTGACTCAGCCTTGCACTTCCCAGAATTCTTCTCTTCCTTGTCCTGCCTATACTTCCTCCTGCCTGACTACTGGCCAATCAGTGTTTTATTTACTAACCAATCAGAGCAAAACATTTGCCATACAGAACATCCCACAGCATACAAAATGCCTATATAAAGAAAAGGAAGTAAAATACAGTAGGCAAAACTAGAACTCTGATGCTTATCTGTGGTGGTATTGTGTTCCCCAAAATATTGTGCACCCTAATAAACTTATCTGGGATCAGAGACAGAACAGCCACTAGATACAAAGGCTAGAAAATGATGGCACTCACACCTTTAATCCTAGCATTCCAGAGACAGAAATCCCTCTGGATTTCTGTGCGTTCAAGGCTACATTGGAAACAGCCAGGCATGGTGACACACACCTTTAATCCCAGAAAGTGAGCCTTTAATCCCAGGGAGTGATAGCAAAAACAGAAAGATATATAAGACATGAAGACCAGAAACTGGAAGCATTTGGCTGTTTAAACATTCAGGCTTTTGAGCAACAGTTCAGCTGAGAGCCATTGGGATAAGGACACAGAAGCTTCCAGTCTGAGGAAACAGGATCAGCTGAGGAACTGGCAAGGTGAGGTGGCTGTGGCCTGTTCTGTCTCTCTGATCTTCCAGCATTCACCCCAATACCAGGCCCTGAGTTTGTTTTATTAATAAGACCTGTTAACATTCATGCTACACTTATGTAGACATAAACCCCTAAGAATCTGGTTCCCACAATGATCTGAGAAAACTCCCATGGACTAGAGAAAAGACTGAGTGGTACAGCATGCATATTGCTCTTACAGAGAGCCTGAGATGAGTTTCTAGTACTCCCATGTTAGGTGGCTCACAACTGCCTGCAGTCCCAGTTAAAGAAGATCCAATGCCCCTTTCTGGTCTCCTCAGACACCTGCACTCAGATACAACACTCCCCCAAATACCCATAATTAAAACAAATATGTTAAAATGAAATGAATATTTAAAGCATGTTGAAATAGTGAAGTCACCCAGTTAGCAAATACATTTTTCACTTATCAACGGTATGCTTAAATTTAATCTCCATTCTCTTTTGGTTTGAAATTTAAATTAAATGTCATCCAGCTGGGGAAATGGCTCAGCTGTTGAAAGCATCTGCTACCAAGCGTAATAAACTGAGTGCAAGCCTGGAACCCTCATGATAGAATAAGAGAACCAAGTTTCCCACTAAAACTTAGTTCCTGAAGTTGCTGTCATGTTTCTACTTGTGTGTTGATTGTGGTATGACTATTGATTTTATGTCTGATTTTTTCCCTAGAGGAATCCATTAACCATAGTATGAACACTGACTGTACTATCTCCCTGTCCCTTTATAGCATGTATTAGATCATGTCAAGTACTCATAAATTGAAGTGGGAAAGTATCTGAATTAATCATTCATGAAGCATATCAAAGCTGAAAGAGGAGTGGTTTAGGTAAGCTTCAGGTAGCGAGAAGAGCTCCTCAAAAACAGTCTATTAGTATTGGTTCTCCTATATTAGATCCATGAGTTGCAACAGCACCAATGCCTAGATCTTGTATTCATAGTCTATCAAATGTCTCCATTAATAAAGTATCAGATAAGTCTCTTAGAATAGATGATTTATATAAAAATCTATTCTACATTAATGGTATTTTATCTATGCTTTGTCTTAATTACCAGTTGTAGATATCTTATGGTACCAACTAGAGACAAGAAGTTTCACCAATAAAGATACATATTTGGTTGTAAAAGTAAAGACTAACTTTATGTAATTTTAAAGCTTTAAAACATTATAGAAAACCACAAGCAATCAAAATGCAGCATTGTGGAGCACATTTCCGATGGCCAGATCTACAAAACACACCCACACCTAAGACTCAGGGAACATTGAAGAAGAGGGCCAGAAAGACTGTAAGACACAGGACGTCAGGGAGTCTGTTGTGAGACTATGTCCTAATGACATCAGAAGCTACACCTATAAAGTCTCACCAACATGACTTCCTAAACATGAGCTGAAACGAACAATAGACACTAAAGTTCATTGGGAAAAGCCTATGAGACCTCATCCCTACACAAATAACTACAGGCAATTAAGGAATGCTGAGAGTGGAAAAAGTAGTCTTCCACAGGAAAGGACACACCAATTCACTACTCAATGCCATATGGTCATTCCTGAAAATTTGTACATATAAGTTACATTACAAGGATTGTGTAGGTTCATAACTGTAAGCATTTAGCAACAACTAATGAAAAAAGAGGCCATGAATTTAAAGAAGAGCAAGGAGGGGTATATGGGAGGTTAGGGAGGAAGGAAATGGAAAGAAGAAATGATGTAATTATAATTTCAAAGACAAAATAAGTTAAATATTTTTAATTCTTTTCATTATCTTTATACTATAAAGAGTTTCACAGCTTTTATGATATACTAGGACAATTTCTCATTAAGCTCAGTCATGGATATCTATAGGTTTTTCTTGCGTTTTGAAAATCAAGATAATTGCATTGCAAATTAGAACATTTTGATTCATAAAATCTATGAAAGAACAATGAAAATGATTATGTTATGTGGAAAATAACACTGGAAATTTCATTTTGATGTACATGTTACAGAAAATTTTACATTTTGCTGTGAACATTTGGAGCTCAACACTTCAAACCATATAGTAAAAGAAAGTCACATCATTCATTGGTCTATTTTTTCATTCACTGAGCTGTGGCAGACAGTTGCCAAAAGACAATTATGTGAATTCAGATTCAAAATCTGGGAAAATTTAATCTAACACAGCTTCCTGGTAGCTTCAAAAATTTATTTATATAATTTGTTGTGGACGATGAGAATTTTAAAAGAGAATAAGAGTCATTTCTTAAAATGAGGTTGTTTTTATAGATCTCCCACTGTAGGAGTAAAGCCCAACATTCATGTACAAAACAAAAATAATATTACTAATAATTGATGTGTATTTGATACATTATAAAATGTGCAAATTGAAATGTAACGAACACACCTATATATATGCTCATTTACCACACAGGTAAATTGGAAATATTCTAAAACATATACCCAGCTACCTACAAATGAAAATATTGCCAAGTTCCTAATTGAAAACGGATGTGAATGCTCATTTATATCATACAACAAATGAACATTATTCTTATAACATTGAAGCATAGAAATTAGTGAGGTATACTTTAGTAATATGTATGTCGAACATGGCTTTAGTCAATATTGAATAAATATTTGTGTTTTTCGGTGTTGGCATTAGAAACCAGCAAGCACTGTACCATCAAATTATATCCCCAACACCTAAATGCTAACCTTAATGGCAACTGGACTAAGACCAACTTTGTACAAAGAACCTTTGTTAACAGGTATATTAATTACAGACAAGCTAGTTCAACATATGTAAGCAGGATCTAAAGCAGAGAATGTTGGTGTATTTGACGATTTTCTTCTCTCTGGCCAGTTTTAAATATATATGGATGTTATTCAAATAAATAGGAAAGGAGGAATAAATTAATTAACAAAGTAAATTTCTCAGTTAGAAAAAATGCATAGTCATAGATTTTAATTCTATAACATTGAATTTTATGTTAAGGACTAAACACAAATATGGTCATTAATCCAATGTATATTGTATTTTTTACAGAAGTATTTTGGCAGGGATTTTTTTTTTGGTATTTTGTTGTTGTTATTTTTTTGAGTGAGGGTTTCTCTGTGTAGCTTTGGTAGTCCAGGCTGGCCTCGAATTCACAGAGATCTGCCTGCCTCTGCCTCCAGAGTGCTGGGATTAAAGGCGTGCGCCAACATCGCCTCACTTTGGCAAAGTTTTGTAAAGACTAGAACAGTATATTTTGTATATGTGTGTGTGTGTGTGTGTGTGTGTGTGTGTGTGTGTATACATATGTAGAGATAAATAAGAAAGACAAAGGAAAGAGATATAAATTTATATAAAAAAGTGTCAGAGGATTATTCTTTTGTTTATTTTTCCTTTAAGCAACCCAGCCTTAGGTGACTAGGAAAGAGCTAAGTGATTTTCTTTAAAAACGTATCTGAAAAGCTGGAGAATACCACAGAGTATTTCATTTTTTACTGTGATTTCTGATGTGCAAGTGAGAAATTTGCCTGCTGGCATTACCATCAGTGAAGCTCAGGAATAGTTGCAAAGGCACCTGGAGAACAAGGACATCTTAATTGTTACAATTTTGATAGAAGAAACCTGAAATAGAGAAGTACTAAGTCATAAATTAACACATTGAAAATGGTTTCAGTACCTGATAGTCACAATATTTTTCCTTTCTCCACCGTCCATTCATGCAGGCTGTTTCTTTTCATCTGAATTTTGTTTTCTTCTATGATAATGGGCCTCAATCAAGGACAATTCCTCCAAAGCAGTGGCAGGGAGATTTTCCCATAACTAAGAATATAAAATTTGAAAAGTTTATATATGTAAAATATTTGAAATGGTCCAACTTCTTTTATAAATATTTTATAAATAAATATTTTCTTTAGCCATCTCTGAATAGAAGTTCACTTTCATTCCAGATCAGTTTGGTCTCAGATTCAGGAGTCCTGTGTTGGGGTAGGGTGCAGTGCTTCATTTTGCATCCAGAGATATATGCCAAGAAGCTTCTTTAAGTTTTTACTCTTAGCCACTCTTTTCTAAACAAGTGAAAGTCTTATGCTCTTGCCAAGCACCTTGGGATTAATAACTGGAACCTAGAGGCTTCCTGGAGTAATTTACATAGCCCAAGAGTATGGTAGAGAAAGATTTGGAACTAAGGAGGAAACTGAACTGTCCATTTCACTTGGTTTCAAAGTTTATTGCATTAGTTGAACTAATTTTTATTAAGGAATTAATTGTTCTATTTACTCCTAAAATGCAATGATTTTTTTTTCATATCCACATTTTTTTTTATTCCACAAGTCTGTTTCCTTCTCAGCATTTTCACAGCCATGATCCCTGTCCAAATCAAAACCACATTTTCATTGGACTATATTCCCATGATTTCCAAATTGGTTTGGCCCACAAATAATTTAATCACTTCTCAGGGCTTAGCATAATAACAAATTATTTCCCCTCTTTTGTTGTAAATAGATCCTTTTCTCATATAATATATCCTGACTAATATTTCCTTTCCTTCTACTCCTCCCAGTTCCTCTCCACCTCCCCTCCCACCCAGATCCACCCCCTTTCTGTCTCTCATTAGAAAAGAACAGGCTTCCAGGAGATAACAACCAAACATAACAAATAAAATTAATAAGGTAAAACATTGAAGTTGGACAAGGCAAACCAAAAGAAAGAGCCTTAAAGCAGGCATAAGAATCAGAGACCCATTTATTCGCACACTTGAGTCAAATAAAAAATACTAAATTGAAGGGTATAATTTATACACAAAGGACCTGGTGCAGACCTGTGCAGGCCCTGTGTTTGCTGCTGTCCCTGTGAGTTCATAAGAGCTTTGGTCATTTTAGAGAGCCTTGTTCTCCTGGTATACTCCAGCCCCTCTGGCTCTTAAACTCTTTCTATCTCCTTTTCTGTGGGTTTCCCTGAGTTCTGAGGGAAGGGATTAGCTGGAGACATCCCATTTAGAGCTGTATGTTCCAAGATCTCTCACTCTCTTCATAATATCTGGCTGTGGGTCTTGTATTTGTTCCCATCTATTGCAGGAGGAAGCTTCTCTGATAATGGCTGAATAATGTACTGATCTATGAGTATAAAAGAATATCATTAGGAGTCATCTTCTCACTCGATTTTTTAAGACCAGTAGTATTTAGTTTTACCCTAGGTCTCTGAGATATCTAGTCTCTGGTTCTAGGTCACACAAACTGTCAGGTATGGGTTCCTTCTCATGGAGTGGACCTTAAGTCAAATCAGGCATTGATTGGTTACTTCCACAAGCTCCGAGTCACCATTGCCCTAGCACATTTTGAAGGCAGGACAGCATTGCAGATCAAAGGTTCTGTTTCTGGTGTTTCTGGGTTGGTTGGCATTCACATCTCTCTCTCTCTCTCTCTCTCTCTCTCTCTCTCTCTCTCTCTCTCTTGGTTTTTCAAGACAGGGTTTCTCTGTGTAGCTTTGTGCCTTTCCTGGGACTCACTTGGTAGTCCACACTGGCCTCGAACTCACAGAGATCCTCCTGGCTCTGCCTCTCGAGTGCTGGGATTAAAGGCATGTGCCACCACCGCCCGGCCACATTTCTCTTTTGATAGCCTTCAGAGTACCTTCCCATAACAAAGACACTAGAACATGGGGGTGAAGGTTCTCTGTAGGCAGCAGATTGGCATCTTTATGTTTAATGAATAGTGTGGCTGTTCCCTTCATCATGCCTTCATTTCCAATATCATCTTTTGCACCCACATTCCCTTCTTTTTTTCTGTTCCAGAGTCACATAACTTATGCTGTGTGTGTGTGTGTGTGTGTGTGTGTGTGGTGTGTTTCCTCTCTGATTATATCCTCACAAGGAGTTTACAAATAATCTATAAAGAAAATAATTATTCCTTAGCACCTTAACCATTATCTTTAATCACCTCTTCTGTGACTGTATTCTCTGTACTTTTCTGTTGCTATAACAAAACACCTTGAACAAAAGTGACTTATACAAGAAGTATATTTTGGTTTATGCTTCCAGATGAGTAATAGTCCATCAAGGTGGGTAAGCCTGACAGCAAACAGCAGGTATAGTTTCCCGAAAAGGAAACTAAGAGCCTATATCCTCATTCACAAGTAGAAAGCAGAGAGAACAAGCTGGAAATGGTATCAGTCTTAAACTCTTTAGGCCCACCTACAATGAAATAATTCCTCCAGCAAAGCTATACCTCCTAAATCTCCACAAACAGCATGACCAACCAGGAAGCAAGGATTGCAACACCTAAGTCTATAGAGGACATTTCTTCTTTTTTTATTTTATATAATTAACATTTTGCATTTATTTTACATACCGACCACAGTTTCCCTCCCCTCTCTCCACCCATTCCCTCCCTTTGTCTCCCATCTACAACCCTCCCCATCCACTCCTCCTCCATTTCCATTTAGAAAAGAGCAGGCCTCCTACTGGCTTGAACAAAGCACATTAAATTGAGGTAGGACTGAGCTCCTCCCCCTGTATCAAGGCTGGGGGAGCTAATCTAGCACGGAGAACAGGTTCCCAAAAGCCAGCTAAGTGACAGGGACAGGTCTTGATCTCACTATTAGGAACCTTACAAACAGACCTGGTTACACAACTATCACACTTACACAGAGGGCCTAGGTGGGTCTCATGCAGGCTCCCTAACTGTTGGTCCAGAGAAGGACATTTCTTCTCTACATCACATAGCATCCTTCTGATCTTAAATATAGTATCTTGAGACAAGCCCAGTTGACCCATCTCACTATTCCAGTTATAGAGTTTCATATATCCTTTCTTCACAGCATCTATCAAAAATCTGATATTGTTTCTTTGTGCATATGGTTGACTTTTTATTTTACTACCATCAGAATGTAAGTTTCCTAAAGGTAAAAGTTACATCAATCTTTCTTGTCATTGTAACTTCAAACACTAGCATCTTATTTTGAACATATCTCATGGATGGAAAGAAAACCACTAGATGGCTATATGACCTTGGGCCAGTAGATGATTCTCTCTGTGAGGAAGGTTTTTCATCTGTAGAAGACAAATGTGAAAATAGACTAGTAAAATTGACTTATTAATATATCAAAAGATATATATATATATATAATGTATATAATATAATAATCCTGGATGATACTGACAGAGAAGGTACAAATTTCATGGTCACATGAGTTCTATAAAGTTCTTTAGCCATTAGTATGCACCAGGCTCTGTACCTGGTCCTTTTGTGCATTATCTCATTGAAGCTTTTCAGTTGGAGGCTTACAGAGCCAGTCTGCTTGGTACATATAAAGAAATTCTCTCTCTCTCTCTCTCTCTCTCTCTCTCTCTCTCTCTCTCTCTCTCTCTCTCTCTCCCTTTCTCTGTCTCTCCTTTTCTCCCCCTCTCTGTTTGTATCTGACAAATTATAGTGTGGCTTAAAATATTGCAAAGTATCACACTATGTTCCAGTGATTAACATAAACCCTAATGAAACCTGGTAAGATTTCCTTCTGCATATAACTCATATCAGTGGACCTGGTTATGGGCCATTGTTAATGTACTATTTCAGTGCTAAATTTAACTTCTATATAATTCTTCTTTTCCAAGTCACCTTAGTTAATGAATTAATTCCCTAAAATGCTTTTCAGGTCAGCCAATTCTCTACTCATTTTACAGATGAGGGAACAAAAACAATGAGATTTCCTTAATGTCAGCTGAGTCACAAACCTCTCAATATAAAATACACCTTGGGGATATCAACTTTTGAAGTTCTTTAAGGACATCTCAGTTCAGTAGCTCCCTGTCATAATCTTTGTGATCAGAATACAACATAAATGAAAAGACTAAAGATCAGACACAGTAGTCATAGGTACTGGACTTTTGTTCCTCTTAGAATTAGTTCTTGGTAGCAGTGATACATGCTAAACCATCAAATCTTTTTTTTTTTTTTTTTTTGGTTTTTCGAGACAGGGTTTCTCTGTGTAGCTTTGCGCCTTTCCTGGAACTCACTTTGTAGACCAGGCTGGCTTCAAACTCACAGAGATCTGCCTGGCTCTGCCTACCGAGTGCTGGGATTAAAGGTGTGCGCCACCACCGCCCAGCTGCTGCCATCAAATCTTTTATGTAACAGTAGTCACATTTATCTATCATCTATGACTTAATAGCATTCAGAGAAATCTCTTATTTCATTAGAATTCAAGATTTGTCTAGCAACAAGGATGAGTGCTATGGGGATATAAAACGGATGGCAAGATATGTCAGAGTCCATATTTAGTTTTAGTATTTTATTATTGTAAACTTTTAGCTTTATTTCACAATAATGTGAACAGGGACTTAGTTACATAAATGATTTCTATGTTATTTCTTATACAAAAACAGAATGTGGAGTGTATGACATGCCTATGGCATAGAGGTATTATTTTTATATCTCTGTCTCTTAGCTAACATTTCTCTTATCTGGTCAAACAGGATATTACATTGTATTTTGTGGAGAGGGGGATAGCATTACTTTGGAAACATTATTCAACATTGCAACTAGTAATGATTGGCTTTTGTTTTTGTGGCTCCATATTGAAAAAGGCAACATAGATATAGCAGTTTAACATCAGGAACTGGAGGTTTTACTTTTTCAGAAGCAATAGGTTTTCAATAGTAAATACTAAGCAAACCATATATCTACCTTTTAAAAATAGGCTCTTATACCAATCAATGACTAAATAAAATCATATTGATAAAATATATGTGAGTATCAAAGAAACAGTACCAGTTTCAGGAAAAATTATTGTAAATATATTCAGAGAAGAAAATCCACACCTAGTAAAGGACAATGAAAGTATAAACACAGTTGGAACAATGACGAAAACCTGAACATTTTTCCTGCTCCATTACACCATCACTTTCATTAGCAAATGATACATACAAATATCTATTTAAAATATTTTTTATAATTATGAAAACTTATCTTAAAACACTTGTGATATAAAAAGTCAATCTGTACTTTTTATTACTTCTTTTATTTTTGAGATAATTTGATTATATCATTTCACCTTCCTTTTTCTCCCTCCAAACCTATTTGGGCACTGATGTTGGTGAGACATTATGGGTACAGATTCTGATGTTGTTATGTGACACCCATTTCATAGCAAACTCCATGATCCTTTGATTCTCACAATCTTCCTGTATCCTCTTCTACAATGTTCCCTTGGCTTTAGGTGTAGGAATGTTTTATAGATATATTCATTGGGATTGGGTTCCACAACTCTGCATTTTGTTTGGTTGTGATTTTTTAAGTGGTCTCTGTCAGGGGCAAAGAGAATTCTTGATGAATGATGAACACTGCACTTGTTTGTGGGAATAAGGACACATTTTATAGATTGTTAGGGTTTATACTGGCTTAGCAAATTAGCAGCTGTAGATTCTTCACCAAATAACTATAATTTCACCGGCACTGAGTTGTTAGCTCGGTTTCTAGTACCAGACAATGTTTCCCTCTTATTGAGCAAGTTTTAGGTCCAGTTATGGAGATACTGGTTCCATGTCCTCTTATGTGGCTCCTAGCTGCAAATCTTCAAATACAAGTGCATAATGTTCTGATAGGTAAGATGATGAAAAAGGTGAAATTTGTTCCTGATGAAGAATTTTTTACATACCAAAAGAAAATTTAATTCTTCTTGCTGTAATTTTAAGGTATAATTAATTGAAACAAAATAAATTATATTTATTTGATGCTAGGGAAACATCATTTAAGAATATGATCCCTTAGTCATACTTAAGTCATTTGAAGTAATTAAAAATCACATATAGTTGGTAGGTACCATATCAGTCTTGGGACTATGTAAAACTTCTCTGTTTCATGCAAATGCAGGGTCAATCCAAAAAAAAAGTGTACCAAGCTTGACACTGCAAGTAACTAATTGCATTTAGTCATCTATATCTAAGACTCTTCTGTACTGACCAGATATCAAATGAACAATGATAGTGATTATTCTATTAATTTAATCTCAAAATACCAACACAATAAGGTTATTACATTTATATAGAAGACAAAAATCCATTCAAATATTCAATAATATTTATTAAAGACAGAACAATGAAACCACTGCCCATACAAGATATTAAAACAGCCTGTATATAATGCCACTTTAAAGTTTTTAGTTGGTTCTAGTGTGGTGGCGGCTGAGCAGATAGTTTCTTGTCGTGCCAGCCAGGAAACTATGTCTAATACCTAAAATACACATAGTGTAAGAAGGAATGAATGATCTCTAGAAAGTTATCTTCTGACCCCCACATTCACTACATGGCATGAACATATAAACACATACACACAGTATTAATAACAAGAATAATGGTAATAGCAATAATGGTAGTAAACTCAAGGAATCTGTTTAAAGAACTGAAGTTTTGTATTGGTATGAAAATAGGAAACTCAACACATTTTCTTGGAACAAGTAACTACTCAAAGAATAAATAATATAGGCCTTTACTTCCTTCTGTAAGAAATAGAGAACTGCAAACTGTAAAATCAATTTAGTCATTGCCAGAGAGGAGAAAAGACATTAATGCAACGTTCTGATATTAAAAGTTTAGAGAAAGTCTTACAAGGTTATTAACAAATTTTATATAGCAAAACTGACTATGATAAAGGAAGAAAATAAAAGCTCAATATAATAACACATGAATGCAGTCCCATCACATGGGAGGATTCAACAATATGTCACATGTTCAAAGCCACTCTGCAATACATGACAAGAGTTCATTTTTAAAATCAAATAAAATCATTTTTATTAGGGAATAGGGTTGGAGAGATGGTTTCAGAAGTAAAGAGTACTTACTGTACTTACTGAGGACCCAAGTTCAGTTCCTAGGACCAAAATCAAGCCAATAACAACTACCCATAACTCCAGCTCTAGGGGATCTGACATCTTCTGGTCTTTCAAGATACCTGTGCTCATGTGCACATCCCCACACATAGACTCCCATACATAATACATCATCAAAAAAAAGATTAGTGAATATATATGTTGCACAAATTATAAATAACAAACGTCACACACACACACACACACACACACACACACACTTGATATAAATCAGTAAGAAGAAATGGAAAAATTGGCAAGCAGTATGAAAAGTAAATCAAGTAACTATCACAGAAATTCAGTAAGCATAAAATGCTAAACTTTACAATTGAATTGCAAATTGCAAAATACATATTAAAAAGAAGAAAACATCTGACTTTATGACTGACACTGTTTACAAAAATATGTACCATTCCATTTTGACTAGTATATTATGTGTTTTTCCATATAAAATTGGTGACAGTGTTTATTTGGGATAGCCTTTTGAGATGGCAACTTGGCAGTATTTATTCAAGTATCATATTCCTTAACAATTAGCCATGAAATCATTCCAATAACTTGTTATTCTAATTTATACAAAGTATAATGCAAATAGTAATTATTGAAATTAGTGCCTGAGTCAGTGTTCTTGTTGATTTTATGTAACTATCTTAAATAGTTAATGATTATAGAAAATAATCTGAATGCCACAAGTAGGCTATTTTTAAACAAATGAGTATACTTCCATTTAATAAATGTATTATGTTCCATGCAGCATTTTAACATGCAAATATTTTCAAGATATATTGTTAAATGGAAAATAAATGACAGAATATTGCATCACATAATCAAACATTATAAAGATTTGCATGTACTCTACACGTTTGTCAGTGTACATATACCTATTGAGCTGAAGTGATGGAAGACAGAAGATTCACAGCTCAAGGCCAATTTGAGTCACACAATGAGACCCTATTTTTAAAACAAATTTAAAAAGCTTGGAAGACTATCTGCCGGTTTTTAGTGGGTATTCTTTGACAATTTTATACATACATGATACATTCTGGTCACATTCATCCCTGTGCTCTCAGTCTCCTCCCACTCATACCAACCAACCTATCCTCCTTCTACCAAATCCCCACACCACTTTCATATCTTTTCTTTTGTTTTTGTTTTTGCTTTGTAACCCACTGGACTTAACCTGGGCTTCTCCTGTGAACATGGGTATGAAGCTGCCTATTGGAGCACTAGTAATGAATCAATAACTACATCACTTTTTATCCTCCAGCGCTGTCCTTAGTTCCCTTGCATGAGGCAGAATCTCATATGCTTGTCCTTGCCCTTTTCTGGCAGATGTAGCTAATTGTGAGTTCATGAGTACCACAACTGTGTCATACTCATAAGACAGCATCTCACATCCCTCCCTATCTACTAATGGGCTTGTACATTTTCTCTTCTCCTATTTTATATTATCTGAGCTTTAAATGGGGGATGTGATATAGGTGTCTAGTCTAAATATGAACATTCAATTGTCACTTGTTCTCACTACTTCAAATAGTCATGAATCTGCCTTAAGAGCTTAGGATAGCTACACTAGCTTGCTTCTTAAATCCATTTGACTGAAAACCTTTTCCCAGCCCTTTACTCTGAGGTAGTTTCTTTCTTTGAAGTTGAGGTGCGTTTCTTATATGCAGCAGGATGGATTCTGTTTTCATATCCGTTCTGTTGGCCTGTGTCTTTTTATAGGCAAATTGAGTCCATTGACATTAAGGTGTAGCTAGAGTCTTCCTGCCTGGCCCACAGTAAGGACAAATCTCTCTAACTTGCCAGTCCCACAGCCGCTCAGACCCAACCAAGTAAACACAGAGACTTATATTGGTTACAAACTGTATGGCTGTGGCAGGCTTCTTGCTAACTTTTCTTAGAGCTTAAATTAATCCATTTCTATAAATCTATACCTTGCCACGTGGCTCGTGGCTTACCGGCATCTTCACATGCTGTTTGTCCTGGTGGCGGCTGGCAGTGTCTCTCTGACTCAGCCTTCCACTTCCCAGCTTTATTCTCCTCCTTGTCCCACCTATACTTCCTGCCTAGCCACTGGCCAATCAGTGATTTATTTATTGACCAATCAGCAACACACTTGACATACAGACCATCCCACAGTATTAAGGGATACTAATGACCATTATTTGTTAATTCCTATTTTTTTTGGTGGTAGTGTGTGAGTGTGTGTGTGTGTGTGTGTGTGTGTGTGTGTGTGTGTGTGTGTGTGTATGTGTGTGTATTTCCCTTCTTTGGGACTTATTGATGTGAGGCTATCTGTTACCTGTGTTTTGGTGGTTGCAGCTAGCTTCCTTGGGTTGTAGTTTTCCTTCTAGTACTTTCTGTAGGGCTGGATTTGTGGATATGTAATATTTAAATCTGATTTTGTCATGAAATATTTTGTTTCCTCCATCAACAATGATTGAAAGCTTTGCTGGGTATAGTAGTTTGGGCTGGCATCCATGATTTCTTAGTATCTTCAGAATATGTGTCCGGGATCTTCTGGCTTTCATAGTTTCCATCTAGAAGTCAGGTGTAATTATGATAGGTCTGCCTTTATATGTTACTTGACCTTTTTCCATTACTGCTCTTAATATTCTTTCTTTCTTCTGTATGTTTAGTGTTATGTGACGAGAGGATTTTTTTTTTTGTGGTCCAGTCTTTTTGGTGTTCTGTCCAGTCTATTTAGTGTTCAGTATGCTTCTTGTATCTTCATAGGCATGTCTTTCTTTAGGTTGGGAAAGTTTTCTTCTATAATTTTGTTGAATATATTTTCTGTGCCTTTGAGGTGGAATTTTTCTCCTTCTTCTATTCCTATTATTCTTAGGTTTGGTCTTTTCAAGGTATCCCAGATTTACTGCATGCTCTTTGTTAAAAATTTGCTGGATTTATCATTTTCTTTGACCAATAAATCTATTTCCTCTTTCAAATCCTCAATGCCTGAGATTCTCTCTCCCATTTCTTGTGTTCTATTGGTTATGCTTGCCTCTGTAGTTTCTGTTCGTTTACTCAGATTTTCCTTTCATGAATTCCCTCAGTTTGTGTTTGCTTTATTGCTTCTATTTCAATTTTCAGGTCTTGAACTGTGTGTGTATTTTCCTTCTTTGGGATTTGCTGCTGTGGGGTTATCTATTGCCTGTGTTTTTGTGGGTGCATCTAAATTCCTTAGGTTGGAGTTTTCTTCTAGTGCTTTTTGTAGGGCTGTATTTGCGGATAGGTATTGTTTAAATCTGGTTTTGTCTTGGAATGTCGTGTGTACTCCATCTATGGTGATTGAAAGTTTTGCTGAGTGTACTAGTCTGGGCTGGCATCCATGGTCTCTTGGTGTTTGCATTACATCTGTCCAGGTCCTTCTGGCTTTCAGAGTCTCCATTGAGAAGTCAGGTGTTATTCTTACTTTATAAGTCACTTGGCATTTTTCCTTTGCTGTTCTTAATATTCTTTCTTTATTCTATATGTTTAGTGGTTTAATTATTATGCCACAAGCAGACTTTTTTTAGGAATCTAGTCTATTTGGTGTTCTATAAGCTTCTTGTATCTTCATAGATATTTCCTTCTTTAAGTTGAGAAAGTATTCTATGATTTTGTTGAATATATTTTCTGTGCCTTTGAGTTGATATTCTTCTCCTTCTGTCCCTATTATTCTTAGATTTTACCATTTCATAGTCTCCCAGATTACCTGAACATTTTATGTTATGGCATTTTTGGTTTAGTGTTTTCTTTGACTGATTGCTCAGCCATCATCAGAGAAGCTTCCTTCTGCAGCAGATGGGAACAAATACAGAGACCCAGAAGCAGAGACAATATTCAAAGAATGAGAGAGTTTACAACATTCAGTCTGATAAGCAATGTCTCCATCAAATCCTACTGCTCAGGGAACACTGTAGAAAAAAAAAGGTAGAAAGAGTGTAAGAGCTAGAGGGAATGGAAGGTACCAAGGCCTTCTAAACACATCAGGACTGATACATGCATGAACTCACAGAGACTGTGGCAGTGTACATATGGTCTGCATGAGGAGTCTGAATAAGATAGGGCCCTAGAACTGAAAGGAGAATTGGACCCATGCCCCTATCCCTAACCCAGAAGTTATCTCCAATTGGTAATCACTTGCAAATGAAAACTTAGTTTTCTCCAAGGGAATCTCACTGGATATACAAACTTCTTTTCAGAGTAGACTGAATGCCCAATAGTTAATGCATCAATGGTATCTTTACAGGTTCCTTATCTCATAATGTTTCAGGAATTTTTCTTTTTAAATTTCTTTTTTTTTTGCTTTTATGTTATTTATTTACTTATTCACTCATTCATTCATTCATCAACTTACTGGGGACTATCTGCCCCCTATTCTACAAGCCTGAACTAATTTTTAATGAATATGCTTTAACCACTTTCCAACTCCTGGATAGTGATTTATTTACAGCCAGCATGAAGTTGCCACTATGTGAGTGAAACTTCTGCAGTCTTGCCACAATACACTAAAATAGTCTTTAACTGTTTTCAGAGACATCAGTCCACTGAAGCAATCTCTGTGTTACAGCAGTTCTGCCACTTGATGGATGGTACAGGTTTTGAATGAAAAGATATAATTTTTTTGATACTAAAGTTTTGATAAGTCTTACTTCAAGATTAAATTAACTTTGCCAAGGGATACAATTTTGGTTAATAAATTCACTCAAACAATACTAAGATATCATCAGGAAATCAAAATATATTATGTCCCAAGCCTTTATCAGCATGACTATAATTAAAAAATATGGGAACATGAGTATCAGTGGATAAGAGCTGTTCCTGGAGAGGTACTATTCTATTTCTGGGGCAATTTCACTTTGTTGATAGATGAGTTAAATCATAGGCTGTTATTGAAGACCTCGGTGAAAAAGACCATTATCTTGCTCTGGGATTCTCAATCCCTGTTCTATAACATGCTAGCATGTCAATCAATCCCCTGAAACACCCTTGGCAATATCTTATGTCACTTGGTTGACTACACAGGGCTTAGTGACCATCCATACCTCTGCTTTAATCGCAGTACTTCCCATTTATCCTTTGGTGCAATGAGATTCCTCATTAGGTTTCCTTAAAACTAAATAATAATAATGATAATACTTCCACTAGCATATTTGAAAAAGATCTTTGGGGACAGAAAACAAAACACATGCTCACTATTTTCAGTGTTATTTCCTATCTTTTGTGGATAGAGGATCCACAGTGAAAAACAATCTGTCGTAAGTGCTAAGTAGGGAAGGAGGAGTTTTAAGATCAGCAATGGTCTATAGACAACCAGAGGAGAAATCAAATTTTTTTCATGGGAATTTTATATCTAGTCTTACAAGAACTCTTCACCACACGTATAGCAATGATTCATCAATATCCTTTTTTGGAGCAACAAGTTGGCTTTCAGAGTTTGTCATTTATATGAAATGACAGAAATGATTATGTGTAGCATACAATCCACGTTTGTCAGTCTCAAAGCCCATGGCTTTAAAATCTTGCACCAACATATATTGCTGTCCCAGGATTTTTGAAATGAAAGACATAATTAAAGGCAATAGGAAAAACACAGAATCTTGCCAGATAAATCAGAAATACACAAGCCATGTGTTTTAATTTTATTTTCTTCAGAGTTTCAAAGGGCTCAAATGCTTGAGGTTAAAAATATGCTATCTTTCAGGGTGCATTTAATTCTCAAGTCTGCAATTTGGTTTTTAGAGAGATCATTGTGCAGAGTTATATTTTATTTTATTTGAAAAAACAATATAAATTAATTGTACATATTAATGAGACTCAGTGTGATATTTCCATAAGTGTAGATAGTAGTACTGAACAAATCTAACTACTCTTTCTTTACTGTATTTCCTGTCACCAAAAGTTTAGTTTTTTGTTTGTTTTTACTTCCATATGAGGTAAAGTCCTTGACAGTATCTTTTTTATTACTTTTATTTATTCTTCATACATGTGCACAATGTATCTTGATCATACCTATTCTCAACTCACTCCTCTCCTTGAACATTTCCCTTTCCTCTCTTCATGTTCTCTACATTTTTCTTTTCTTTTTTTTGTAACCCAATGATCCATTTAGTGCTGTATTTTGGAATATTAACTAATCTTATTGGCTTGATCTTGTACAGGACTTGTGCAGGTAACTCTAACTGCAGTGAGTTCATGGGAATAGTAACTGTGTCATGTCTAGAAGTCAGCACTTTATAGCACTACTCCTCATCCTCCTGTTCTTCAAATTCCATCTTCCTCTTTTATGCCATATTCCCTCACATTTGAGCTCAGCATTCTTCTCAGTGTCTTAGCATTTCCACCAGTTACACATCTCTGCAATAACTGCTACTCACTGTACCAACATGCTTCTCTGACCACAACCAAAAGTAGCACTAATCTATGGGTATTAATATAAATACTTAGAAGGCAGTTTGACAAGAAAGCCATTTAATAGGAGTAGTAGGTTCCTCTCTAGAGCATAAGCTCTCCACTTGAGCCATGGGCAAACTTTAGCTGTATTTATAGTACCATACATGAATTTCCTTCCATGGAAGAGGATTCAAATTTAATCAGAAAGCAGATGGTTACCCCCATAACCTTAAGATATTTGTCTTTATGGGTCTGGCTTTTTTTAGTTAGTGTAATGATGATCTCTAGTTCTATCAATATTCCCACCAATGATGTAATTTTGCTCTTCTTTGTGGCTGAATAAAGCTCCAGTGTCTACATATTTTATATATACATGTAGACTTTTAGGCTATTTTGTAACTTGGATATTGTGAACAGTTCCAAGATAAAAAACATTTATGCAGGTACCACTACAATATACAGAAAGATCCCTTCAGGTATATATAATTTCAGTGGTACAACTGGATCATAAGTTCTGTTTTCAGGTTCTATAATGATTTTCACAGTAGCTAAACTAATTTATAGTCCCAACAACTATGTATAAGGGTTCCTTTTCCCCCAGCAGCTTCACAAACAATTTTTGTTTGTTTTCTGGATGCTAGCTGTGCTGATTAGTGTGAGATGATGTATATCAACATTGTAATTCTTGTTTGCATTTCTCCAATGATTTGTGTTATTATGTATTTTCCATGTGCTTTTTTGGTAGTGTGTATGTCATTCTTTTGAGAAGTGTCTGTTCAAATCTATATCCTGTTCCAAATACATTACTTATTTTTGAAGAATAAGGTAGTTTAGTTCCTTATGTTATAAATATGATCCTTCTGTCAGATAAAGTATTGGGAAATATCTTCTTTTACTGTAAGGTAAAATGTACTTTCATTGTGTTAATTCTCATGCTGAGAGTTTCAAGTGCTGTATATTGATAGGAAATTGTTGCTTTTGCTTTTTGTGCTTATCCAGAAAATGCGTTAAGGTCATTTCTTATGTTTTCATCTACTGTTTTCAGAGCTTTATGTCTTATATTTTTAAGTCTTCGGTCCATTTTGAGTTAATTTTTTAGTGTGATTGCACACTTCTGAGCATCTTTGTTTAATTTTTGTGTTTTTTTTCACTAGGTTTTTGTTTCTTTTTATCTTTTTGGCTTTTTTTAGTGAAAGACAGAGAAAGAGAAAGAGAGAGAGAGAATGAACTTGAGTGGCTAAGGAAGATGGAAAGATCTAGGAGAAGTTTGGGGAAGGGAAAGTGTAAGACCAAAATATATTTTTTAGATAAAAAAATAGAGCACTCTACTAAAGATCCAAATTTCTAGCTGTGTTTGAATAAAAAAAGAAAACACATATGAAACCCTTTGCCCTGTATTTCTAAATGATAAAAGCAGTGTATTTAAATGGGAAAGGCCTTATTTAATTTATTGAACTATATGCTCCCTAGTTTATCTCAGAACTCAATCCTCAGTTGTATGTCATTGCCTGCTGTCCTCATTTATGCTACATTCATGCCTGGCTTCTGAAAAATTGTGTTCACTGCCTCTTATATAGGAAGTAAGGATGAAAGAAAGAAAAGTTCCCTCTAAAAAGCTATCCTGGTGGAAATCTAACAAAGGAGGCAGGATTGAAGAGCATGGTAGCAATGTGGAGTTAGAACACAATCCAGGTAATTTAGTTAAACAAAACCAAGGAGATAATAGGGGATGAAGCATTATGAAAGTCAATGAGATCATGGAAAGGACCTATTTATAAAACACATTTGTTAAGCATTTTCTATGTTTTAAAAAGCAATAGAGCAACAGAAATACATAAGACATGGTTTTCTTAAGTTTCTCCTTCTGATGAAGTAAAAAGACAAGAAAATGGAAAACAAAATGTGAAAAGAAATAAAATTATCATGTATTCAAAATGCAAATTGTGTTTTATAGAGGCGCATAGACACAGAATAAGTTGCTATAAATGAAATAAGGGCCATTATATGGAGAAGAGATACAAGAAAGGTCAATTCAAGTTAAAGAATAGAAATTTATAAAGTAGAGAATTTGAGTATCCTGGCTTTTAAGAAAAGTATGTGTGTATTTTTCCTTCTATGACTGAAAAAGAAAGCACTGGAAAAAACATATTCTACATTGCTAAAGCCATCCCACTGAGACTTTAAATGCATTAGTTAGGGCATTGGGAACAGAGAAACACAGTTAGAAGATTGAATATACCAACAATGTAAATTAATATTTAAATTCATATTATGATGGAGAGAAATACAGGAACTTTTCAGTATGCTTTATTTTAACAAGGAAATAAATCTGTTTGTCATACTTGTTAGATATTCAAAATGCTATAGAAAAAACACTTTTGTAGGGCAGTGCTGTGATGGGAATAAATTAAGAGAATTGGCTTTAAATACAGAGGAACTGATAGCACAATCATATTTTTATAGTAGTGTATTAACCTCAAGAATTATTGATAGGTTTGAGTGAACGTCAGGAAAGGTAATTTTAACTAAAAAAGCAATTTAAAAAGTAAATCAAGTCACAGATTCTAACAGTTGAAAATACTCTCACTATTGAAGTAGTCATAGTATTTATCATAAGTTATTATTTCATAGGTTTTATGGAATATTACTTCAATATGTAAAGGTCTGTTACATTTATTTGTTTATGCTGCATTTGTTTAATTATGTAAAAGTACATTGCTTTTGTTTATGCTGCATTTGTTTAACTATGTAAAGATGTGTACCTGCTTAAGGCACTTGATTGGTCTAATAAAAAGCTGAAAAGCCAATAGCTAGGCAGTAGAGAGATAGGCAGGGGTGGTGGGTAAAGAGAGTAAGTAGAAAGAGGAATCTAGGCTTGCTCAAGAGAATTTGGGAGAATGAGAGGGAGAGAGAAAATGAGGGAGAAAGAAAGGGAGATACCTGGATCAGCAAGTCAGACAGCCATCAACCATCCAGACACAAAGTAGGGCAAAACATAGATGAAGAGAAACAGGTTAAATTAAGTTATAAGAGCTAGTGGGGCAAGGATAAGATAAAGCCGAGCACTCATAACTAATAGTAAGTCTCCATGTCATGATTTGGAGCTGGTTGGTGGCCCAAAAGAAAGCCTTCTACACATAGGCAATTTTTAAAATGGCACCATTTAAAATGGCACCAGGAATTTGGCAGACAATCCATGTTTTTACCAAATAATTATGGAGAATATGACTCAAATCAATGAAGGTAAGAAATATTTTTGTATTTGACATCACTTATTGGCATCTTTCCTTAATATTATTCACATAGCATTAAATATTTTGGTATTACTATTTAATTTTTTTGTTTTCATTTCAAACTAGCATATAAAATAACAGGTTTTCTTATGTTATTTTTCATAAATACTTATTTAATTTGATCCTCCCTCCTCCCCAGCTTCTCTTTCGCATCCCCATACACACTTCACCACTTATACTAGTCTGTCGCTATTATTCTCCCTTCCAATTTCGTATCTGCCATGTTCTATTCCCTTCCAACTCCCACTTCCTTAAAAGCCTGCTTTCTATTCTCATGAATCCCACTGCAGTTTAATGAATTCAAACTACAAATAGGTCCATATAAATACATGTATATGAAAATCAGAGGCTATGATCATCATGAGGGAGAACACACAGTATTTGCCTTTCTGAGTCCAGGTTATCTCACTCAGCATAGTTTCTAGGTTCATTTATTCTTTAGAGCTACATAAAATCTGATTGTGTATATGTACCACATTCTTATTACCTATTGATCTATCAATGAACATCTGGGCTGATTCATTATTTGCCATTGTGACTACAGCAATAGATATTTCTTTGCGTATATGACCAGAAATGCTATTGCTGGATAAGGATGCGAAAGTTCAGGCACAGAAGTAAAGGTGTATTACCAAGGAAATGAGAGAGAATTTTAGAGATAAAAATGGCCAATATATTTGAAGGTGTATTGACGAGAGAATAGTATGTGATAAATAGAGGGTGTGGTATTCGTAATATTTTTATAATCATTTGAAGAGTAGAATATTCAGTACTTTTCAGAATATTGGCAGAATTATCCATTTCTGAGTGGTATTTCCACTAAAAATTTATCTCGTTCTAAAACATTTTGATTTGGTCTCAATACATATATGGCAAACATACTATTTTTCTCTTGAAAATAAAGTACATTAAGAAATTACTAGCGGAAAATTACCCAACAAAATCAAAGACCTGTTAAATGAAGTACAAACTGGCAATTATTGAAAACCTCTTCAGTTAAATTAAGGAACTCGGGAATGAGTTAGCATTTTAATAGAAATGCACATTTCAAACAAGATAAGTTAGTCAGCCTCTGAAACTATGTAGCAGAGGGTTACTGTTTCTTCCATCTGGTAAGGTTTCATTAATGAGCACCATCTGTAAAGAGAATGTATATATTAGAAAAAAATGACTTCCTTTTTAACATTGTAACATTCTTCATAAAACCTAAGCAGACATTTTTCTTTTTTGTTGCTACAGAAATGTGCACAAAGTCTGGCTTTCAGTAATAACTCTGTTATGTAAAAAACTATCATAAAAATATCTGATTCTCTTAACATTAAGTCAAGAGATTTCAGGCTGGCCCTACAACCTCAAGGGAAAAAAAAAAACAAGACTAAGTTTCTCTAAGTAGGTAGATATGCATAACCAGGTTAATCAGAACCAGAATGTCCAAAGTCATTTATTCCAGAGAATTCTTCCTCCCAATTCTACTCTCCCATAGCACTCTCTTTGGTTGGTTTTATTTGTTCCTTATCTGTCTTCTCAAGGCGTGGTGGTATTCCTCACAAAATATGCCTTAATGTTCAAATCAACTCGTGTTTAATCAATCAAAATAATCTGGTTAGTTTAGAAGAGGACCAGCTAAGTGTTCTCATTCTTTATTGTGCAACGTTTAGGATTTTAATTTGTGTACTTAATACACATCTACACCTCAGTGACCACCTTTTAAGATTGGGCTGAAATCCATTGTTTTTAATTAACAAACTAAGATCCATTTGTTTTCAGAGTATACGTATACATATTTATTTAGTGCAAATTCAGTTCTTAATTTCAGAAGACTAGTGATGTAAAACATCTTTCACATATTTTCTTGAGTGCCGAACATATATTTTGAAGACAATTGTAGTCATATTATTTTATAGTTAAAATATTTATTTAGAAACAATATAAAATATTAACATGTTACTAAGATAGAATGAGACTTATTCTCTTTTTCATACAGAACTTGCTCTTATATATCTTAAACCAGCTCTTTTTGGAAGATATTCACAAGCATGCAAAGGACCTAGAAGATGGAAAAATCCATACATTTAGCATTATCTAAGTTCCTCATCAACAGTACCTGATTGATCTACCCACAGAACCAAGCTCCCTGAAGGAACTGAAAGAACTATTATTTACTCTCAGCACAGGAATAAGGAAAAGGTCTGCTCACTGCTCAGTCTAATGGTACAATTCCCCTGATAGCACGACCTTGTCATTTGACAATCAACAAGAGAAGGCATGAGAAAATGAACACTCATAAAGAGCTCTGTAACCACAGTGGCAACTTCTTGCCTTCTATTTGTTGTGCCCACTTTGGCCACCATTTCATTATAACCAGGCTTAACCAAAAGCTATCCTCTACACCAAGGATGCATTTCAATTGTATTTTTTATATTCAACCATGTTCAGTTAAATTGACCTCCCAATATCAGCCAAGAGAGGAATTATAAAACAGCTACTAGAAACCAGGGAACAAATGCTACAACAATAAATTATTAAGTAATAAGTAAACAAAAAATGTCTCATACTTGTTACAATACACCATGTATTGATTTTTATTGTATCTAATTATCTATGTATGTATTCACATGAAAAGACAATTGTGTTGGTCAGGAAACAATTTGTAGGATTTGGTTCTCTGTCCACCATATGAGCTGTAAAGATTAAACTTAGATAATAATTTTGAGTAGAAACCAAACTTAGATTTATGCCATTTCATTGGCTCTCAAGTTTTTGTTTTGTATAATGAATAATTACAGGTAAAGCCCTTTATTGAATATCTTTCCAACTCTATTTCATTCCCTACTTCAATTCTGAGTGGTAAGTATAATTGTGATATGATTACATATATTAGCTACATAACTATTTTTCTCTAAATCATAAGACAATGTTTTATATTCTATAAAGGATATTTTGAGGAGCATATCATTCTAGAAATTCAACTCTTTTATCATCCCTTAGCATTAAATATGTAGAGTTTTCTCTGAATGACTATTGTTTACTAATTTATTTTAAATTTTGAAAAATATTGTTCATATGTATGTATATACACATATAGATTTTAACTATAATATAATCAGAGAAAGTTGATTGAATGATACTGATACTTTAAAATATGCTTAAATTGTGTCCAAGATCTAGTGTACATAGTGAATTTTTGTATATGCTGTATATAGTTTTGAAAATATATTCTGCATATTTTAAAGAAATATGTGTATGTATACTAGATCAAGCCAAATAATTGTAGTGTTAACTTTTCCAAGCACTAATTTTATCTGTTTGTGGTTTTTTTAGAGATGCTTTGTAGACTCTCATAAATATAGTTTTTTAAAATCTGTCAGTTAATAATTATACAATATATAATTCAATACAGTTCATTTTAACATATATACATATATGCATATTCATTTATGGAAGCACATAGCATTTACATCTTCTTGGTAGCTTAATGCTATTCCTCTTTCAATGATTTGTACTCAAATGCTATTAAAAGAGGCATTAATTCTTTCCATCTGTAGGTAGACTCAATACTATAACTTGTTTTGAAACTTCTTTGCTCATTTTTGGTTAATGAACTATACATTTAATTTTCTATATTTTATATTAGACATGTGGTGTCACATTGTATTATTATTTGGTAACTTCCTTCTGTCAACTGAATATTATGAATAAAAGATTTATGAAAATTGTT
Organism: Peromyscus eremicus; assembly: GCF_949786415.1. Lineage (NCBI taxonomy): Eukaryota > Metazoa > Chordata > Mammalia > Rodentia > Cricetidae > Peromyscus > Peromyscus eremicus. The sequence continues at coordinate 93,361,437 of NC_081439.1, read as the reverse complement.
ACAACAGCTAAGATCACTCAGTTTCTTTCCTAATAAAATACCATAATGGATAAATATCTGCATCATTTCCAGATTGTGGCTACTAACTAGTAGTACCAGTCCTATAAACATCTCTTGATATATATGCATTAGAATTTTTGAGGGATTGGCTGATTTTTTGTAAAGGAACATGTAGTAAAATTGTTAGGCTCTTCAGTCCACAAATGATGTCAGTAACTTTTTTTTTCATTTCTACAATTCTTTCAATTGTAAAATACATTTTTAGTTTGATAAGTCATAACAAATAGTGACATACTTGGCTATGGACCATTGTGAAAATCCTTGCAAAGAAAGCAACCCAAATGAAATAAATACCAAAGTTTTATGTTTATTCCAATATGGGAAATGTGAAGCGCTGTTTCACTGTTATTAATTCAATGAGCCCAAGCATCATTGCATGTGTTTATTGGACACTTGGGTCTTCTCTTCTGTACAATGACTATTCATTCAAATATTTTGCTCATTTTTTAAATGAATTGCTTTTTGTTATTCCTTAAACATTAGTCTATTCTTTGTAATATTACTTGCACATATCATCTGTTTATGAATTGTTATTTGCTGGAAAAAAACTTTCAAACTTAATTTAGTCTAATTCATCTATCTTTATTGCGGTTTCTTCTTTTACTGTATATTGTCATCTAGGCAATTTTATGCTCTTAGTTCTAAATCTTTAATGCACCTTGTGCATTAAAAAGCACAGATGTTAGCAATACAAGCCTCAGTCAGTAATGTTGACAGAGGAAACATAAATATATGATTAGGTCTTGAAAGCTATAGCCTCATGAGTGAATTAATGCCATTCTCATAGGTCAGTTTCATTATTGTGCAAATGGATTTTTCTAAAGGTGTGAGTCCAGTCCATACCCCCCATCTCCCCCAGCTCTCTTCCCTCCTTTCCACATCCCATCTCACATATGCATTCTTTTCTGTTTCCAAGCTTTCACCATCTGTCCTCAGATAATATACCTGAAGGACCTCACTCCATATCAGCTCCCTGATGTTGGACTTTTCAACCTCCAGAACTATGAGAATTAGACTTTAGTTGTGCATGAATTAGCCTGTGGCATTCAGTTACAGCAGCACAAAATGATGAGATCATATGAAATCTACACTTAAGTACACTGCAAAATGAAGTAATGATTCTCTTTTTTAATAAAGTCTATCATTTTCCCCATTAAGCAACAATGCTGACTCTGTTGTATGCTTAATTCTCGTCAAATTATACTACAAGAACAAATAATTCACAAATCTTGGTGGATTATCCAGTTTATTTTTGCTTACATTGTTAATAATACATCAGCATTGAGTCTCCTCTGTGCTTTCTCTAATTTATTTTCTTTTATTTCTATTTTCTTAATTTAAAGACTAGCCTGAAATGATAATTCTTAATTACAGCCAGACAGTTTTAGCAGAAGGTAAAGAACTGCCCAATGATTCAATGGAGTCTCTGCCACTATAGTAATATAGTCCCCATGCCCAAAGCTGCTGATATGTGTGGTGTATCACGTCTGCTCACATTATGTTGGACTAAAGTGGGCGAAGCCCAGTATCCAGAGAAATGTGTGAGCAATAGAGAGGAGTAATCCATTTCTAATGAGATCAATGCAAATTCTTCAGCCACGGCATGAAATATATCAGCCTCTTATATGGAGGAGAACTTTGGGGGAAATGAAAATAAAGTATGCCATAATGTATGTGTGGATGTTTTTTTCTCACTTCTGGTAATGTTGCCTCTCTTGTACAAAAACTACACACAGGTCCACAATATTTATTCATAGCTAGTGCTACAAGGCACTGTATCCTGAACTCTTTGTACTATTCATTAGTTCATTAAAAATTCACTGATAGTGATGAGATACTCCTAAATATCTTACCACACATAATGTTTTTCTGACATATTTCCTTGTCTTCTGGTGGATTTTTTTTATATCCCAAATCTACCAATCTGCTATTAATTGTCTACATTACATTGATTTTTTTCTCAATTCTTAATGTAGACCATAATATCCAGTATAAATAATGGCGACTTTATATACATTTAAAATCTCTCATTTCTAACTTGAATTTTACATTTAATCTCTCTTAGGTGCAAAATAAAATGGGTTTTGCCATTCTGTTCATATATATTTGTTGTACTTCTTATTATGACACATTTTCATCTATTTTTCCATTTCTCTTGTGTTTTCTTTTAATATCCTTTATATCTTATCCCTTCTATTTGTTTTATATTTATAAAATTTCTGCAGACATTTTCCCCTGAATATTCTTAAATTTACCAAATGCATTTCTACTTTATGCATAGTTATATCTTAACAGCACCTAATAGGACTCAGTACATCTCTCCTACTTCTCCCAGAGGACAGCAAAACGACTTGAAGTCCTGTAAGTAACCACAGAACATAACAAAGAACATGGACTCAAACCCCGTTACTGGTAGACATGTTGCAGTTTCATTGTTCATTTTCATTGTAAATCATTATTACACCCAGTGGAAAATTAAATCTAATGAAATGTCTTCCACATCTGTGTCTCACTCTTGTTGGAATGCATTCAACATCATTACATCACCTTTCTTGTTGCTGGGAGAAATCTTTTGGAATATTTGTGTGGTAAATGTGTCTTAATCATTTTTTTTAATTTTTAAAATGACCTTTCTTTTACTCCTGGGTGACAGTTGGGCCAATTATATATTTTTATTAATTCATTGAGAATTTTGTGCAATGTGTCTTGATCACACTCACCCTCTTCCCATAATTCATCTCAGATCTGCCCTCCTTTTCTGTGCACCCAATGCTGTGTCCTTCGAAAAAAGGACAACATCAGGCTCAATTTGTACTGCCCAGATGTTTTTGGATATGTGTCATTTCACTGCAGTGTGGTTGATATACCAGAGGCTACCCCATAAAAAAAAATACTAATTGGCCCTCTCACAGCAACTATCAGTTGTCCATACTTCCTTGGCCTTGGGTGGAATGAAACGTGCCCACTTCCATCTCCATTCTAAGATTTTTGTCTGGCTTGAGTTTGCACAGGCTTTCTGCATGCTCTCCTAACTGTGACATTTTATGTGCTGCTGCCCCACTGTGTCCAAAAGACACTATTTCCTTATAGTCATCCACCACCTCTGGCTTTCCCACTTCACTTCCTCTTCTGCAATGATACTTAAGCCTTGAGAGGAGGAGGTTTAGTATACAGGCTCCTTTTAGAGTTGAACATTCTGTGGTCTCTTATTCTCTGCATGGAGGCCAATTGTATGATTCTGTGTCACTAGTTCGCTACTACAAACAGAAGCTTCTTCTGATGAGGGTTAAGCCATGCCTTAGTCCATGGTTATGATGACAAGTCATTAGTAGTTGTTTTAATACAATGTTCATTTAACAGATTCATAGGACTGCTTTCTCTCTTTGGGTCTTTGATCTGCCTAGACAGATCTTGGTCTGGTCATGGGTCCAAGGTAAAAGTTTCATCTCATGGAGTGAGCCTTAAGTCCAATCAGAAAGTGGTAGGTTAAGCACATGACATTCATGCCACTATTGCACCAGTGGCCAATTCTTGCCAGGCCAATTGTCATTACTCATAGGATTCACAGCTGTGTATTGTGGGGATGTATTGTGTCCCCCAATATACTGTGTCTCCCAATAAAATGTACCTGAGGATCAGAGGAAAAAGCCAGCCACTATATAGAATTCAGGCAATGGTAGCACAAGCCTTTAATCCTATCACTTGGCAGGCAGGGATCTGTCTGGATCTCTGTGAGTTCAAGGCCACACTGGGAACAGAGCCAGGCATGGTGGCACATGCCTTAAATAACAACACTAGTTAGCCATGGAGATCTGGAAGTCTGTACAAACAGACAGGAAGTGACAGAGCTGGGCAGGAAGAGGAAATGATGTAGGTGGACAGAGAGAGCAAATCAGATGGCAAAACAGCAAGGCATATAGGCATGGGTAGACAGGAAATAACTCACCTTTTGGAAGCTGCAAGATTTGGTGAGGTGAGGTTAGCTGTGGCTTTTTCTATTTCCCTGATCTCTCATTCACCCCTATATGTGGCTCCATGTTTTATATTTAATAAGACTGTTTATAATTTTGTCTAAATCAGGGTATGATTAATGATTACTTTTCTCCTTAAGTAGTATGAATATTGCCTTCTAGAACTATGAAATCTAGCCAGTAGCAATGAAGTCTAATTCAGAAGTCTAATTTCTGAATGATCTATGGCTCAAATGTATAATATCTTCTACAATACTGTCTTACTGTCAAGTTCTAGGTGGCAACCAGGAATATTATAAATAGGCTGTAATGTATGGGGATCAATGGAAATTCATTTGTCAATAACCCCAAACAGAGTAACTCATTTCTGGCATTGAGATTTTTATTAGTCTAAGGTGTCTAGGTGAAACATTGTTACCCCATTATATGGTAACTCCAATTTAATATATACATGTATGTGTATGTGAACATGTATACATATATATATATATATATATATATGAGAGATTCTTCAGTAGCATATTATGCATGACTTTTTCAAAAGGTCTTTAGTGTTATTTATCTTTCCAAGTATTGCCTGTGTTACACTGCCTTCCTACCCCTGACCCTTTTAAGAGCTTTTCATATTGGTGAAAAGTGTGGTTGTTACTCTGTCAATTTTGTTGTAGATAATACATCTGTTATTATTAGCTTTTCAAATTGTAGACAAATTTCTAAGCAGTTTTATTAAATAAAGAACATGGAGCCAAACACAGGGATGAAAACCTTAGAGATCAGGGAAATAGTGAGAGGCATCAACCACCTTACCTCACCTGCTCTGTAGCTTCCAAAATGCAAGCTACTTCCTGTCTAACCTGTGCTTTTATTGCCTTGCTGTTCTGCCCTCTCATTGGCTCTTAGCCCACCTACCTCACTTCCTTGTCACTGCCTGTCTGTACAGACCTCCAGGTCTCTATGGTTGGTACTGAGATTAAAGGCATGTATCACCACACTTGGCTCTGTTCCCTAGTGTGGCCTTGAACACACAGAGATTCTGCCTGCCAAGTTATTGGATTGAGGGCATGTGCTACCACTGCCTGACTTTCATGTTAATTAATGGCTTACTATTTTCTCTGATCTCCAAGCAAACTTTATTTATTAACATACAAATAAAATATCATCACATCAAATTTTTCCTGCTTTCTTTTATTTGAAAGTAATTTTCTATACTTTCATCTTGTGCTATCAATTTATGAATTTAAAAAAAATCTTGCATGCCAGATGGTGGTAGCACACGCCTTTAATGCCAGCATTCAGGAGGCATAGGTAGGTGGATCTCTGTGAGGTTGAAACCATCCTGGTCTACAGAGTAATTTCCAGGACAGACTCTAAAGCTACACAGAGAAACCATGTCTCAAAAAAAAAATCCTGCTATTCAAAGTTTACTTTTGAGCAAAGTAACCATATCTCTTCAGTTCCGGAAAGTGTCCCCAAACCTTCTTTAAATGTTATTTTATTGCCACGTGCTTTCTATTTTTATTACCTTTAATATTTTATTATTTTTTATTTTGTTGATATTGTTGAAGTTTTATTCATCTAGTATTTTTGGCATAGTCTTACTTAATAGCTTAGAACTATGTCATTCAGGCTGGCTTCAGCCTAGTTGTAATCCTTCTTCCTTAGCCTCCATAGTGCCAAAGTGTGAACCTCATTCCCATCTCTTTCATCATTCTCATCATGGTTTATATAAATATTTCAAGTGAACTCTTTGGTCACATGTTACATTTCATGTATTTCCTCTTTGCTTGCATCTACATTTGTGTTATCTAACCTCATGAATTACTAGTTTGACAATGGCATTTTTCATTTTAATCATTTTAATTGGATCATTTTATCTCATTTTGTTTATATTTTATCTACACTTTAAAATATATTTATTTTTCTTTATGACTATTATTCCTTCTTTATGTACTTTTGAATCCTAACTATACTTAGTTCAAATCACTTTCCAGTTATTTTTATTTTCATTTTAAATGAAACTTATTTATCCTGAAATGTGGCTGTTTGAGCTTCTTTTTTTTATTCTTTTAACTGTTACTGGGTTTTTTTTTGTGGCTTTCACATTATGCACTCCAATCCAATTTATTTCCCCCATCCCCTCGAATCTACAACTGCCTTATGTCCTTTCAATCTCCTAATCAAAACAAAACAAAATCAAAAACCAAACCAACCGAACAAAACAAAACACAAAGAGGAGAAGAATCTCATTGTGGAAGCTGTGGTTTGACCTGTCGAGTCACACAGTTTACCCTTTAGTCCATTCATCTTTACTTGCAAGTGTTCATTGCCACAAGTCATTGGTCTGGTTCAAGGCCTCTGGCCTCTGCTATACTGCTAATAATGGACTCTCACTGGGGCTTCTCTTGGATATTCTGTTGTTGTCCTGTGTCATGGAGATCCTGTTGTTTTGAATTTGTATTTTTGTCCTCTTCACATACTCCAACAGTTCTTAGATGAGGTGAATGTTGGGGTGGGTTAACTTTGAGCTTCTATTCTTAGTGTGGGTTTTGTCATGGATTTATAGATGGTTCTGTGTACATAGGCATCTTTCTGTTTCTATCATTCATTTTACAGTCCATGTATCTAGTAACTCTGCATTTAATTTCACTGAGGAGACAGTAGAAGATTTATATATGTGGTTTGAACCCCTATTGACATTTTCTAAATAATATCAGATATTCACTATGTGTTAATAATTACTTCTTTCACATGCAAAATAAGCTATAAACATTTAACATAATCAGAATAATTTTCTATAATTTAATATCTGCAGATACAGAAGAATTTTAAGATAATTCAAATATCAAATCAGCTGAACTGAATGTTGATTATTCAAGTATAACTGGAATATTGATGAGATACTCCTTTAATGTAATATAAGTAGTAAAAATAAACTGTTGAATAAATAGAATATTAGAAGATGCGTACTGTTCTTCTCACCTGTTGTCTTCTTTCATGTAGCAAGTTATATTCAGTACTGCTCCTCACTATTCTTGATCCTCTTCCTGATCCTACTTCGAAAGCTAGATGATACACTTACATGATTGGTAAATTTAAGACACAGAAGTATACATGTGTCATTCACTTTCTGCCTTTACTTATTTGTGCTATATTCTATTCCCAATATGATGGTCATATTTTGTTGATTTCATGTAGATTTTCTGAATCAACATTATATATATATATATATATATATGCGCCTTGGATAGTATAGTTAAAAATAATCAGGATCAGAAATTTTTGCATGTGTATAATACTACACTAAAAACTAAAGATAAGTAAGGCAGAAAGACTAGATATTTATTAAATACTTTTACCCCTCTGGAGCATGTTACTGTCGTATGCATAAAATCTGAGCAAATCATTTCTTTCTGTGAAGTCCACTTTCATGAGCTACTAAATTATAATCAAACAGCCATGTCAGGCCTCATGAAGTTGGTTTGAAGTCCAACTGCAATCTTAAAATGCCTGAAGTAAGTAAATATGTGGAGGACTTATCTGCATGTATCATAACACGAATATGGTGTAAATATAATTTGCTATTATTAATGAAATTGTCAGATATGGCTTTGGAAAATACATCTGTTCAAGTAATTTTTGTTATGTAACAGCAATGATTTTCTAGTCTGAGTATCTGCTTACATTACCAAATCTTGAACAAGAAGTAAGAATTTCTAGTGAGTTTGGTATTCCCCCAAACATCTTCAAATAAACACATCTAAAATAAATTCCTTTACATTTTCCACATCACAGTAAATTACAATAACATATGCTCAATTGCTCAAAATAAGAGACTGTCTTCCTTTTCTCCCTGCCTACCCCACACTCATTCTACTACCAATCACAGTGCAGCCTCTTCACATCACTGACCCTGTTATCAAATGAACTTCAGAAAAAAAATTCCCTCAAATCATTCCCTAGAATCACTCCGAGTTACTACACTCTGCATGTAGTCACTAGAGTGACCTTCTCTGGATATTTTAGTTAAATAAACTTATTTAAAACTCCAGTGATTTCTAAGATAGTTTGAATGAATAAAAAATTCAGATCTCTTAGAATGTCTCTGAATACCCATGTGTGATCCTTACCTAAGGTACAGCTTCATTTGGGCCTCTCTTCCATCACTTGATTTGTGCATACACTACTTGTCATTTCTTGAGTATGCAAAGCCCCTTGTACTGTTACAGCACTTGTATATATTATGATTTTGCCTGAAATATTGTTAAATTATTTTTCATCTAATTTCAACTTAAATGTCACTTCCTCAGGACAACCTCCCATGACCTTATTTCTGAAACAGATTCTTCAATTACTCTCATTGTATCTATACCTACACACTAATTTATGCACTCATTTCTCACTATTTTCTTACACCACAATGTAATCTTCATAAAAAGAAAATGTCATAATGGTTTTATTCACTGCTAATATGCAGCACTACCATGGTTCCTGGTACATTAACAGGAATTTGATGATTATTTATTAAATGATTCAATAAGTAAGTTGCAACAATGAATTTCATGTTATTATCTATGTTTTGTGAATATGCACAAGTGAATGTATTGATTTGACCAACATGAAATAATTACATGGTTCTAACAATATATTATAATTCAGTAAATTAGATGAGCACACATGTGTACCCTCACTCACCCATAAATATTATATTATTATATTGTAAGGGCTTTACAGACGATTTGTCAACATGAAGTTTCTTTTTTTTTTTTTTTTTTTTTTTTTTGGTTTTTCGAGACAGGGTTTCTCTGTGTAGCTTTGCGCCTTTCCTGGAACTCACGTGGTAGCCCAGGCTGGCCTCGAACTCACAGAGATCCGCCTGGCTCTGCCTCCCGAGTGCTGGGATTAAAGGCGTGCGCCACCACTGCCCGGCAACATGAAGTTTCTTGTCTTAGTGTCAAATGTATCTTATCTGAGTCAAGGTCTAGGATAATTACTCCCAATAAAATATCTGAATGTTATGATGGTCTGGCTGTATTGCCCACCTGATTTTGATTGTGACTTTTAAAAATTCTCAGTATTTTTCTAAGATAACACTTGACATACCACCAGATGAACAAACACACCAGATACACACACACACACACACACACACACACACACACACACACACGCACACACACCACAAGCTTACATTTGTATCTATAGATTACATTTGTATCTATAGATTTGTATCCATAGCTTACTTTTTCTTTTTTCTTAAGAACATTTTTATTCATTTTATATACCAACCACAGATCCCCATCTCTTCCCTCCTCCCACCCCCAAGCCTTCCCCAGAACCCACCCCCCACTCTCTCTTCTGCAAAGGTAAGTAAGGCCTCCCATAGGGAGTCAGCAAAGCCTGGTACATTTAGTTGAGGCAGATCCAAGCCCCTCCCCCAGCATCAAGGCTTTGCAAGGTGTCCTACCATAGGTAATAGACTCCAAAAAGCCAGGTCATGCACCAAGAATAGATCCTGATCCTACTGCCAGGGCCCCTTAAGCAGATCAAGCTACACAACTGTCTCACTTAAGCAGAGGTCCTAGTCCGGTCCCTTGCAGATTCCATAGCTGTTGGTCTAAAGTTCATGCATTTCCACTAGCTTGGTTCAGTTGTCTCTGTAGGTTTCCCCATCATGATCTTGATGCCCCTTGCTCATGGAATCCCTCTTCCCTCTCTTTGGCTAGACTTCTGGAGCTCAGCCTGATGCATAGCTGTGGATCTCTGCATCTGTTTCCATCGGTTAGTGGACGAAAGCTGTATGATGACAGAGTATTCACCAATTTGATTACCAGCGTAAGCCAACTCAGACACCCTCTTACTTTTAAAAAATAGAATTTTCTTTTACTGTTTGCAATTGTAGCACTAACATGAAAATGTGAATACAGCATATTGGGATATGAAGACCATGAAACTGAGTAAGGGGAGGTGGGGAGGACATGGGAATTGAGGGAGAAAATGATCCAAATATATTCTATAAAAATTATTTAAAAATAAATTGATTAAAATAGTATGCCCAACAATGGTATTCAGAGGGCTTGGAATTGAAGGCTTGCATGGATGAGTCTTTATAGATGCTGTTGCTAAGTACTTTTTTACTGTTATAATCAACACTTTCTTTTCCAGACACTCTATGGGCCCTTTTCCCTGATAAACGTGACAGTAGAAGTCGACCTTACTGAGTTAATTAGGTTTCTCACTAACTTTTAGCTCTGGTATCACTTTACTTTCAATATGAGAAAAAGTGGTTTGAGATATAGGATTTAAGTAAAGATCATACAAACTTCATTTGGGAGGTGACAGATATTTAACAAATTTTCATTAGATTGGCTATAATCAGCCAAAGAATAAATGGTTAAGGCAGGATACATTTTCCAATTGAAAACAATTTAAATGTGCTATCAGGGCAAATTCACTGGATGATTTGGTTTATCTAATTGAATTAAAAGGCAACAAACTGTTAATACTGATCGTTTCATGTTACATACTGGTGCTTGAAAACTGTTTATCCCAAATCACATCATCCTAATATAACTGCCAGCTCATCATTGCAACAACCAGCTCCCCACAAAAACAAAGTTCTGAAGTAAACCAAGACCATGAATTGCTGGTGTACCATACGGTCCAAGGGATATCAGAAAGTTTTAACAAAGTAATTATTTTTTTCAAAAGATTGTTTAAAATAAGCCTTAATTTTAAAAATGGATAACATTAGTACTGGCACTGTCAGGTAATACCACATTCATTATATGCCATGTATTGTTCCATAATGTTCCATAATTGTTCCATAATGATAAAGTCAATTAATCACAGAGCCTTAATATCAATATCCTTGTTTTATAGATGAGGATAAACATATGATTGGTAGTGTCATAATCATAAATAGCACCTTCACAGTTCTAAGGTTGACAATATTCTCCAGAGTCTATCAAATATCATTACTTCTCTAGGATAAACGACATTTATTCAGCTTGGGAATTCTTGCTTTAGTGGACTCCATGGGGCTATATCTGAAGGAATTTTCTACCTGTGAGAGCCCTTCAGCAGAGATTTTCCAGATGACCACAAGGACAAACCAACACTCCACATTAAGGACCAAAATGTACTAAGCTGATGATGAAAAGGTAGATACGGACAAAATGGACAGTATTATGGAAGGAAAGTAGTTTAGTGCTAAGTAGAGAAGGACTACATCTCTGTGGAATCAAGTTGCTTGATCTCATTCAAACTGTATTTTAGAGATACCACCGAACAAGAAATTTCTTTTTTTTTTTTAATTTAGATTTTTTTTGTACTTTTTTATTTTATAATTAATTTAATTTTACATATCAGCCATGGATTCCCCTGTCCTCCCTCCTCCCACACCCCCCCCCCGGCCTTCCTCCCAAATCCACCGCCCATTCCCTCCTCCTCCAAAGCAAGGTCTCCCCTGGGGATTCAGCTCGGCCTGGTAGATTCAGTTGAGGCAGGTCCAGTCCCCTCCTCCCTATACCAAGGCTGAACAAAATGTCTCAGCATAGGCCCTAGGTTCCAGAAAGCCAGCTCATGCACTAAAGACAGGTCCCGGTCCCACTGCCTGGGGGCCTCCTAAACAGTTCAAGTTAATCGACTGTCTCACTTATCCAGAGGGCCTGATCCAGTTCTATGGGGGATCCTCAGCTATTGGTTCATAGTTCATGTGTTTCCACTAGTTTGGCTATTTGTCCCTGTGCTTTTTTCCAATCATGGTCTCAACATCTCTTGCTCATATAATCCCTCCTCTCTCTCGCTGATTGGACTCCTGAAGCTCCACCTGGGGCCTGGCCATGGATCTCTGCATCCACTTCCATCAGTCACTGGATGAGAGTTCTATCATGACAGTTAAGAATTTCTACTCCAAACAGATTATAATGTCATAAGGAAACATTTTTCATCCCAACCCTCATGAAATCTGGAGTATCAGGTAAGGAGTCAAGAAACAAGGGAGAACAAAGGGGAAAGATTCTGGCTAAACATTCTTGGAGAAAATGATATTCGTATTGTTTATGTTACCACAAATTGACTGATACTTCTGATTATGGCTACCTACCCCACACAATCTACATTCTCTTTTATTCTTTCCAAAGAAATAGTAGATTAGTTGATGGGTAATAAGATTCTAGAGAAAAGAAGGCTTAATTTTAAATTAAACTTAAATACAAAGATATTACTGCTGAGTGTGAGGGTATTTTGATATGGACATTATTGTTGTTAACTTAAAAATACCTTGTGAAAGGAAGTCTTTGGAAGTGCTGGGAAAGTTCCCATAGCTGGTAGATACTTAATGAGATTTTACCATAGCAGTAATTTCCATTTGTTTAAATCATGCTTTCCTCTGTATCTACTGAAGGAAATGACAATATTTAGATTACTTTCCATACACCTGAAAAAATTTAACTTACCAAAGGAAACTATTATTGAAGAAATGCCGCAATTATCTTTCTCACTCCTGATGAACTGTCTTCATTTACACTGTTATTGGCTTTTGGGAAAAGAAAGCAAAATTAATTTTTGAATGTGTCAAATTAGCAAAGGCACTTTTATAAAAAAAAAAAAGTCCTTATAGCTTTACTAAAGGAGATATTTGTCTAGTGCAAAAAAAATAGTTTTAAAAGAATTGAGAACAATAGCCCTTGATTTTTCACTGTCTTACAAGCAAGAACCTGCAGTTTGATCATTGACCCCTATAAAGTACCAAGGGAGGGTCAAAGTACTGATGTAATTATGTGGCTTGGAAATACTGCAAATATGGTAGCCTTTTCATCAAGTTTCTTTTGTCAGTTTTTAATTTGCATTACCTTGACTTTTAATCATATTGAGCATTTTATATTGTGATTTTTAGAAGTTGTAGAATTTGGGGATTTTTATTTTATGAAACTATGTTTTTACATTTTTATTTCAAAATAATTATATATATAATTATTTAGCAAAAAATTACAGAGCTCCCATACACCCTTTACAACTGTACTCAATGTAAAAAGGTATCCTTAAAGCATTAGCTGTTGTCAGCAACTCCATTTACCATGGCTATACTTATTTGACAAACACACCCCCATGTAAATGGTTGTCCCTGTCACATTGCAGACAACAGTTTGGCAACTTAAAAGATTGCAATAAAAAGCAGTCAACTAGAATTGAAGCAGTAACTCAGGTAGAAGATGAATGCATTCCAGCTGCAAAAAGCTTCTCACCAAACAAAGCCCCATGAATGAAATCTATGTCTTTAACTTGAAATAAAATATATTATATGGTCTTATATGAAACCATTCTAAAATGACCATCCTTATGTCCTATTAAAGTATGTAAAATATTTACAGGATTCTTTTTTAAATGTAATGGGACTATATATTATATATGAGTGTTTCTTCTGGGGCACTTGGCTTTTTACGTACTGATTTGTTTTATGATTAGATAATGTAGATCCAGCATTCTATCCCAGACAATGAGACTTTAGAGGCTCCACTCAACTACTATATGACAGCACTCTCGCCAATTTCTTAAATTAATTCATTTACTCACAAATATCCTGAAACTAAATCCAGGGGTCATATCTCCAGACAATACTGCTTCATGTAAAGGAACTTTATTCTTAAGAGTTTCATCAGGCAATTAATAATTTTATATTTTCGTAGTTTAAATGGATTATATTGTATGTGATTCAAAATAAATGATACTTGTATCCTAACACTGACCTAATGCCTTCAATTGCTGCCTTATCCATATATGCATTTGTGAGGGAAGTTTAGACTATGATTAATGATATGCCAATGTTTCATTGTATAAAACCATGAACTGTCTATTTTTCTTTTCAATGGTTCTGTATGTCCATGCAAAACAATAGAACTATTATTTCACTTATTTTTCTTCAAATACATGAAATACTATAAAGACTCTACTGAGACTTGTCTTTCGTACATAACAAATATGCTTGAATCTTTTAACATATACCAGCGTCTAGAAGTTCTCTCATTCGTTTTTGTTGCTACTTTATTTACATGCCATAGACTGCATAGCCAGTTCCCTTCAGAAAGAGATGAGATGTATGAAACATTTGCTGCTGCTACAAGTAATTCTGCATTGGGCAATCCTATGAGTCATTTTCCCTTCTGAGGTATAAGGACTAGTTTAATCATGTGCTGCTATTGCAACTAATATTGAAATAGGTAATCCAATATGTGACTTTATAAGAAAAAATAAGGCAATGCTGATGCTATGTGCATATTTTGCAGTGTAGATCATCCTATTGAAGAATCTGAAAACATGTACAACATACAATCTGTAAAGGTACTCCATGCCCTTACAGCCACCTCAACAGTGACTTATTCATTCTTAATCTTTTACAAAAAAGATACAGTCAGCTAGCAATAAGATGTTAACAAGGTGTTTGCAAATGTAGTGCAAATGTAGTGGTGCCTATCTCCAAGATGATGACTACTGAAGCCATTATTTCAAACAAGTTGATAAAATAATCTGGGTAAGATTTGGAGCTTTTTTCCTACTTTCCTATTATGTTTGGACAAAAGCACAGATCGTCTAGTTGTAGGACTTTTTCCAATGAGCACTGTTGATGTTGTGGAAACTCAACGTAAGTATCCTCATGTTTTCAAACATCAACAAGCAGGTCACAACTGATAATTTTATTCAATTTTTTTATTTACAAAATTCCATTTCAAGAAATTGGTTCACTCTGGGCGTGTGTGTGTTTTGTTTTTTTTAGTTTGACATGAAATTTGAGGATATAAGAGGGAGTGAGAGGAAAAACACTTTAAGTATATAATTGGATCTTGTTCATATTCTTCTTCTGTCCCTTGGATTCTATTTAGCATTTTACTAAGTGGCTAGATATCATTTGTTGAAGTTGGTGATCAAAGCAAAAGAGTGTAATAAATAAATAACATGACTTTGAGCATGTATTACTATCTGATTTTAAAGAAGGCACTCTCAAACTCTTATTTCTGATATTTAAAAAAACAAGTATGCTGTCATCTTAATGTGGTTTAGGAGGAGGAAAATGATATGACATGTGGAAATAGTGCAGATTATAAGCTTAGTAAATAATGATATTGTATTATATCTTCACTGGTTTGTGAAGTCCTTGAAAGAAGGCAGAAACTACAAATTTATTTTTACATCCCTATTCTCTAGCCAAGTACTGAACACATAATAAGTGATCAATTATATTTGAGTAAGTGTATGAATGATTTAGTGAAGGAAAAAACATGATGTCCTTCCCCAGGTACATAGAAGTCATATTGGCAGAACAGCCATCAACTTAATGTGTTTAAAAAGGGAAGATGAGTACTCAGGAATAGCCATTTAAAAGTAGTTTTATTTTTTCTTGTTTGGTCAAAACATCTACATCATGGCCATCTATTTTAGGATTGCTCTTCATGTGTGATAATAAATTTTTCTCTTTTTCTCCTATTAAACTATTTTTAGACAATATTCCATTGATACTTTGGATAGGATAAAAGGTTATACTACAAAGTGCCAGTTCTACTGAGATCTAAAATTTAATGCTGGCTATGTGACAATAATCATGGAAAGAGACCTTCTGGAGGAGAAAGCAGAGTCTGTAGGAGACCTTATGTAGGAAAGTGCTTGATGCATTTGAAAAAAAAAAGTGTAAAAGAGCTGAAATTTCATATTGAGAGAAAGTTGTTGGATAATATCTACAAGTGAATCTCTGCAGATTCCATAAGCATGTTTATTTATAAATCCATAGATAAATACTAAAAAGAGTGGCACCAACATGTATGTAATAGGTGTACAAAGAAATAAAGTTGAAACTTAGAGCAGATCTGTATGGAGGATGTTAAGAAGAATGAACATGCTGAGGGGTAGTGAATAATTGTATGTGAATGAATGGCTCAGACGCACTAACAATAGTAAGTGAGTCTATTGTGTAATTAAATAGAATGATGACACTAACAATAACTTGTGATGAAAATCAGTCCAGGTGTGGCTATTCTTTAATCTTTCTTCCTAAAAATATGCGTTTAATTCACGAAATTTCAACAAAGAAGCCAAAGATAAGTATTTTCTTTCTTAGCATGCTTATCCAATATTTAAGTAGATAAAGGAATCATGGAGTGAAACATCTTCTAGCATTTGCTTTTACTCCAAGCACCTTTAATTTAAAATAATCAGTGAGGACATTGTTTGCTAAGTCCAAATAATCTCATCAAAGGGACCTTCACTTAAAACCCAATCTAAAAAGGATGTGTTTCTTTTTTATGTTTTTAAAATCATAGCACCTTCCTTGCTTATCATTTTCATTGCCTAGAACACAATTTGTAATTATTTCTCACACACACACACACACACACACACACACACACACACACACATATATATATATATAATTATCTTTCTCTCTGCCTTTCAGACTTCAATATATGCTAAGCTTAAGTATATGAAGAAGAGATTGCATACTTCTTGTGGTAGTTTGAAAGAAAATGGCCCCCGTAGGGAGTTGCACTATTAGGAGGTGTGGCTTTGTTGGAGTAGGTATAGCCTTGTTGGAGGACCTCTGTCACTGTGGAGGTAGGCTTTGAGATCTCCTATGCTCAAGTTAAGCCCAGTGTAGGACACAAGATTCTTTTGGTGCCTGCAGATCAAGATGTAGGACTCTTAGCTTCTTCTCCAACACTCTGTCTGCCTGCATGCTGCCATGTTCTGCCATGATTATAATGGAATAAATCTCTGATACTGTAAAGCACTCCTTATTAAATGTTTTCCTTTATAAGAATTGTCATGGTCATGGTGATTACAGCAATAGAAACCCTAACTGAGATGGTTTTCATTATTCATCACATTTCTGCCATTTTTTACTGTGTCTGTACCATATTACAATCAGTGAAATACATGTTTTCAGTAAATGGGAATGAGATACAATTTAATGTTTCCTGTAGCAAAAGAGAAACGAGATCCAGTTCATAAATATGTACACAATTTGCTTTTATAAGAAGACAAGTAGTTATCAATATCTTATAACATCCACCCTAACTTAAATTCAGCCAATTTGGAATATGTTTAACAATGTTTGTAAGAAGAATAAAATAAAGTTTCTGGGTCGTTTTTAAAGCAATTGGACATAGTCAATAAAGACGGGTCAGGGATAAATAAGTGATTCAAATAATCTAAAAGATCATTATTTTAAATTTCAGAGTCTGAGCGATTGTTCTCCCAGAAGACTTGAATCCTATCCTCTGGACTCCCCCAAGGATGAGTTTGAATTTAATTATTCAGAGTTCAATTTTTCTAAATAACATTAAAAAGAAACCTAGTTTTTCTTGGAGTGAACAGGCTTCTTTTTTGGCAGAAAATAAGTTTACAATGGGTCCTTAATGTCAATAATAAAAATATAATAACACCATCAATTTGATCCAAAGGTATCTATTAACACGAACGGATAGACATTAAGATGTTCAACAAATGAAATTTCTGGCTAATGGTCCATTACTTACTAAAACAATTTCAAAAAGAGTACATGTTTTCTGAAGAAACAATATGCATGCTTGACATCTTATTGCTTTCTATTCAGGGGTCATATTCTTGAGCTCAGGCAATAGCCCCATGCAGCACTTTCAAGTAAGACCCTCCTACTGATTTCAAAGTCACCTTCGCACAAAGAGCACTTCCATGTAGCACAGAAGGAAAGTGGATGCCAAAAAGCAAAATTTGCATTTATCATCTGTCTCTCCATCAAGGAAAAAATGTACTTGACATTCACATTTTTCTAATTTTCCATTATTTTTCCTTTTTCTTTTTCTGTTTAAATCATTTCCTTGTTTTTCTTCAATTTGAGTTTTAAATTGAATTGGTGTATTTGTTTTTTAACAAGTATCTGGATCCACTGGCTTTTATAGTCTTTCTGCTTCCTGACCTACAATGTTCCTTGATCTTTAATTATAGATGTTTCATGTAGATGTAAGATGTTTCATATAGATGTATGAAGTGGGCTAGACACTGCATGATCACTTATTCACAGCATTTTGACCAGGTTTGGACTTCTGTGCTGGCTCCAGCTGGGGCAAAAGGAAGTTTTGTTGATGAGATGTGTGGGCTAAACTTATTTGTGTGTATAAGAATAAGTTCTGGAATACAGTTGGAAGCTGCATTAGTCTGTGTTCTCTAAAGGAACAGAACTGATAGAATGAATATTCATATATATATAATATCATTCATATATAATATATATAGTTGATATATAATTATATATAAGTATGTATTTTGATAATTATATATCAATTATATATAATTGGACAAAGTCAATAAAGAAGGGTCAGGGATAAATAAGTGATTCAAATAATCTAAAAGATACATATAAATATACAAAAAATTATACATATATATATATATATACATATATATATGATTAGAGTGGCTTATAGGCTATGATCAAGTTAATCCAACAATGGCTGTCTACCAACAATAAGTTCAAAAATCCAGTAGTTGTTCAGTCCATGAGATTAGATGTCTCAGATGGTCTTCAGTATATGTCAGAATCCCAAAGAAGTTGGTTCTAATACCAGTGAAGGAACGAACTTGACAGCAAGAGTGAGGGCAAGCAGGCAAAGAGAGAGAGCTTCCTTTTTCCATGTCCTTTATATAGGCTGCCACTAGAAGGCGTGGCCCAGATTGAAGGTGGATCTTTTCACCTCAAAGTATCTGGGTTAAGATGTAGCTTCTCACTTTAGATGATTTAACTAAGGAAAATCTGTCACAGGTGTACGCAGATGCTTGGGTTTTAGTTAAATCCAGATGTAGTCAAGTTGACAACCAAAAATAGCTATCAAAATATAGAAGCTATATTGATTCAGGAAATTAAAAGTAACAGGTTATCCACTAATGTCTATGACCTCTGGGATAGATTTCCATCAGTTACCTCATAGTAAATGTCCTTTAAGTGCAATTTTGAAGCCATTGGTTACCCCCAAAATATTAGTGCCACTATTGCACTGTTACAACAATCTTGCCTGGATGGTGATTGTTATCGTCCACAGGCTTTATAGCTGTTTAAGACAAATGATAATCTTTCTCCCTTGACAACTTACATAGCTCCTTCCAACACTGTGATGGTTAGCCTTCTGGGAGGAGGCTACTGAATCTGTACAAGCTTGATTCCTCCACATCCAAAGAGATACCTGCTGTGTGGTATCTTCAAATTATGATCATATTTTTCATCTCTGAGGTATGACCAAGAACAATGCAATAGACTATATTTTTGGAGTGTTTCATGGGCCCACTGACGAAACCTCAAAGAAAAGTGTCCCTTGCCTGTCACTGGGGTTATTAGCTAGTCCATGTCTTCTGGGAGAAATATTATCATTCAGTGTAGAGAAATTCCATTTAAGCTTTATTTTTCCTCCTCCTGTTCCTCCTCCTCCTTCTTCATCTATGTTTCTCTGTTTTACCAAACAACCTCACTGTCAGCTCTCTCTCCTTTGGTATTTACATTACCCTCCCTCTAATAAATATTTATGTATATTATAGTTAACACTCAAGTGCTGTCTTTCTTTGATCTTTCTTTTCTTGTGTGGTTTGTTTTGGGCATAGCATATTGCTGTGTGATCCAGGCATGCTTAGAACTCCAGATCCCCCTGCCTCAGCCTCTACAGTGATTGAACTCAAGGCATGTTCTACCACACTCAACCTCTTATAATCTCTTAGTCTCAGTTTACATAGGTTTAACACGTAAATCTCCCCTTAATCCTTGTCTTATCAGAATTGCCCCACCAGACTCAGTTATGTTATCATTTCTGAAATCATGATCTCTCTTTTTCTTTTTCTCTGAACTTTAGAGAATTTATCTGAGTTTTCTGCCCAAAAAAAAACATGAGAGAATATGCAGGCAAGTCCATGACAGTGTGCTGAAATATGTGGGAGTGCAGGCAGGGACTCTAACAGTTGAAGTTTTGACATCATCCTTATGACATTTGTGTTATAACAAATGTGTGTGTGTTTGGGTCACTTGCCTAGACTCTAAAGCACTTATTAGGTCTTCTTGACCTCTGATCTCTGCCTAGCACCATAATCTTTGTCCTGCTACCATGACTTTTGTTTTGGTCTTTCTTCTTCCTACCATGATTTACCATTCATTCATGTGCTTATCATTTTTCAAAACTGGGTTAATATCTTGTCTATTATGCTTTTCCATTATTTTTCTTGTAGACTTATGTCTTTGTATTCCATTAGGATATTTTAAGAGATATTAAATATTAGTGCATGTTCACCCTATCAAGTTTAACAAGAAGTTAGCATTGACTTTCTTGATACAGACAAATATAGACTATAGACAATATATTCCAAGCCATACTACCATTATGAAATGAATTTGTCAGTTACTGTGTGAGCTCAGTTGGTGGTAATGATGGCATATTTGCGAATTAAAAACATTTGTAATGATCATGTTTTCTGCCTTGGTGTTGGATTGCATCTCTTTCTTGACCTTCACTTGGAGAAAAGTTCAGAAATGTGTTTTGGGATATATAGAAACAAGAGTTGAAAGTTTACATGCAACTCTATTTTCTTTCAATCCTATGAACCAGGATAAATATTCACAAATATTCTACATATAATAAATTTATTGTATCAATTATTTAGTTTGGGTGAGCTTAAACAATAGATGAGTGTGGTTAGTCGCCCATGTAATCTTAGCAATCAGTCTAAGGGAATGACTAAGAGAGGAAGATTTCTGTAAGTTCAATAACATCCCATCTACCCTGCACAGTGACTTCCAGACTTCCCTGAGTTACAAACAGAATGAGGCCCTGACTATCCCATAAGAAAAGCAACAACAAAAATACTAAAGAGCAGAATTTATAGCCTGAGGATTCTGTGGTCATTCTTCTCAAGACTTCCATTTTCCTGAATATAAACCTATGACCAGTCTGCAAATACTTCCACTCTTCAATATATTCTTAACCCCTTTTTCATTCTTTAGCAGTTTTTGTTAAGTGATCAGCAGATAAAAACAAGATAAGAACTGAGGTAGAGTTAATGTGCTTAAGGGGCAGGACTGTCAATTTTGTCATTGTCCTATCCTAGGAGTGGGAAGTTTTAAATAGAAAATATTGAGGGGTGGGTGGAAAGATGGTTCAGTGATAAAGAGTACTGGCTGCTCTTCTAGAGGACCTGGCTCTTGCAGAGGACCTGGGTTCAGTTCTTCCCAGAAGTCACATGATACCTCACTGTTGTCTGTAACTCCAATTCCAGAGGATATGTTACCTGCTTCTGGCCTCTGTGAACACTGCACATATATGATGCACAGAATGAATGCAGACCAAATTCCTATATATGTATAATAATAATAATAATAATAATAATAATAATAATAATAATAATAATATCTCAAAAATAAGAAAAGATATTGGACTGGTCTAAAAAGATTGCCAGGACCAATGTCATCTGTGACTTGACCATAGAGATTTTTTTCATCTGTGGTAGTAGTACCCACTGTTTATAGTTCAGCTATGAAGGAACAAGATGCAGACATTTGGAAAGTGTAAACAGTGTTGCAAGTAAGGATACCATGCCCTTAGGGCTCAATGCTTTCCTCAGAGTTCTTTGTCTACATTGATTTTACTACTTAAATAATGTTGACATAATTAGAAAGCAATAATGTTGAACTCTTCTAAGATGAATATAATGCTACAGTACTCTGATAACCATCTATTGTTTAATTAAAGCATGATAAATGTTTCATGATGTCTAATTCAAATACTCTTGGAAGGCAGGTAATTTGCATTGCCATTATTTCCTTTGTAGCAGTTTGAAAAGATTTGGAAGTGTAAGTTACCATGAACACACAAAGTGGAATATGTAAATGAGTTTTAAATAAGTTTTAGAAAAAGTGTTTGAGTTTTATTTTGCCCAGTCTCTTCTTGAAATTTGCTCTTTGGGGTAATTTTTGGTCTCTAAATCCTCAAATTGGACAGCATCACTTCATGTTACCATTGCTGACTACTTTTCTTCTTTTTTCATTAGGTTATATTTGTTTGTTTTTTTGTGTGAAGGGGTATATGTGTTTGTACATGCACGCTATAGAGTGCATGTGGAAGCCAGAGGACAATTTATGGGAGTCAGTTCTTTCCTTCCACTATATGGGTCCTAGGGATTGAACTCAAGATGTGAGACTTGGTAACAAAGATCTTCATCCATTGAACCATCTCACCAGGCCCTGGCTGATGGAGGTCTAATATATTTGTTGTTAATATATAAGAGGAATTTATTTAGAATAGGTAAAGAACTCATAGAATCTAACAAGAATTTAACTCATCTAAAAGACTTGTGTTTTAAAAATGGGAGGGGAGTGCTGGGGATGTCTTTCCGTAGGCTGTGAATGTGTTGCTCTGATTGATTGATAAATAAAATGCTGACTGGCCAGTAGCCAGGCAGGATAAGCATAGAGGAGAATTCTGGGAAGTGGAAGGCTGAGTCAGGAGATGCTGCCAGCCACTGCCGCCATGAGAAGTAAGATGTAAAATACCAGTAAGCCACAAGCCATGTGGCAACTTATAGATTAATAAAAATGGGTTAATTGAAGACATAAGAACTAGATAGCAAAAAAGCCTGCCATGGCCATACAGTTTATAAGTAATATAAGAAGCCTATGTGTGTTTACTTGAGTCTGAGTGACTGCAGGAGCCTGGTGGATACAGGAAAACTTCAACTACAGGGTTACTATTAGTGTGTGGTTTAAGAATAGTGTCCATCTTCATGCTTTAATGTGAATGTTCAGCACCATTTATAGAAAAGAATACTCACTTGTCAAAATTCTCCACAAAGGTGCATATTTATTTCTGAACACTCAACTGTATTCCATTGTCCTTTCATTGTACAATACCATACGATTGTTATAAGTTAGTAGTAAGTTTTAAATTATAAAGTATGAGTGCTACAAAATCTTTTATCCAAGATTACTTGGTCTATTATGTGACTATAGCATATTCATAAAAAAAATTCAAACATTGCCAATTTCTGCAAAGCAAACAAGATAAAATTTTGGTATGAATTAAATTTTTAGACAAACTTGAAAATTGAATCTTAATTTGAAAGCTTCTAATCTATGAACATAGGACATATTTTCACTTATTTAGGCCTTCAGATTCTTTCCACAATATTTGCATTTTTAAAATACAGATGTGCCTTGATTCAGATGTATTTATTTCTTCATAAACTGATTGTAAGTTAAAATGCTCTAAGTTGAAGATTCCTTTAATCGCAAAACCTACAAAACATAATAGCTTGGCAAGACAGTTTGCTACAGAATGTGGGAGGTTTCCCTTTGATCACATGGCTTATTGAGACCAATGGCTCATCAATACTGCCCTGGTTTGTGACAGGTTACCATTCCAAAATAACTATACCAAGAATACCTCAGAATTCAAAATATAATTACTGCTGAAGATTTATTGTTTTGGAACCAATGTAAAGACAAAAAGTCAAGCAATGCAAGTACAGATCGTCTGAATAAGTTTTGAACTTCTACAAAATTTGTTCTTGGACATTTTTTTCATTTATTGAAAATAGATTCTTGTCTTTTACAATATATCTTGATTTTAGTTTCCCCTTCCTCTACCCCACCCAGTTCCTCTCCACCTCTTCTTGCCTCCAGATCCTTTCTATCTCTCATTAGAAAAGAACAGACTTCCGATAACAACCAAACATGACATAATTAAATATAATAAGATTAAGCAAAAACTATAGTATAGAAGTTGGACATGACAACTCAACAAGAGGGGAGGAGTCCCAAGAGTAGGCAGAAGAGTCAGAGATCCACTTTTTCTCATAAGCAGTAGTCTGATGAAATACTAAGCATAGACACAGAGGACCTGGTGCAGACCATGTAGGCCCTGTGCTTGCTGCTTCATTTTCTGTGAGTTCATATGTGCCTTGCTTACTTGATTCAGAGAGCTTTGTTCTCTTGGTGTCCTCCATCCCTTCTAGCTCTTAAAATCTTTCTGCCTTCTCTAACTCAGGATTCTGAGTTCTGGGAGGAGGGACTTGATGGAGATCTCCCATTTAGACTTTCTCTCCATGTAATGATTAGCTGTGGGTCTCTGTATCTGTTCTATCATCATCATCATTATCATCATAATCATCATCATCATCATCATCATCATCATACAATATATCTAGACCACAGTTTCCATTCCATCTACTCCTCCCCCTACCTCCTGTCTCCCCTACATCATCTATTCACCCCCTTTCCATTCAGAAAAGAACAGGTATCCCAGGGATGTGAACCAAACAAGCATAACAACATACAATAAGACTAGGCACAAACTCTCATATAAGAGCTGGGCAAGGCAACCCATTTAGGAGGAAAGGGATCCTAGGAACAGGTGAAAGAGTCAAAGACACCTCCACTCCCTGTTAGAAGCCCCACAAAACACCAAGCTAACAACCATAACACATATGCAGGACCAAGTGCAGACCCATGCAGGCTCCTTGATTGTCACCTCAGTCTCTGTAAGCCCTTTTGAGCCATACTCAGTTCATTCTGTGGGCTGTGTTCTCCTGGTGTCCTTGACCCCTCTGGATCCTACAGTTCTTTCTCCCCCTCTTCCATGGGGTTCCCTGAGCTCCCTGGGGAGGGACCCGATGGAGATTTCCAATTTGGGTTCTCTCTCTCTCTCTCTCTCTCTCTCTCTCTCTCTCTCTCTCTCTCTCTCTCTCTCTCTCTCTCAGCATCTGCTCCCATCACCTGCCAGAGGAAGTCTCTCTGATAACAATTGTCCTAGGCACCAATTTATGAGTATAGCAGAATATTATTAGGAATCATTTTACTCATTTTTTCCTTGTTCTCTGGGCTATCTAGCCTCTGGTTCCTGGTCATCCTGGCATTGTTGGGCATCAGCTCCCTATCCTGGCCTGGACCTCAAATTAGACCAGTCATTGGTGCCCATTACCACAGGTTCTATGCCACCATTGACCCTACACATCTTGCAGGCAGGATAGATTGTAGGTCAAAGGTTTTGTGATTGGGTTGGTGTCCCAGTCCCAACACTAGGAGTTGCCTGGTTACAGATGGCCGGTTCAGGCTTTATATCCTCCATTACTAGGAGTTTTTGCTAGGGCCACCTGCATGGAATCCTGGGAGATTCTATTGCACTAGGCTTCCACATCGCCCCCAAATGCCCTTTAATTCCACTTGTCTCTCCCTGTATTTTCTCCATCCATCCCCCAACATGTTCCTTCTTGTTCCTATTCCCATCTGCCCCCTCCTGCAAAATCTATTATCTTCCCAGGGAGATCCATTCATCCCCTCTTAGAGCCCTTTTTGTTACTTGGGCTTTCTGGGTCTGTGGATTGTAGCATGATTATCATTTACTTCACAAATAATATCCACTTGTAAGTGAGTACCTAGAATGTTTGTCTATCTGGGTCTGGATTACCTCACTTCGGATGATTTTTTCTAGTTCCATCCATTTGCCTGCAAATTTCATGATGATATTTTTAATTGCTGAGTAATACTCTATTGTATAAATGTATCACAAGGGGCACCTAGATTGTTTCCAGTTTCTGGCTACTATGAATAAAGCCACTATGAACATACTCGAGCAAGTCTCTTTGTGGTAGGATGGTGCATCCTTTGTGTATATCTGCATCTGTTCTTATCAGCTTCCAGAGAAAGCCTCTCTGATGAAGACTGGTTAAGGCATTGATTCTATGAGTATAGTAGAATATCATTATAAGTCATTTTATTAATACTTTTTTAAAACCAGTCATGTTTACCCTAGGTCTCTGAGCTATCTAGTCTCTGGTTCTTAGTTACCCAAGCAGCACTGGGCATGGGTTCCCTCTCACAGAGTAGGTCTTAAGTCAAATCAGACATTGGTTGGCTACTCCTACAAGTTCTGTATCATCATTGCACTAGCATATTTTTAATGTAAGACAGATCAAAGGGTTTGAGGCAGAGTTGACTTCCGTGTTTCTCTTTTGGTCGCCTGCATAGTACCTTTCCACACCAAAGAGACTCGAATGTGGGGATGAAGGCTCTTTGTAGGTGGTAGCTCAGCTTCTTCATCTTCAACATGTTCTGTGGGTGTTAACCTCAGCAATGGGGTTCCACTGTCAGTTTACAGAAAACAACCAACTCTTTGTCTTAACAACAGCCTGGGTAATTTGGGAATTTCCATGGAACCATTTTGGCCAACAACTCAACTGAATGTAACCCAGTTCCTCCACTGGAAGCTTCACGTGGTGACAAGAGATGGCCAGTTGAGACTCAGTATCCTCTCCTTACTAGGAGTCCTCATTAAAACCACCTTGAGAGATTCCAGGAATTTTCCACTGCACTAGATTTCTACACCACCTACCAAATGCTCCACAATTACAGCCTTTTCACCACACATTATCAACTTCCGTACCATACCCACCCCTTACTTTATTCCCCATGGGCCCCCAATCCATTTCTAAAATCTATTTTACTACCCTCTTACAGGAAGATCCATGTATCCCCTTATATGCCCCCATACCTAACCTCACTGCTTCTACATATTGTAACTTGATTATCAATAACTTAATGGCTAATATCCATTTATAAGTGAGTACATACCATGTTTGTCTTTTGGGTCTGGGTTACTGCAGCAGTCAGGATGATTTTTTTCCTAGTCCCATACATTTGCCTGCAAATTTCATAATGTCATTTTTGCTTAACAGCTGGGCAATGCTCCATTGTGTAAATGTACCACATTTTCTTTATCCATTCTTGTGTTGAGAGACATCAAGGTTTTTTCCAGTTTCTGGTCATTATGAATAAAACCACAGTGAACAATATTGAGCAAGTGTTCTTGTGGTAAAATGGAGCATCCTTTAGGTATATGTCCAAGAGAGGTATAGTTGGATTTTGAGGTAGATCAATTCCCATCTTTGTAATGAACCACTACATTGATTTTCATAGTGGCTGTACAAATTTGAAATCCCACCAGCAATAGTTGAGTATTTCTCTTACTCCATATTCTTGCCAGCATGAGTTACTATTTGTGTTTTTGATCTTACCCATTCTGACAGATTTTTTTATTCATTTTACATACCAACCACAGATCCCCCTCTCATCTCTCTTTCTGCTCCCCCCCCCAAACTCATCCTTCAACCTACCCCTCATCCCCTCCTCCAAAATGGTAAGGCTTCTCACAGAGAGTCAGACAGCCTAGTACATTCAGTTGAGGTAGGACCAAGCCCCTCTCCCCCGCATCAAAGGTGAGCAAGGTGTCCTACCATAGGCAATGGGATCCAGAAAGCCAGATCATGTAGGGATA
Source organism: Peromyscus eremicus (assembly GCF_949786415.1). Lineage (NCBI taxonomy): Eukaryota > Metazoa > Chordata > Mammalia > Rodentia > Cricetidae > Peromyscus > Peromyscus eremicus. The sequence goes on along the minus strand of NC_081439.1, from coordinate 93,334,082 downwards.
GATCCTGGTCCCACTGCCAGGAGTCCCTCAAAAAGACCAAGCTATAAAACTGTCTCCCATATGCAGAGGGCCTAGTTTGGTCCCATGCAGGCTCCACAACTGTCAGTCTAAAGTTTGTGAGTTCCCACGAGCTTGGTTCAGTTGTCTCTATAGGTTTCCCCATCACTATCTTGGCCCCCCTTGCTCATATAATCCCTCTTCCCTCTCTTCAACTGATCTCTTGGAGCTCAGCCTGGTGCTTGCCTGTGGATCTCTGCATCTGATTCCATCAGGTACTGGATGAAGGTTCTGTGATGACAGTTAGGGTATTTACCAACCCAATTGCCAAGGTAGACCAGTTCAGGCATCTTCTCCACTATTGCTAGTAGTCTAAGCTGGAGTCACCCTTGTGGATTCTGGGAATTTCCCTAGCACCAGGTTTCTCCCTTACCCCATAATGTCTCCCTCTATCAAGATATCTCTTTCATCACCCTGGGAAGAGGAAATAGATGAAATCTCCTGAGTGAAGTGGAGACAAAGGAGAGAAATAGAGGGGAGGGGATGGGGGATGAGACCATTCTGATAGATTGAAGATGGAATCTCAAAGCAGTTCTGATTTGTGTTTTCCTAATGGCTAAAGATGTTGAACAAAAATTTTTAAGTGTTTCTCTGCCATTTGAGTTTCCTCTACTGAGAATTCTCTGTTTGGATCTGTATCTCATTTTAACTGGATTACTTTGTTTTTTGATATCCAGTTAGTATATACATAATTTATGAGATGTGGAGTTGGTACAAATCTTTACCCATTCTGTAGGCTGCCACATTGTCCAAATGACAGTGTCCTTTGCCTTACAGAATCGTTTTAGTTTCATAAGGTCCCATTTGTTGTCAGTCTTAGTATCTGCACTATTGGTATTTTGTTTAGGAAGTTGTCTTATGTGCCAATTCATTCAAGGCTATTTCTCACTTTGTCTTCTATCAGATTCAGTGGTCTGGATTTTTGTTGAGGTCTTTGACCCACTTGGACTTAAGTTTTGTGCAGAGTGATAGATATGAATCTATTTGCATCTTCTGTATGCACACACCCAATTAGACCAGCACCATTTGTTGAAGCTTTCTTTCTTCCATTGTATGATATTGGTTTCTTCATCAAAAATCAGGTGTCCATAGGTGTGTGGATTTATAAATGCATTTTTTTTTTGGTTTTTTCGAGACAGGGTTTCTCTGTGTAGCTTTGCGCCTTTCCTGGAACTCGCTTTGGAGACCAGGCTGGCCTCGAACTCACAGAGATCTGCCTGCCTCTGCCTCCCAAGTGCTGGGATTAAAGGCGTGCACCACCACCACCCAGCCTATAAATGCATTTTTATTCAATTCCATTGATCCACCTTTCTGATTTTATGCCAATGCCTTGCATTTTTTTTATTACTATAGCTCTGTAATAAGATTTGAATTTGGGAACGGTGAGACCTCCAGTAGTTCTTCTATTGTTCAGGATTGTTTTAGCTCTCCTGTATTTTTTTGCTATTGTTGTTGTTTATTTGTTTTTCCAAATGAAGTTAAGAATTGCCCAGTCAAGGTCTGTAAAGAATTCTGTTGGAATTTTGATGGGGATTGCATCAGATTGTTTTTTGTAGGAAGACCATTTTTACTATGTTAATCTTACTCATCAATGAGCATGGGAGACTTTTCCATCTTCTGATATAATTTTTAATGTCTTCCTTCAAAGATTTGAATTTTTATCAGAAAAGCCTTTTACTTGCTTGATTAGAATTATCCCTAAATATTTTTTATTATTTGAAGATCTTTTGAAAGATATTGTTCCCAGATTTCTTTCTCTGCCCACTTACCATTTATATATAGGAGAGCTGCTGATTTTTTTGAGTTAATTTTACATCCATCCACTTAACTAAAGGAGTTTATCAGCTGTAGGAGTTCCCTGGTAGAGCTTTTGGGGTCACTTATGTATACTATCATATCATCTTCGAATAATGATACTTTGTCTTCTTCCTTTCCATTTTTTATCCACTTGATCTCCTTCAGTTGCCTTTTCTCTAGCTAACACTTTAAGTATTGTATTGAATAGATACAGTGAGTGCAGACAACCTTGTCTTGTTTCTAATTTCAGTAAATTTCTTTGCTTTCCATTTAATTTAGTGTTGACTAAAGGTTGTTGCAAATTGCCTTTATTATGTTCAAGTATGTCTCACATATCCCTAATTGCTCTAGGACTTTTATCATGAAGGGATGTTAGATTTTGCCAAAGACATTTTTTTGCATCTAATGAGATGATTGTGTGTGTGTGTGTGTGTGTGTGTGTGTGTGTGTGTGTGTTTTCTTTCAGTTTGCTTTTATGCTGGATTACATTTGATAATTTTCATATACTGAATCATCCCTGTGTTTGTGGAATGAAGCCTACATGATTTTGGTGGTTGAACTTTTTGATATGTTCTTGTATTCTGTTTACAAAAATTTTATTAAGTATTTTTGCGTCTATTTTCATAAGCAAAACCGATCTGTAATTCTTTCTTTGTTGAGTCCTCATATGGTTTGGGTATGTGAGTAACTTTGGCCTCATAAAATGAATTTGGCAATGTTCCTTTGTTGCTATTTTGTGGCATAATTTGAGGAATATTGGTGTTAAGTCTTCTTTGAAAGTTTAGTAGATTTCTGTGCTAAAATTATCTGGCCCTGTTTCTTTTCTTTCTTTTTTTTTTTTTATCTTTTTTTTTTTTTTTTAATTTTTATTTTGCAATACAATTCAGTTCTACATATCAGCCACAGATTCCCTTGTTCTCCCCCCTCCCGCCCCCCTCACCTTCCCCCCAGCCCGCCCCCCATTCCAATCTCCTCCAGGGCAAAGCCTTCCCCACAGACTGAGATCAACCTGGTGGACTCAGTCCAGGTAGGTCCAGTCCCCTCCTCCCATGCTGAGCCAAGGGACCCTGCATAGGCCCCAGGTTTCAAACAGCCAACTCATGCAATGAGCACAGGACCCGGTCCCACTGCCTGGATGCCTCCCAAACAGATCAGGCCAATCAACTGTCTCACCCACTCAGAGGGCCTGATCCAGTTGGTGACCCCTCAGCCATTGGTTCATATTTCATGTGTTTCCGTTTGTTTGGCTATTTGTCTCTGTGCTTTATCCGACCTTGGTCTCAACAATTCTCTCTCATATAAACCCTCCTCATTCTCGCTAATTGGACTCCCAGAGATCCACCTGGGGCCTAGTCATGGATCTCTGCCTCCAGGTCCATCAGTAGTTGGATGAGGTTTCTAGCACGACAATTAGGGTGTTTGGCCATCCCATCACCAGAGTAGGTCAGTTCGGATTGTCGCTCGACCATTGCCAGCAGTCTGTTGTGGGGGTATCTTTGTGGATTTCTGTGGGCCTCTCTAGCACTTTGTTTCTTCCTATTCTCATGTGGTCTTCATTTACCATGGTCTCCTATTCCTTGTTCTCCCTCTCTGTTTTTGATCCAGCTGGGATCTCCCACTCACCCAAGCTCTCTTTCCCTCGACCCTCGCCCTTCACTACCCCCACTCCTGTCCAGGCTGTTCATGTAGATCTCATTCCATTTCTCTGTCGTTGGGCGATCCCTGTGTCTTTCTTGGGGTCCTGTTTTCCAGGTAGCCTGCCTGGTGATGTGAGTAGCAGTCCAGTCATCCTTGTTCCACATCTAGTATCCTGTTATGAGTGAGTACATACCATGTTTGTCTTTCTGAGTCTGGGATACCTCACTCAGGATGATTTTTTCTAGATCCATCCATTTGTCTGCAAACCTCATGATGTCATTGTTTTTCTCTGCTGAGTAGTATTCCATTGTGTATATGTACCACATTTTGTTTATCCATTCTTCAGTTGAAGGGCATCTAGGTTGTTTCCATGTTCTGGCTATTAATTCATGGTGATCTGATAGGACGCAGGGAGTTATTTAATGTTCTTGTATCTGTGGAGAATTGCTTTGTGTCTGAGTATGTAGTCAATTTTGGAGAAAGTTCCATGAGGTGCTGAGAGGTAGGTGTATTCTTTTGTGTTTGGGAGAAATGTTCTGTAAATATCTGTTAGGTCCATGTGGTTTGTAATGTGTGTTAGCTCCAGCATTTCTTTGTTTTGTTTTTGTCTTGTTGGCCTATCCATTGGTAATAGTGGGGTATTAAAGTCTCCCACTATCAATATGTAAGGGTCAATATGTGATTTAAACTGTAGTAGTGTTTCTTTTACAAACATGCGTGCCCTTGTGTTTGGGACATAGGTGTTAAAATTGAAATGTCATTTGGTGGGTTTTTCTTTTCATGAGTATGTGGTGTCCTTCCCTTTGTTTTTGATTATTTTTTTTTGAAGTCTATTTTGTTAGACAGTAAAATGTATATACCAGTTTGCTTCTTAGTTCTATACATTTATATATCTTTTTCCAATACTTTACTCTGAGGTAATGTCTATCCTTGGACATTGATATAGGTTTCTTGCATGCAGCAGAAGGATATGGTAATCTGAATGTAATTGGACCCCATTAGCTCACAGGGAGTTTTTGGTACTATTAGGAGGTATAGCTTTGTTGGGGTAGGTATAGCCTTGTTGGAAGAAGTGTGTCAATGTGGGGGGTGGGCTTTGAGACCTCCTATGCTCAAGATATGTTTAGTATAGAGACAGTACTCTTCCTGTTGCCTGTGGATCAAGATGAACTCTCAGCTCCTTCTCCATTACCCTTTCTGCCTGCATGCCTCCATGATGGACTATGAACCTCTGAAACCTCTGAAACTCTAAGCCATTCCAATTAAGTGTTTTCCTTTATGAGAGTTGCCATGGTCATGGTGTCTCTTCACAGCAATAGAAACCCTAATTAAGACAGAAGTTGGTATCAGGGATTGAGATATTGCTGTGATAGGCTTGACCATGCTTTTGTTTGGAGGAATTGAGACTTTGATACTTGGGGTAGGAAAGCAGTGGAATACTTATGCACTGATTAATGGGCCATACTAGTGGGAACATGAATGATTTGAACTGTGTTCTCAAAACTTGGTAGCTTCAGCATGTGGCTCTAGCTTTGGAGTCAAGAATCAAAGAAAAGGGTTATGGAATCTTCCTCAATGACTAAGGAAAGCCACTGAGGCAAGGAATGTGTCAGGGGTGTCCCTGAATGGAGGACTAGAGAGACCATAGTATGAAGCTGTGAAGCTGAAGCCTGGATTACCTTGGGGTCCCCAAGATGTTGCAGATGTCAGAGTTGTGGGATACCTGCTGAGAAAAGCTGCTAATAGGGAGTGGAACCAGCCCAAGAGAAAGAAATGTGTTGCAGTCAACAAAGCTGAAAGGAGTTGAAGATCTGAAGAGCATTTTGACATCCAATATGGAGATGCAGAGTTTAGAATTTGCCCAGGTGATTTTTGGTCTTGCTTTCATCCATTATTTCCTCACTGTGCCCCCTTCCCTATGTTTTGGAATGGTAATGTATATCCTGTGCCATTATTTGTTGGAAGTATGTGATCTGGGTTTTTTTTTTAATTTTTATTTTATAGGGAATTAGAGTTAAGAGATTGCATGAATTTCAGAAGAGACATTGAACATTGGACTTTAAAACATTGTTGAGACTGTGATAGACTATGGGTCTTTTGAAATTGGACTAAATGCATTTTGTGTTATGATACTGGGGGCCAGGAAATGGAATGTGGCAGTTTGAATGTAATTGGATCTCATAAGTTCATAGCTTTCTGTTTTCCCTGGCTGTTACTGTGTTTTTACACTGGTGTCTAGGCATCTGGGTTTGGGGTGATTATAGGTCTAGGTGCTGATTTCTGAGTTTGTCTTTGTTGGGTAGATGTTTTGTTCCTTGGTTTCTGTTTCCTTTTTGGATTTTCAGAGACTGTGATGAGTATGTATTGTCTGTTTTACTGGCCTGCTCATCTGGTGCATTCCCAGTGAATGCCTGCTGGTGTTGGAGTCTGGAATAGTGGAATGAGTTGGGGGAAGGAATGTTGTGGGAAAAGATCTTTGTTATCCATTGGTGTCCTATTTAGAGTTTCTATTGCTGTGAAGAGACACCATGACCACAGCAACCCTTATAAAGGAAAATATTCAAATGTGGTGGCTTCCAGTTTCAGAGGTTTAGTCCATTATCGTCATGGCAAGACATGGTGGCATGCAGGAAGACATGGTGCTGGAGAAGGAGCTGAGAGTTATATGTCTTGATCTGCAGGCAACAGGAAGTAAACTGAGTGTCATATTGTGTGTAGCTAGAGAATAGAAGACCTCAAAGCCCACCCCCACAATGATACACATCCTCTAAAAAGGCTACACCTTCTCCAACAAAGCCACATGTCCTAATAGTGCCACTCCCTATGGGGGCTGGTCTCTTCCAAACCACCATAATTGGGGGTGTGGTCAAAGAGGAAAGGGAGATTGAAGCCAGTTTCCTGTTATAGGACTAGATATAAGACCTGGGAGTACTGGGTCTTAGGAGCAGTAGGAAAGGTATGGGTCAGCCTTCAGCCTACTTGTTGACAGGGTTGAGTGGCCCTTGCTTTAGCAGGGGTTGTCTGCTGGGGTTGGGGTCTGGGACAAAGCAATGAGTCAGGGGAGGAAGGTTAGAAAGGAACAAGAGATGGGAACAGGGTGCTAGTGAAGGCTGCCATGGGTGATATGCTGCATAGATGGGGTTGAGACTGGGGGATTGGACCTCGCAGAGCAGAGAAAGAAAAGAAGGTCTGCTGGCATTCTACCTTGGTTTCTGAGCAGGTATAGCCTGTGGGTTAGTAGGGGGTGCCTGCTTGAGTTGGGTGTTAGGATAAAGTAATGGGAGGATAATTAAAAGTGAATGAACTGTGGGATGAACAAAAGATTTAGGCAGGGGCCTAGGAAGTCTGCAGCCCTTACAGTCCTGGAGATGATTAGATTTGAAGGAGGAGGTGGGAGGGGGTTAGTGTATTCAGTTAGCTTACCTGTTTCCTTGTTCTGCTTAGCTGGTGTGGTCCCAGTGGATATCAGCTGGTATTAGAGCCTAGGATAATGATGTGAGCTGGCAGAAGGAAGGGAAGGGAAGAAGATCTTTGTGATCCACTGGAGATGGGGTCAGATAGGAAAGGGAGAATGAAATTGCTTTCCTGTTACAGAGCTGGAAATGAGACTGGAGGGATTGGATCTTAGGAGCAGTGTTCTTGGATATTTTGTTCATATTTATAATGATTTAAATAGGTTTTTTTTCTGAAATTCATTTATAGCATATATATTTCCACTTATAATTTATTTTCATAGTAACTAAGATCATGTAACTTCATTAAATTTATTTATCTAGTTAATATTCATTAGTAATGGTCAGAATAGAAAATTTAATATTTCTCCTAGTTTTTAGATGGTATGGGAAAATACTTATTTTTTTCTTTTTTTACTTCTATTGAAAAATAGTTTTTTTCCTATAATAAATCTTCATTCCCTCTACTTTATCCAGTCCCTCGCCACCTCCCTAACCATCAGATACCATCCCATCTCTCAATAGAAAACAAATAGGTTTCTAAGGGATAATAATAAAATACCATAAAACAAAAACAAGCACATTGGAATAGGGGAAATCAAACAAAGAGAAGGGAAAGAGCAAAAGAGAGGGTACAAGGCATAGATATAGACACAGAGACACACTTGTTCCCATACTCAGGAATCCTCAGAAAAACAAAACACTGGAAGCCATAATATATGTATGTACATGAAGGACCTGTAGGGAAATATGAAAAGAGGAGAAATAAAAGATAAGAGAAGATAAAAGTTTAAAGGAAAAAAAAAAAAAAGAAAAAGCCCTGACATGATATTATGAGACAAGGAACCTCCAAAGATGTCACTGAGCTTGTTTTCTGTTGGCCATCTACTGCTGTGCATGCATCCTGCCCTTATAGGGAATTTGTTTCAGTGAGACTCCCTTTGAGAAAACTAAATTTTCATCTGCAAGTGGTTACCATTTGGAGACAGCCTCTAGGTGAGGGATGGGTCCACTTCTCCTTTCAGCTCCGGGGCTTCATCAGGTGCAGACCCGGGCAGGGCCCGTGCATGCTGCCTCATTCTCTGTGAGTTCCTGTGTTGTGTCTGTCCTGCTTTGTTTGGAACTTGTTTCTTTTTGTCACTCATCTCCATCTGGTTCTTAGACTGTTTCCACCTCCTCTGCTGGGGGGTTCCCTGAGCTCTGGGGGGAGAGATTTGATGGAAATAGTCTAGGGTTCCAAGGTCTCTCACTTTCTGTGTGAGTCTTTGTATTTGTTTCTGTCTGCTTCAGGAGGAGGCTTTTCTGAAGATGGCTATACAATCATAGAATAGCAAGACACTGATCTATGAGTATAGCAGAAAGTCATTAGGAGTCATTTTATTCCTATGTTCCTTTAGTAGAGCAGTGCTGTTTAGTTTTCCCCTACATCGCTGGGCTGTCTAGTCTCAGGTTCACCCAAGCAGCATTGTGTATGGGTTCCATTCCTATAATCTCTGGATTTCCTCAGTGTCTGTTGTTAAACGCCCCCCTCATCTGTAATTTTGTTAGTTCAAATCATTTCTCTCTGCCTTGTTGTTAATTTTGTTCAGACTTTCTCAATCTTGTTCATTTTGTCAAAGAACCAAGGCTTTTTTTCACTGATTCTTCATATGGATTTTTGTTTGTTTGTTTATTTGTTTTTTCTATTTTATTCATTTCAGCCCCGAGTTTACTTATTCCTTGCTGTCGGCTCCTTTTCAGTGGGCCTCTTTTTCCCCCCAGAGCTTTCATGTGTGCATTTAAGTTACTAGTATGAGATCTCTCCATTTTGTAAAATGTAGGCCCCTAGTGCCATGAACTTGCCTCTCATCACCAACTGTGGACCCTAAGTTTGGATAGGTTGTGTTTTCATTTTCATTGAATTCTAGAAAGTCTGTAACTTCTTAATTTTTGTCTTGGTCCATTTTTCATTCACTAAAGAGTTATTCAATTTCCATGTGTTTGGAAACTTTCTGTTGCTGTTGATATCCAGCCGTAATCCATGGTGGTCTAGTAGGATGCAAGGAGTTATTTTCAATTTCTCGTATATGTTGAGATTTGCTTTGTATCTGAGTGTGTGATCAATTTGGGGGGAAGGTTCCATGAGTTGCTGAGGATATTGTATATTCTTTTGTTTCAAGGTGAAATGATCTGTAAATACCTGTTAGGCCCATTTAGTATATGATGTTATTTCACTCCAGCATTTCTGTTTTGTCTTTTTTGGATGACCTGTCTGTTGGCAAGAGTGGGAGTTCTAAAACCTCCTAAGATCAATCTGTGGGGAGATAAATATGTGATTTAAGCTGTAGTATTGTTTATTTTATGAACTTGGGTTCCCTTGAGGTTGGGGCATAGATGTTAAGAACTGCAATATCCTTTTGGTGGATTTTTCCTTTGATGTGTAGTGTTCTTCTATGTAGTGTTCTTCTTTATATCATCTGATTAGTTTTGGTTTGAAGGCTAATTTTTTTCAGATATTAAAATGTCCACACAAGTTGCTTCCAAGGTCCATTTGCATAGAGTATCTTTTCTCATCCTTTTGTCTTGAGATAATGTCTATCTGTAATGCTAAGGTATGCTTCTTAGATGCAACAAAATATTGGGTACTGTTTTCATAACCATCCCATTAGCTTGTGTCATTTTACTGGGAAATTGAGACCATTGATATTGGGAAATAACAACCAGTGTTTCTTTTTATTTTTTAAAGGATTTATTTTGCTGATATAACTTTCTTTTTTTAAAAAAAAGATTTATTTATTTATTATGTATACAGAAGAGGGCACCAGATCTCATTACAGATGGTTGTGAGCCACCATGTGGGTGCTGGGAATTGAACTCAGGACCTCTGGAAGAGCAGTCGGTGCTCTTAACCTCTGAGCCATCTCTCCAGCCCCAACCAGTGTTTCTTGATTCTTGTCATTTTGTTGTTGTGATGCGTGTGTGTGTTTCCTCCTCTTTTGATATCCTAATCTGGGATTATTTAGTCCTTGTGTTTTCTAAGGTGTAGTTAAACTGTTCAGTTTGAAATTTTCCTTCTAGCACCTTCTATATGGCTAGATTTTTAAATAGACACTGCATAAATTTGGATTTTTATCATGGAATGTCTTTTATTCTCCATATATTGTGATTGACAGTTTCACTGCATATAGTTGTCTGGGTTGGCATCTGTGGTCTCTTAGAGTCCTAGCACACCTGCCCAGGCTCTTTGGGGTTTAGAGTCTCCAATGAGAAGTCTCTTCTTACCGTAATAGGTTTGCCTGTTACTTGGTCTTTTTCCCTTGCAGATTTTAATATCCTTCCTTTGTTCTGTATATTTATTGTTTTGATGGTTACAGGCTGAGGGAAATTTCTTTTCTGATCCAGTCTGTCCGCTTTAGTGTTCTGTAGCTTCTTGTAACTTTATAGGCATTGCCTTCTTTAGGTTATGAAATTTTCTTCAATGATTTTGTTGAATATATTTTCTGTGCCTTTGGTCTGTGTTTTTTCTCTTTCCTTGATTCTTACATTTTGGAGATTTGGTATTTTCATAGTGTCTTGGATTTCCTGGATTTTTGTGCCAGGATGTTTTTAGATTTAACATTTTCTTTCATTGATGTGTACATTTTTTTCAATCTTGTCTTCAATGCTTGAGATCCTCTCTTGCATCTCTTGTATTCTGTTGATGAGGCTTGCCTCTGAGGTTCCTATTCAAGTCCCTCCATTTTTATTTTTCAAATTTCCCTCAGTTTGGGTTTTCTTTATTAGTTCAATTTCCACTTTCAGGTCTTGAACTTTTATGCATTTTATTCTAATACCTGTTTGAGTTTTCACAGATTTCTTCAAGAGAATTTCCTTTATTATATTCATAAAGGATATCTTAAGGTCTTTTCTTGTGCTTCAACTATGTTTTATTTCTCAGGGCCTATTGTGGTAGAGTTTTTCCACTCTAGGGGAAACATATTGTCTGGCCACTATTTATTTTGTTTTTATGCCAGTGTCTAGGAATCTGGGTTTTGGATGGTCATAATTCTAGATGCTTATATCTGGTCTTGTCTTTGTTGAGTAGATGATTTATTCCTTGGTTTCTGCTGCCCTCTGTGGTTCTTAGGAAGGCTAAGGTGTCCTGGCTCTGTGTTGCCTGGTAGGGAAATAAATCTTCAGGGATCCTGTCAGATGTGGCACTGGGGGTTCTGAATAGAATGTGCTTCTAGGTATTGGGAGTTGACACTTATAAGTGATGATGGGCTAGAAAAGCGGGAGCTGGGGGTATCCACATGATGGAGGAAAGCAGGGTGTTTCACCAGGATCTTCTTAGTCTCATGGAAATGGGTGTAGAGCATGAGGAGACTGGGGGACTGGATTTGGAGGAGAGGAGGGAGACTGAAGATCTGAAGCATGCTTAAATGTTTGTCTGGCCTACTCGCTTCTCTGACAGCCTTGACTAGAAGATTCCCAAGGAATACTTGGTGAAGTTGTAGTCTGGGACAACAGGATGAAAGTTAGAGGAGAATATCTATGTGATTTTCTGTAGATGGGGACATAGAGGAAGGGGAGGCTAAATCAGGTGGTCTACTGCAGAGCCAGGTTTGAGACATGTTCATAGTTTATAATTATTCTTATATGTTGTATTCAACTGAAAGTATTGTTTAGATTTTGTAATTTCATGTATGTATACAAGTATCTCAACCCTACCTACCCCTTACTCCATCCCTCTAACTTTCCCTGGATTCCAACATATCTCTCTTTCAACTGCATATCTCCCTTTCTGTTTATAACCTACCAATCCTCTTTGTGCTGCCTATATATTCATGGGTGTGGGTTTTGAGGCTTTTGATGAACATTAATAATGAACATTAGTTTTCTTTCCTGTAACATATTCATCTGGTTTATAAATAAAGGCAATGCAATGAGTTTGGAAGAATTTCTTTTTAATATTATTTCTGTTTGTAGGGTTAGGGACTAAAAGAATGGTTTTAATTCCTCTTTAAATATTCTATAGTATTTACTACTAAAGTCATTTAAACTGGACTTTTCTTTATAGGGAATTTTTTTTTAATTCTAAGTAAATGTCTTTTTTAAACAGGTATATCAATTTTTCTATTTACTTTTATCTCACATATAGCATGTGTCTAGAGAGACCTTAAGAAGTTTTCACCATTTAATTTTTAATATCTAATTTATCGGTATTGAATTATATATATTATTTACTTAATACTTTTTCATTCTCATTTACACTTTCATTATAATGAAGTTCTTTTTGTTCTTCTCATAATCAGTAATTGCAAGTAATCTGACATCAAGTTCATTGAGGGTTCACCAAGGAAGGTGGGGGAACATACCCAGTGAAATTCCATTGGGGGAAAATTATATTACTCTTCCCAGGAGGAATGAATTCTAACACCAAGCATATGCTGCCATGATTCAAATCTGAACTTGACAGGATAATTTGGAAACCCTTTGGGTAACCTATAGTCAAGGGAGAACATTGAAAAAAAAAAAACAGCCGGGCGGTGGTGGTGCACGCCTTTAATCTCAGCACTCGGGAGGCAGAGGCAGGCGCATCTCTGTGAGTTCAAGGCCAGCCTGGGCTACCAAGTGAGTTCCAGGAAAGGTGCAAAGCTACACAGAGAAACCCTGTCTCGAAAAACCAAAAAAAAAAAAAAAAAAAAAAAAACAACAACCAAGTTTAGTCTTTTCCTTCTATCCCAAGAAAGATAACTTGGAATTGTAACACGTATTCCAGAGCAAAGGTAGGATAAAGACAAACTAATGTGATACAAAAATGGCCTGCTGTTTTGTTCACAGCATTTTCTAATGAAGTGTTCATTTGATTATTTCATATGTTTTGTTGCCTTTCTGTGCTTCCCTGGAGACATTTTACACAGTTTGTATTGATTTAATTGCTTTCTTACTGGGTAAACAAGGGCATAGACGTTCATTGTTTCTCTTCCTGATGAAATTGACATTTATCTAATCACTAGGCTTATATAGAAGAGAAGTAATATTACATACCACACATATTTACATAAGGAAATAATACATTTATATACCTTGAAATGCCTTATGATGCTGTTGAAAGCATGATACAATTTATTTACTACAACTAAGTTATAGGATAGATTATTGCTCCTTTTAACAGGTAGAGGAAAATGTACCCTTAAAGAGTTTGTGTAATTGTCTCAATACTGTAGGATGATTATGTAATATTTGGATGTATGATTATAAAACTTTACAAAAATCACAATATTAAATAGTATATACACAAATATATACAAAAATATGTAGTCATAGACTGGTAGTTGTTTTTGTTCCTCCATTTTATTATTCATTTTATATACAAGGGAATATACACATATCATAAAAATACTTCATATTTTCTTCAACTGGGAAATTACATACTAGATAAGTAGAGAAATATATAGATGGATAGACAGACCGATAAATAGGAAGCTAAATAGGTGGGTAGATATTTGCTTAACAGCTTCTTGTTAGTGAAAATTTTTAGAAAAAGACTATTCTAGAGAATACCTGTAATTGCTTAGTGCTTAACTTGGCATGTACTGTCAAAACACCAGAGGCAAAATCAAGTCAGCAAAACATCCAGGACAGCTTCAAAATTGAGAATCTGTGTCAATAATGTACACCACCAGGATCCAATCAGGATAGTATGCCTGAGAGACAATGGTAAGAAAAAAATGCAATAAAGCTGCAACTGATGTTCTCAACTGTCAGGTCTATTTCAAGGGGAAATGTGGAATGAATCAATTTTAAATCCCAGAAATCAAAAAGATAATTTAGAAAAACACTATTTTCTTATCAGTTTGACTAATAGTTCACTTCTGAATCAACATCTATTTCTCACAAATGTTTGAGTGTTGTTGGCTGGAAAGAGACACCTCAAAAACAATTGTAAGATTAGAAATTTATGTGCTGTTTAGAAGTCACTGTTGATTTTTCTTTTCTTTTTTGTTTATATATTTATTTTTTGCTTTTACATCCCAATAGAAATTTGCCTTCCCTCCCCTCTTCCAAAATCACTCCTCTATCCACTCTTCTGCTATTTCTCTTCCCCTACGAGCTTCCCATGATATCAGTGAGCCATAGTATATCAAGTTGCAGTGAGACTAGGCACCTCCTCTGCTATTAATGCTAGATGAGGCAATCTGGTAAGAGAAATGGGTTCCAAAAGCAGGCAACACAGAGACAGCCCCTGCTCTCACTGTTAGGAGTCCCACAAGAAGACCAAGCTACACAACTGTAACATATATGCAGAAGGCCTAGGTCACTCCCATGCAGGCTCCCTGATTATTGGTTTAGTTTCTACAAGCCTATACAAGCCCAGGCTAGTTGTTTCTGTGAGTTTTCTTGTGTTGCCCTAGACCCCACGGGCTTCCCCAATCCTTCCTCCCCCTCTTCTGCGCATTAATGTTTGTTTGGCTGTGGGTCTCTGCATTTGTTTCCATCACTTTCTGGGTGAAGCCTCTCTGATGACACTTGGGCTAGGTGCCAATCTATGAGTATAGCAGAATATCATTAGGAATCATTTCATTGACTTTTTTGGTAGTCATGTTTGGTTCTATCATAGGTCTCTGGAGTATCTTATCTCTGAGTCCTGACCCTTAGGGGTGAGTGCCCTTTCAGGGTATAGGTCTCTAGCTGTGCCAATCATTGGTTGGTCACTCCCACAATTTCTGCACCATCATTACCCGAGTACACCTTGTAGGCAGGACAAATTGTAGGTCAAAGGTTTTGCGGCTGGGTTTGTGTCCCAGTTCCTCCCCTGGAAGTCTTGCCTGGTTACAGGAGATGGCCAATTCGGGCTCCATATCCCCTATTGCTAGGAGTCTTAGCTAGGGTCACCTTCATAGGTTCCTGGGAGTTTCCATTGCTCTGGATTTCTAGCTCATCCCATATATGCTCCAGATTGATTTTTATTTTCTAGTGAAACACTAAACATATGTACAAACAGACGATCCATGCCATCATTCATATTGCTGAAATTTGTTCATATAAAGCCCTCAGTATGATACTAGAAGGCTTATGAAAGCTTTTTTAGATATCTCTTTTGGCTTTTCTATGGTAGCAGCTTTGTCTTTATGGATAATACATGATAATAGTAGCATTTTCTGTGACAGATTCATAGAGGAGAAAATACTAAAAAGCCTCTATGACCTTTCTATGAGGTCAAAAATTTTTAAAATATTCTCATCCTTTCAGCTGCCTAAAGATACAAATCCTTGTTAATTCTCAGTGGTGATTACAATAAGATATGTCTATTTACATCAATTTCCTATGCATACAACACATAAATATCTGAATAAATTCAAGGGTTTCGTAATTAACGTTTTATGCCTAGAGAATGAGACAGGCCATGTATGAAGTTATGAAATGCCCCTCGATGTATTTTGTGTACACGTGTCTTAGAATCATCTCATAAGAAAAACAGCTTTGAAGGAACCATGATGTGACACAAAAATCTCACAGTTTAATCCCTAGTCTTAATCTCAAAAGGAATTTTTTAAAGTATCAATATAGTTAAAGGAAAAAAGGTATTGGGAAGGAGAGTCAGAAAAATCAAAATATGAAAATGCCATAATAAAAAACATTCTTTTATGTGCTGTTTTAAAACTAAAAAATATGTACAATTAAAAAACTCTTACTGAATAATTTTTATATAACTGAGGAGTAAGGAAAAAATGACATGTGACAATGACCTGCAGTCTAGTGGGAGGAAATATTAAACCAGCACGGGATTACACACTGCAGAGTCACATAGACGCTAGTGATCTGGAGAAAGAAAACTTGAGCATCTATTATGTCCATTATGGACCAGTACCTGTACTGAGCCTTTAGACTTATTTATTCCTCACATTTTACCTTTTGACGTAAATATAGTTTCAGTATTTTATGGAGGAAGGAAATGAAAGCTAGAAGAATCAAATAACTGTTCCAAAGTCATATAAACAGATGGCAACAAAACTGAGATGAAAAGTCATCTGTCGCCTTCCAATTCCTAAAGCTTTTGTATTATGCTGTTTTTCCATCATGAGAAGTTTAAAGGTGTTTTATACCAACTGTTGGCAACTTCTTGTCTTATTAGCAGAGTTACAAATAAGAACTGTAATTTTCGATTAGTAGCAAAGTCTGTGAACAAAATAAAACAGAGTATTATGACAAAAAGTGATTGAGGGCAAAGTTGAAAATCATAAATCTCCAGTATTAATATTTGAGATTAAACAAATAATTAGAAGGAGTAACTGAAGAAGAAGCAACTGAAAATATTCTAAAATAGGGAAGACTCACATATTAGAAGATCAGCAACAAGGTCACACTCTGAAGAAAAACAGAAGAGGAAACAGAATAGTGAGGGATTATATATATACACCATTTGGTATGACATGAGGAAAGAAAGGGATTTAATTTTAGACTGCAGAAGAAAAGCGTTGGGAGACTTTGCCTGGGGAAGAGCTACATTTTAACTCACATTGAAACCTACAAGTTAGTTGTGGATTTTTGTGGGGAAGAGACTTAAGAATGCAATACTGGAAACAAAGAAACCACTGAAAAGAAACTCCAGCAGAGAAGTAAGAGAGGCCAGGAAGAATGGTAGAGAACTTGTGGCATTTAGAACACACACTTAGGTTTAGAAAGAAAGCAAAGAATTTTTAAGTTAAATCTGGGAAGAGTTTCTTATGAGTTTAATATATTGAATGAGTTAGAAAGAGAATTCAAGACTTAACTGGGCAAGACCCTTCAATTGAGTACTTAAATTCATCTAAGAAAATGATATTTCCAGTCAGTTGGATGCATAAGATGGAGAAGAAGAGACATATTTGATGATGGTGAAAGAGGGAGTAAAGATGAAAATGCCTTTTAACATGTTTATTCAATATTCTGTGAAAACGACAAGCAGTCAGCTACACACATGCAGTGATTTGAATGGGAATGCTCCCACAGGCTAATGCATTTGAATAATTGGTCCACAGGTGGCAGAACTGTTTTGCAAGGGTTAGAAGCTGTGGCATTGTTGTAGAAGTTGTGTCACTGGTGGGCTTGTGGTCTGAAAAGACTAGTGTCATTCCCAATGTGCTCTCTCAGTTAACATGTGAAGTCTCGGTTGTTCATGCTGCTGTGCCTTCACTTTGCCATCATATACTCTAAGCCCTGAATCCTTAAGCCTAGCTAATTACTTTCTTTTATAAGTTGCCTTGGGCATAGTGTTTTATCACAGCAATAGAAAAGTAACTAAGATAATATAGAAGTAAGGAATTCAGTCTGTTTAAATGCTATTAAAAGTAAGTTTGCCCATTATTCTAACAAAAGCTCAAGCCAAGGAGCTATATGAAGTGTTGAAATATTCATAGCTTTGTGTATGCTTTGCTACCTCATTATCACTTGGGCAATGAGGCATCTCAATATCGCCATGAAATGCTTGTACAATATCATAGCTCATACTTCCACCTAGAATATGACAATAAAAGACTATGGCTTTCATTGCCAGTACCTTCCTATATATGCAGAGACCAAATAGGTGTCATCCTTTTAAAATTGGCTTGGTTTACCTAGTTTTTATAGGCAATCCATCAATACAACAAAGTTTCAGATAGATATATGTTATAAAGGCAAACAACTTTCACCCTCTAGGATGCTATAGCAAACTAAAAGTGTGTTTTAGCATGAGAACTCAAACAGATTCCTGTGTTCTTTTTATATGTAATTTGATCTTTATATGTGTCATTCATAAAATAGTGATATTATTACTTATGTGGTTATTATGAGTATGGTGCTTGGTTGCTGGGATAAGATACCATGACCAAGACAACTTATAGAAGAAATTATTTATTGAGGACTTACAGTTTCAGAAGGGTATATAGAGTTCACAACTATCATGGCAGGGAATATGACAGCAGGCAAGTCCTGGAGTAATAGCTGAGAACTTACATCTTAATCCAGAAGCACAAGGCAAAGATAACTAACTGGAAATGACATGGGCTTTTTAAAACTTCAAAGTCCATCACCATTGATACACCTCTTCAAACAAGGCCACACTTTCTAATCCTTCCCAAACAGTTCTACTAACTGAGGACCAAATATTCAAATATATGAGCCTATGGGGGCTATTCTAATACAAACAACTACAAGTACTAAATAATTTTATCCTCAGAAAAACTTAACATGATGGCCTACATCTGTTTGTATTTCCAGTTCTATATAATCAATTTTCCTCTTCATTAAAATTAATGAATCAAAGGCTAGAGATATAGTTTGGTGATACTGTACTTAGCTTACAAAGCATAAATGTCCTTTCCAGACATGGCCCTGGTTTTAGGTGCAAAACTATGTTTCTTCTTCACAGGGCCTCAGGGAAAGTCTTTTCTGGCTCTGAGAAATATGGAATCAGAAAAGACCACTGATAGACAAAGTAATCCTGAGCAATGAGCAACACTGGAAGGATTCCCATTTCAGGCTCCAAGTTATATTATAGAACTATAGTAATAATAACAATATGCTCCTGATACAAAATCAGACATGTAGAGCAACAACATAAACTGGAGAAAAGACAGCATCTTCAACAAATATTGATAGAAAACTAGATGAAAATAAACCCATATCCTTGTGGGACAATTCATCCCTATCAAGGTTGAGGGTCAGTAGGCCCGAACCAGTAATAAGATACTTACTGAGAGACAACCTGGTCTGCCTAAGAGCCTTAGCAACAGCAGCTGAGACACGATATGAGGTGACTTGGACTAATGAAAGGCAGTCATGTCATACCAGCAGATGCATATTCATCAGACCTTCACCCAGGGTGGGGTGGAGGGAATATAAGGTTTGCTTCTTCCTGAATAAACTGAGCTTGTTGTTTCAACATCCTCCCAGAGTCTGTCTTGTTGACTCTATGCCTAATCACCCCCTACCCCAAAGGGAATAGCACACGACCCTGCCACATCACCACACACAAAAATTGCTCCAAGTGAATCAAAGGCCTCAATTTGAAACCTGAAACACTAAAACTGCTAGAAGAATACATAGAAGGCCCCCTTCCTGGAGTCCATATCCTGGCCTACAACTTTAGAAGACTTCTGCTTTACCAGAGGCTAGGCCAGATCTTGGGACCTCGTTTGCTCAACAACTCCAGACTGCACCTCTTCCCCTGGCCTTCATATCACAGCTTACAACTTTGGAAGAAGTCTTTCGCTTTCCCAGAGGCAGACAGGATCTAGGAATCTCACACTACACCCCTTCCATGGGCTCCATATCCTGGTCTAAAACTTTGGAAGAAGACTTCAGCTTTACTGGAGGTCAGGCCCTCCAAAACTGATATCCTACTGGACCTGAAGACTCACTAGTCACCAGAACTCTTAACTATTTATATCAGAAGACAAGAGAGGAAACAGAAACCAGGGAACAAAATACCTACTCAACAAAGACAAATGCAAGAGT
The DNA here is from genome assembly GCF_949786415.1 of Peromyscus eremicus. NCBI lineage: Eukaryota > Metazoa > Chordata > Mammalia > Rodentia > Cricetidae > Peromyscus > Peromyscus eremicus. Next base: position 93,314,697 of record NC_081439.1, on the reverse strand, counting down.
CAAAACCTAGACCTATAATCATCCCAAATCCAGATGCCTAAACACCAGTGTAATTACACAATCAATAACAGAAAGAGCAATGTGGTACCACCAGAACGTAGCTATCGAATGACAGCAAGATCTTAACATTTCAGTGCAGCTGAAGCACAAGAAAATTACCTTGAAAATGACCTTATGAAGATCAAAAAGGTTCTTAAAGAGGAAATGAAAAACATCCCTTAAATTGAGGAAAACACCAACAAAAATTGGATCAAATCAATAAATCACTAAAATAATGCCAAGGAAGCCAAGTAAAATCAAATAGATGAAGGTAGCTTTCAAGACCTGAAAATGGAAATAGAAGCAATAAAGAAACCACAAATGGAGGGAATCCTGGAAATGGAAAATCTTGGTAAGTGAACAGGAACTACAGGTACAAGCATCACCAACAGAATACCAGAGATGGAAGAGAAAATCTTAGGCATTAAAGACATAATAGAGGAATGTCTTAGTTTGAGTTTTTATTGCTGTGAAGAGATACCATGACCACAGCAACTCTTAAAAGGAAAATATCTAATTGAGGGTGGCTTGCTTACAGTTTCAGAGGTTTAGTCCATTATCATCGTGAGAAGGAGCATGGTAGTGAGCAGGCAGACACGGTGCTGGAGCTGAGAGTGCTCAGATCTTACAGGGAACAGGAAGTCAACTGAGACACTTGGCAGTATCCTTGGCATAAGAATCTTCAAAGCCTGCACCCACAGTGGCCCATTTCTTACAACCAGGCCATACCCACTCCAACAAAACCACATCTCTTAATACCACCACTCCCTATGAGATTATGGGGGCCAATTACATTCAAACTACCACAAGGAACTAGATTCATCAGTCAAAAAAATGTTAAATATGAAAAATTCCTAACATTCAGGAAATCTGGGACACTGTGAAAAGACCAAACATAAGAGCAGAAGAAGGAAAAAAAAACAAGCTAAAAAAAACCCAGAGAATATATTTAACAATATCATAGATGAAAATTTTCCAAACCTAAAGAACATGACTATAAAGGTACAAGAAGCTTACAGAACACCAAATAGATTGGATAAGAAAAGAAAATCCCTCAGCACATAATAATCAAAACACTAAACATACAGAACAAAGAAAGAATGTTAAAGGGGAAAGGGCTAAGTAACATAAAAAAAGAAGACCTATTAGAATCACACCTGACTTCTCAATGGAGACTTTAAAATCCAGAAGGGCCTGGACTGACATCTTGCAGACTCTAGGAGACCACAGATGCCAGACTACTATACCCAGAAAAGCTGCCACTCATCATAGATGGAGAAACATGATAATTCATTAAAAAGTCAAATTTAAATTGTATCTATCAACAAATCTAGCCCTACAGAAGATACTAGAAGGAAAACTTCAAATCAAGGAAGTTAACTGCACCCACAAAAACACAGACAATAGATAACTTCACACCAGCAAAACCCATGGAAGGGAAACACACACACACACACACACACACACACACACACACACACACACACTACCACTACTACTACCACCACCAGCAGCAGCAGCAGCAGCAAAATAACAGGAATTAACAATTATTGGTCATTAATATCCCTCAATATCAATGAACTCAATTCATCAATAAAAGAACACAGCCTGTCTTAGTTTGTGTTTTTATATTGCTATGAAAAGAACACATGGCAATGGCAACTCTCATGAATAAAATACTTAATTGGAATGGCTTGATTATGGTTTCAAAGGTTTAGGCCATTATTACCATGATGGGGAGCATGATGATGTGCAGGCAGACCTGAGGCTGGAGACATCTTACAGACAACAGGAAGTCAACTGCCTGTAAGACTGAGAGAAGCTTGAGGAAAGGAGAACTCAAAGCCTACCCCCACAGTAACACACTTCCTTCAACAAGGTCACAACACCTAATAGTGTCACTCTTTTGGGGGGTCATTTTCTTTCAGACCACCACACAGGCTAACAGAATGGGTACAAAAACAAGATCCACCATTCTGCTGCATACAAGAAACCTACCTCAGTATCAAAGATAAACATTACCTCAGAGTAAAGGGTTGAAAAAGATTTTCCAATTAAATGGATCTAAGAAGCAAGTTGATGCAGCTAACCTAATATCTAACAAAATAAACTTCCAACCAAAATTAATCAAAAGATATGGAGAAGGGCATTTTATACTCATCAAAAGAAAAATCCATCAAGATGATGTCTCAATTCTGAACATCTATGCCCCAAATGTAAGGGCACCCACATATGTAAAAGAAATATTACTAAAGCTTAAATCACACATAGAACCTGACACAATAATAGTGGGAGACTTCACCAGAAAATTAGTAAAGGGCCATGGGTGAATCACATACCCTTTTAACAAGACTCATATAACAGTGCAGAAGAAGAGGCAGAAAGAATATAAAAGTCTGAGGCAGTGGAAGACTACAAAGTAACAGCAAAGCAGCTGAAAATGTGAATTCACAGCTGTTATGACAGTATTCAGAAGTCCTATAGAAACTCAAGCCAGGCCAAATACCAGCATGGAAATGGAATGTGAGCATGAAATTCCACCCCTAGCCAAGGAACTATGGGCAACTGATAGTAGCTGGGAGAATGAGAGTCAGTTGTCTTTAAGAGTATAGTCCCTAATACATAAACTATGCACAAGTGGAAGTTTCTTATCTTGTTTGGAAATTGGTGTTTGAGTGTGGTCTGTGTCTAGTCCAGGGTCCAGAAAGGTACACCCCATAATTCATTCCCCATGTCTACAGCAGCATCAAAGCTAGTATGAGCAACAGAAATTGGATTTGAGGGGTGTTTTTGTAAGGGTACATCATTGGGTCCATAGGGAAAGGAGGGATAGATCTTGGAGAGACTGAGAGAAGGGGTGATTATATTTAAACTCATGGAATTATCAAAGAACTAATAAAAGTATTTTTCAGACAAGGTTTCACTATGAAGCTCTCATTGTCCTGGAACCCACTATGTAGACTAGACTGACCTCAAACTCACAAACATCCACCCACTTTTGCCTCCTGAGTGCTGGATTCAAAGGCATACCCACCATGACTGGAAAAGAAAAGTATTTTGAAAAGAAATATAGAATCTCAGACACTGTCTTAAAATTACTAAGCAGAATATACATTGGAAGGAGGCCAGGCAATTTGTGTGCACATCACTAAGAAATGGGGTGGTGGCAGTAAATGATGAATGTGTGTGTGTGTGTGTGTGTGTGTGTGTGTGTGTGTGTGTGTGTGTGCGCGCGCGCGCATGTGTGTGTTTGTCTACTTAGAATATACACATATATATTTCATTTTTGTCTTTACTTTTTTTAGTTTCATATACACATGAAGACCAAAGTTAATATAGTTCTAAGTAGACAATTCTAAAAGAAGATGTATAAATTTGTAATGAGTATATTAAAAAAAATCCTCAGTATCTCTAACCAACAAGAAAATGCAGGGCAAAACCACAATTAGACATCATGTCATCCCAGTTAAAATAGCTCTTATTTTGCTCTTACCTTTTTCCTGTTAATGTTAGTCATCATTTGTGCTTTTGATTGAGACTGCTTGTCTTGTAAGTACAACTGTATACATATGATTTCTGTTTAAACATATAATTGCACCTTAATAGTCACTATAAAGAAAGATTATTTTAAAATGAGAAAATATCATACATATATCCAACAGAACACTCTTTGGCTATCAAAATAATGACATTATTTGTAACATGTCTGGATCAGCAGTCATTTTACTAAGTGAATTAAGCCATATCTTAGAATGCAGAGACAGGTGGGTCTCTACGAATTCCAAGACAGTGTGGGCTACATGATGAGTTCTAGTCAAGCCAAGGCTATGTAGTGAGGACACTGTCTCAAAAAAAATCTATAATATATCGCAGAATAGTTTGAAATTTCTATATTTCAGAATAGCTAGAAAAGCTCTAAATTTCATCAATACATGTCACAGTAACTAGAAAAGCATGAAACTTCCAATATGTAAAAATATTAATGCTTGAAGGAATGGGATTGCATATTACCCTGAATAATACTGCATTGTGTAGATATATTAATTATTATAACATAGCCCCTAAACTGTATAAATATTGTGTATCAATAAAAAGAAATGAGTATAAACTGTATACTTTATGATCTCAGTTAAATAACATGCTGAATAAAACAAAACTATAGTAATATTAAAACATCAATAGTTGTGAGAGATTTACAATAAGAAAGAAAAGATGGAATAATCAAAGCATGGTAGAATTTTTTATGGTGGTTGAAAGGGAAAGTATCAGCTCAGGACCCCCAAGCTCAAGCAATCAGCACAAAGGAGATTTATTTGTCCCAGAGAGAAGAGGACAGGGATAAGAAGCAAAGAAGAGACACAGGAAGAAGGAGAAGGAGAAGGGAAACAGGGAGAGGGAGCAGGGATAGTTGACTGCCTCTGGATAGAGGGGAGACAGACTTGGCACATAGGAAATGGCGGTTTATAAAGGTACAAGGAGAAATCCTGTGTTAGGATGAGGTGTTTAATTTTAATTGGGCATGTTAATTAGGTGAGCCAATGGGAGCTTTTGTTAGCTGCATTTCAGTAGTTCTATAGCTGCACCTTGGTAGTCAGCCTCAGGAGGAGGGATTGGCCAAATAAGGGACTAGACCTTGGAGGCTAGCTTCAGGACTGTAACCTAATGCTTTTTAGCAAGGCAGGGGGAATTGGGGACCAGAGCCACATGCTCCAGTAGGCTAGCGTTCCTTCATTCCTACCTTTTTGTTTTATTATTGTGTGACTTGTTTTTGGTTGAGTAAGTTGGCATTGTTCTCTTTCTGGCTGTTTCTTCATGACATTGGGGCATTGCTGTTAGGGGACCCAAGGAAGTGTCCATCTGAGAAGGGGGAAGAGATTGGAGCTGAGGGAGTTATTGGTGGGAATAGATTTCGAGAAAGGGTAGGGGATGGAATACCAAAGCTAATGATGTATGAACAGCTCATTAGTTAGTAAGCTAATTTACATATTAAGAAACAAAAATTTTGCTGCACATGATGGCACACACCTTTAATCCCAACACTCGGGAGACAGAGACAGGCAGATCTATGTGAGTTCGAGGCCAGCCTGGTCTACAAAGTGAGTTCCAGGACAGCCACGGCTATTACACAGAAAAACCCTATCTCAAAAAAATAAAACAACAACAAAAAAAAAATAGCAAATATTTTTTGTGCCTGTGGCCACCGATAGGATGCCCATGGTCCAGTAAATGGTTTTCCAGCCATGCACATACTGGACACAGAGTTATATACATTATAAACAAGACATGAAGTTGGGATAGAGATGTGTTGAGGGGTTGGGGACATTTAAAGGAGGAAATAGGAGGTGCATATGATAATATTTCATTGTATACATATATGAAATTCTCAAGAATAAAAAACAACTTTAATACAAAAACTAACTTCTAGAGATCTTCAGGACAATATGCCTTTTAAATTATACCCAAACATAACAAAATTTAGTGAGTTTAGAAAAGTTTTCAATAATTCTCCAAAGAAAATATCACCTTTTTTGATATTTTTGATATTCTATTTCTAAAAGAATGAAATATCATCAATATTAGCCTTCTAAATTTTTAAATAAGATATAGCTTTTGCTTTTAAAAAAAGTACATAAATATATTCATTAATTAACTTTATGCAGAAATGCTCAATTTCGTTGTTTCAGAACCCTTGGTAAATTCCGTGGTAAACTGCTACAAAGTAATGGGCTATTGTAAACAAAGCTAGGCAGTTTTCCACGATATGAGCTCCACATGTGTGTTCCTAAGACAAGAAGTTTAATTTTATTGGCCCTAGTTACTGTTTAGTGGGCTTTTCAGGCTAAGTGCCAAAGCTGTGTAGACATTTTTCCAGAGCATGATGAAACCTAATTAGATAGAAATAGCTATACAAAATCACTCTTTATTACCTTTGCCATAGTGAGAACATTATGAAGCTGTTGCATACTGCAATATACTTTTCATTGTCACTTACCAATGAGAGGATTTTCAGTCTGGTTTTAAAGAGAAAAGGTACTGTTTAAAAATGCACTGTATTTCCCCATGAAGAGGTATACAAATAAATGTCAACAAATGTAAAGCATAATCCTTACCAGATAAAGAAATGAAATAGAGGTCTTACAAGGATAAGCCCTTGTGTATTCTTATGGCTTGCAAAAGCAATTATTCTCAATTTTCTTATTGTAAAAAAAATCAGGAAAAATGTTCTTACAATAATGAGGGCAAAATATTTTATCTCAATTCTGTTCTCAAGTTCAAACAGAGTAGACTGCCTCTGGGATGCTTAATAATGTCATTGTAAGAGTTTTTCAAACAAAAAAGGCACGTTTAGTGCATTCTTTGTTTACAAATATTGGACCATTTGTTGTCCAATATTAAAATGCCAAGGAACAAAGGACACTGATGACACACTATTGCACATTTGGAGTTACATACTTGTAAAGGATTTTATGATTCAAACACACAGGAAATGTGAATTATGACTCATGTACTGGCTGGATGTGAATCGTGGACTGAAACTGTAGACTAGCATCTACCGTTGACATGCTAGTTTCTACAATTCTATCTTAGTTCTTTGCTCCTGTCTTTTACAGGGGCCAAGTCATTGCAAGCTTCTTTCCTACCTGACAATGTTGTTAAAAGATCCTGCAGGGTGGCCCTGTTAACTGCTTTGTAGTCACTCGCCAGTGCCTCCTTCTAAAAATAAAAATCCTTCTCTTCCCTCAATTGCTTTTAAATTCACAAATCTCAGGGTTTTGATGCCAGACAATGATGAGGAGAAAAAATAGGTTATCTACAAGTGATCTTTCAGAATCTGGAAAATTCAAAATTATTTAGATATTGAACAGTTTTTTTAAAAAAAATATTCATTGGTCATTGTGTTTCTTCTTTAGAGAACTATCCGTTCAGTTTACTAGCTTGCATATTGATTGCTGGAAGTTTGGCAGAGAAATTTTTGGTGTTTAATTTTTACAGTTCTTTGTACAATCTCAATATTAAGACCCGGGCTGAAGCATAGATTGCAAAGATTTTCCATCTGCACTGCTCACAGTTTCCTTTGCTATACTGAAGCTTTTGAATTTCATGTCAACTCTTAGGGTTATCCCTTGTGCTATTGGCATCCTATTCAGAGAGTTCTTACTTAAGCCTATACCTTGAATTTTTTTTCTCTCAGAAGGTTCCACATTTCAACTTTTAAACTAAGTTATTTGACCCATTTTAAATTGATATTTCCTACAGCGCAGGAAGGTTGTAATGGGATGAGAGAGAGGAGAGGGGAAGGATAATCAGCAAAAATGAAGGATGCATGAAAACGCTGTAATGAAATATATTGCTTTGCATGCTGATTTAAAAATAAATAAAAAATTGAAATGTATTTGGTAGCCCTTTGATTGCTGACCAGAATTCATATCATGCTGCATTATGAGAGCTTTGATAGTGCATTTTATTATAACATTGAATCACAGCATTCCTTAAATTAAGTCTCAGTGGTGTTTTGCTGGCCAAGTCACAGACTTCTGTATTTAATTGGTCTGTAAACAGATCTAGAGCATCATCAAATTTACTAAATTGAAAAGATAAACGGATTACCTGACATTTCACCTTTTTAGCTCGTACTCTGAGGCCTGCTCACACTGACCTTTTTGCTCTGAATGCTTTACATCTCTTCTAGATCTCTTTGGATTACAGTTTTGAGAACGCAAACTTAAATATATTGTTTCAAAAGTGTCACTCTGGTTCCCTGCACTGATGGATGAGAGTCCTCCCAGAAGCCATGAATTATTAAATGTCCAAGCTCTAGATATGAGATACCTACCAGAAAGTACCAGAAGGCCCAAACTAGTACAGACTATTGTCCTTGCCTTGATTACAATCCACAACTTAATAGTAATACCCTGTCACTGAAGACACCACAAAGTTTGGTCACAGCACATGAGAAATCAAACTCTTTATTTAGCTTTCATGGTGCTAGGCTACTGGGAGAGAAAAGTCATCAATAGAGTTGCCCATTTGTGAACCCTGGGAGCTACAACACTGGGCTGACAGACAAGATGTGACTGTTTCAATAATTGTTTCCTTTATGAAAAATATACACAGTCTAAACACAGCCAAAAGTCCAAGGTGTGACAAATCATTTACACACTAATAATATTCACATATTGGATTTTACAGATATTAATGTCTCCTTTTAGTAATACTACTTCAGCTGTCTAATTCTTAAGAATACAATGCCTATGGTGGGACACTTAGTGCAGCATTGGTGCAGGGAGGAGGGGCCTGGACCTGCCTCAACTGAATGTACCAGTCTCTGCTGACTCCCCATGGGAGACCTTGCCTTGGAGGAGGTGGGAATGGGGAGTGGGTTGGGGGGGAACCCGGGGTGGGGGAGGATGGAGGAGAGGAGACTCTGTGGTTTGTATGTAAAATGAATAGAAAATCTCTTAATAATAAATAAAATGAAAAAAAGAATACAAAGCACTATGTACTAAAACCTTACTATTAGTGTTTGTGTTTCACCAGAATGCAGGTATATCCTAAGGAACACAATTTTATGTTCTTTAACAGTTTTCCTACTTGTCCCTTATATTCCAAGGCAGTAAGTATATGAAAACCACAGCTATTCCTCAGAGAGAAAGCTGGACTACAAGGAGGGATTGTTTTAGAACTTCATCTGTTATGTCAGGAAAGAGGGACACCAGTCTTCTCTAGATATGAGCCCCTAATTAATTATATAGTACCAAGTGGCCAGTCCTTGACATCATGTACATACAAGCAACACTAAATAGTCTCAGCAAGTTTTATCTATATAGATATATATGTAAGAACAGTAATCATGGGAAAAGAGTCCATGAATTTGAGGAAGATTAATAAGGGGAGACCTGGGAGTGGTTACAAGGGGAGAACATAGGAGGAGTTTGAGGAAGGAAAGGGAAGAGGGAAATCATATAACTATTTTAATTAAAATACACGTTTAACAAGGATGAATGCATACATAAATAATTTCCTGAAATTTGGTGGAAGAAGATATATAGATATAGGAACTGAACTACTGACTGCTTACCCATTAAGCTGCATACATATGCAGGTCAATTCACAATAGCCAAGTTGTAGACTAATCCCAATTGTCATCAACAGATGAATGGATAAAGATAATGTGGTAATACACATGATGGAAATTTATTCAGCCATAAATATCAAAATTGTGTTGTTTTCAGGAAAGTACTTATGACTGGAGATCACATTAAGCACAACAGACCAGATTCAGAAAGACAAATATCTTGTGTTTTCTATTGTTTGTTGATCCTAGATTTTATAGTGACACATAAAATGTTTTATGTATATATATCATTAAAGAACAAGCAAAATTATCTGGAATAATGAAGAAGGCTATATGGAGTAAGAAAGAAAAGAAGAGGATATGGGGGGTAGCGACTCTGTTCAAAGTCCATGAAATCCTGATGTAAAAATATCTTTATGAAATCTATTTCTCAGTGGAGGGACCAGTTGAGGGAGCATAGAGGGAGAGAGTACTGGAGGAGATGATTGGAAAAGGTGGGCATTTTGGAGTAAGGTAGAAATCTAGTGTAATGGAAACTCCCAGGAATCTACAAAGGTGACCCTAGCTAAGACTCTTAGCAATAAGGATAAGGAGCCTGAACTAGAAATCTATAACCAGGCAAGATTTGCAGTGGAGAGATTAGGATACCAACCCACACACATAACCTTCCACCTACAATTTTTCCTGCCTACAGATGTGCTGGGGTAAAGGTGGCACAGAAATTGTGGGAGTGGCCAACTGTCTTAGGATTTCTATTGCTGTGAAGAGACCATGACCACAGCAACTTTTTTTTTTTTTTTGGTTTTTCAAGACAAGGTTTTTCTATGTAGCTTTGTGCCTTTCCTGGTTCTCTTTCTGTAGACCAGGCTGGACTCGAACTCACAGAGATTCTCCTGCCTCTGCCTCCCAAGTGCTGGGATTAAAGGTGTGCGTCACCACCACCCAGCCACAGCAACTCTTATAAAGGAAAACATTTAATTGAAGTGGCTTACATTTTCAGATGTTTAATCCATTATCATCATGGTGGGGAACATGGTGGCATGCAGGCACACATGATGCTGGCTACATCTTGATTAAAAGGCAACAGGAAGTGGACTGAGACACTAGGCAGTATCCTGAGCATAGTAAACATCAAAGCCCAACCCCACAGTGATACACTTCCTCCAACAAGGACATACCCACTCCAACAAAGCCACACCTCCTAATAGTGCCACTCCCTATGAGATTATGGGGGCCAATTACATTCAAACTACCACACCAACCAATAACTGGTTCATCCTAAGACACATACCATGAGTGGAAGCCCACCCCGAAATTGCCCAGAGGGCCAGGACCAAGAGGCTGGATATCCCAAAGACCTAGGAAAGAACCAAATGTGACTGGCAAAAAAAATGTCAATGTAATGTCTAATGACATTCTGCCATATTCAAAGATTGATGCCTAGCTCAATTGTCATCAGAAAGGCTTCATCCAGTAACTGATGAAAACAGATGCAGAGAGTCATAGCCAAATATTAGGCAGAGCTTGGGGAATCTTGCAGAAGAGGGAGACGAAGGATTGTAGAAGAAAGAGAGGTCAAGGATACCACTAGAAAAACTACAGAATCAACTAACCTGGGCTCATAGGGGCTCACAGAGACTGAACTGATAACCAGCAAGCCTGCATGGGACTGACCTAGGCACTCCGCATATATGTTACAGTTATGTAGCTTGGTCTTCTCGTGGGACTCCTAACAGTGGGAGCAGGAGCTGTCTCTGACTCTTTTTCCAGCTTTTGGGACCCTATTATTCAAATTGGGTTGCCTTGTCCAGCTTTAACATGAGGAAAGGTACCTAGCAACTTGATATGCCATGTTTGGTTGAATCCATGGGAGGCTTGCCCTTTACTGAAGAGAAATGGAGGAAGAATGGATGGGGGGTAGGGGGAGGTATGGAAGACGGACTAGGAGAAGAGAAGGGAGGGGAAAGTGTGGTTGGGATGTAAAATAATAATAGTAATAGGAAGAAGAAAAAGAAAAAGAAAAAGGAGGAGAAGGAGGAGAAGGAGGAGGAAGAGGAATAAGAGGAAGAAGATCATCTACAAAAACAAATTTTTTTATAAATATTTTTATTTTATAATTAATTTATTTTACATATCAGCCACGGATTCCCCTGTCCTCCCTCCTCCCACCTCCCCAGCCTTCCCCCCAATCCACCCCCCATTCCCACTTCCTCCAAGGCAAGGTCTCGATTTTATCCAAGATCCAAGTCTGCCTGGCTGTCCAAAATGTCTACCATCTCCAATTCCTTTTATGTTATGTATAGACTTCGATAAAGCTTTAGAGTTCTTGATATCTCTGGTGGTTTGAATAGGTATGGCCCCCATGTGTTTGAATGCTTGGCCCACAGGAGTGGCACTATTAAGAGGTGTGGCCTTGTTATAGGAAGTGTGTCACTGTGGAGGCAGGCTTTGAGGTCTCATATGCTCAAGCTACAGCCAGTGTGGTACACAGTTACTTCTGCTGCCTGCAAATCAAGATGTAGAACTCTCAGCTCCTTCTCCAGCACCATGTCTACCTGTACACGGCCATATCCTACCATGACAATACTGGAATTAAACCTCTGAACCTGCAAGCCAGCCCCAGCTAAATGTTTTCCTTTATAAGAGTTGCAGTGGTCTTGGTGTCTCTTCACAGCAATAGACATCCTAAACTAAGACAATATCTAAAGTAGTTTGCAAATATAGGGTTCATTTGCTTTCTCAGTTTATGTAAAGCAATCTCTAGTGCTGTGAAGGCCCTAATCTGAGGTTTTGTGAATCCAATCAACATTTACACTTACTTTGAATTCACACTTATCCTGCTCCAACTTTTTTTTCAGTTAAATGCATTTCCACTTTGTGTCATTTCTACTTATACGTTGTTTTCTTGCATTCCAAAAATATATATGTCAAAATGTGCTAGTAGCATTTTACCTGAGCTGGTCTTTGCCCAATGACTTCTCTGGTCCTTAATCTACCTTACCTAAGAAGTGTTTTTATAGGACATATATAATAGCATGTAGTAGTAATTTATTTTTTACTATGCTTATGATTCTGAGTTGCAAACTCCTTAGGCAGATTGGTATAGATGAAGGGCTGACAATGCTTACCCAGATCTCACAAAGCATTGTCTATAAATGAACACATGCCCAATTTCATCTTTTGCTCTCCTCATCTCATGTCTACTAGCCTCTCTTTGATTTCTCTCTGGGTCAAGCAGTTCACTGAAGACAAGTAATGTTTAGCAAAATGGTTAACAAACTTAAGCTGTCTACTACTCTAAGATTTCCCCAATCATTTTAATCACTCAGAGTAGAGAAGATTGAATAAAAATTTCAGGGACAACAAGGAAAAATCTGGGATACTGTTTAAGAGATTTTCAGAAGAAATTTCATCCATGGTCTTTCAGCTAACCTTTTCTGCACAACCCAGGGCAGGATTCACAGGGCATTGCCTCTTTATTTTTTAATGATTTAGAATTCATCTCTAAACTCTCCAAGAACAATCCTTTATTCAATTATTTTACGTTTATGGCTCATTGCTCCTTATACCAATAAATTTAGTATGCTGAGTAAATATGCAAATTACTTTTGTATATTAACTATTCAAAAGGACATGCTTTCATGGAGAATGAAACACAAAAAAATTAAAGAGGCTTATAAATTCCATATCGTTTTTCCTTAATTATATAGTTTTCAGTTGAAATATGGCAAGTATATAACGACAATAAGTTTATACATTTTTATATTCAAATGTGTCCTAAGACTGAAAAATAGCATAGAATGAGTATTTTACATGATTTCTATACATACAACTAAAATATAAGTGACAACTACCCACTATTCCATTAATGTTCAATTTATTGGACTAGAATTTTATTCAGGTCTGATGAAGAACAACCCACTGATATTTTCTTTACTAATTGGCATAGTGATCTTTCCTCAGTATGTATAAAGAAACTAAGTGCCCAGGATACATATATGATTTAATTTTATAATTACATTCAATAGCTACCACAATATTTACTACTCATCAAATAGCCAATACATTTATAGCTACTGAAAGGATAGAATTTAGAACCTCATTGCATTATGAAGTTCAGGAGAAAACAAGTACTTTTATCTTTAGAGGAACTGTATAAATCAAGATATTGAGCATATGGGAATATAATTAAACAATTCTCCCACCCGTAGATTATGCCCTAGTCATTTGTCTCCTGTGAAAAATTGTCAGAATCAGTTCAGAGAAACCTGAAAAATTATGTTTGAAGAGATCTCCCCTGGGGTTAATTTATGTCGGAATATGTGAAATGACTTATGTTTCCATTTAGACTGACTAATTTCAAAGTTAGTGACATGATTATAAAACAATAAAAAGAACCCAAAGTTTTTATTCATGTTACTTCCCAATATATAGTTCAGTATTATGGTATTACTTGATGAAAAATAAGCACACTGCTATTATAAATTTTATACTTCATTCCTAGTGAAAATATCATTTAATCTTTGACTATGCCTGCAGTAATACCCACATTCGTAAAGGGAAGAAATATAATGGATGTGTTTAACTCCATTTTGTGGATTAAAATGACATGGTAGTTGTGTCTAACCTCCGATTCATGTATTCCCATATAGCTGCCTGGGGCAAAGGATTATTCTGAATGCAACCCAACAAGAAATGTAAATTTTGTGTAGGTTTGTAAATGCTGTGATTATTGTAAATGTAAAATGTTGTGAAGGTTTTTGAAAAGAATTTTGTTACTATATTGGGTGGTTCTCAAGCCTGAACTTTTAGATGGAAATGTCATGTTGCATTATTAAACTATTGAATACGCCTGATAGAGTTTCAGTACTGAATCTTCCCTTTGGCTGTGCAACTCTGCACCAACCGATTCACATATGCCTTGTTTTTTCTGCTTTTGTTTTGGGAAAATAAAGACAACAAAAACTGATGACATTGTAAGTGAAAATAACCCCAAATTATATGTGTCCCTAGGAAGTTTCCTCTTTGAACTCCAAAGCCTATGTAGTGCAATGAACTCTATCCATGTCTCTCATCAAGACTATCAGCGAACTCAATCATCTCTGCAGATCACCTACTTCTTGACATCTCTACCATTACCTCCAATGTCTAAGTCCCCATTTTCTCTTGCTCTTAGAAATAATATTTGAATAATTAATCTTAACTTACATCTATTCTGCTCATCCTCTAACGTCTTCTTTTATTTTACTATAATTTTTTTTTCATATAATATATTCTGGTCACAGTTTATCCTCCCCAAACTCTTTCCAGATCTTCTGACCTCTCCTCCCCACCCAAATATACAAACTTCCTTCCTTTCTTTCTTTCTTTCCTTAGAAAACAAACAGTAAAACAAACAAAAAACAAACCAGAATAAAATAAGACAACAGTGGGGAAAAAAAACACAAGAAACACACATGCTTCTTTACACTCAAAATAAACTATTTTATAGGAAACCTGAGAACACCTGCCTCTAACTTAAAAAAAAAAAAACTTTAGTACTATAGAGAAATCAAGTTGGAATTGAGCTGGAAATGTGCTCCCTAATATTTATTTTCTATAAATTGCTAGTCACAGAACTATCATTAGTAGTCTTACCCTGTGGTACACCCTGAACACTACAGTAGTAACCTGTGTCCATTTGTGTGACAGTGGCATGACTCTTGTGGAGGTAACCAGCCACTTACCATTTGAATTTGATGCCTGCTTCACAGAGTACAATTCATGCCTGATATTGTATACCTGGTCAAAAGTCCATGGAAAAAGAGATAATAGGTCTTCCTGCTGTTTTGCTAAATAGACATGGTGACTTCTGTATATTTATATTTATATCCATATATTGGTGATACCATCATCCTTGGTCAGAGAGGTTTCTTTCTGCAGTGAGTGGTAGTTAATGAAGAGATTCATATCAGATCATAGTGATAAGAATAGGTGACTATTGGCTCCTCTGCCATAAATTGGGCATCTAAATTACATCCCCCTACCTAAGACTCAGCGAACACTGTGTAAGAATTGGTGAATAAAATGTGAGAGCCAATGATTGGGGAAGGGTTCTTTGAAGCAATTTATTTTGGACATGACATGGCATGGCCATTGGATTCATGAACTCATGGTAGCTGTGTTTACCTACACAAGACCTGACAAGAGAGAGCCCTTCTACATTCTAGCATGGACAGGGCAGAGGTTCCACTGATAGCTGCAGAGCTGTTGGGAGTTAATGGCTGCTAGAGGAGGAGAGGCATTTGTCTCAGTGGTGTAGCCACTCGCTACAATAAATAGTTCCATACTCATATACATGTTAGCAACCAATTAAACTTAGTCACTAAAAAAATGTCATTACAGTAGGAATGGGACATGTTGGGAAGAAGAAAGGATGCATAGGAAGTAGGAGAGGCATCATAAAGGAGGTTGGTGGTAAATATAATGATTAGATATATACATTAAATTGAATAAATATGTATTTTTTAAATGTTTTAAGTATGTGATATGAAAAATATTTTGCCTGATCTTTTAACTATTAGGTTAAGACAAAATTTCTAATAAGCACATGAAAACTTTGAAGGATCCAATTCCTATGCATAGATACATTATCAGTTAAATTATACTTTCCTATTCCTAAGCATAATTTGAGAATTTTATTCACCATGCTCTTTTCTAATATGGAGTTGCAAAGGCATGCTTCCCCAAACTGTTTGTCAGCTGACTTCTAATGATTGATGCTCTGTCATTCAAATATCATTTTGAATTCAAATGATTCCAAAGCAAGAATGCATACTTCTTAGCATTCATTTCAGTAATATCCTTATATTTGTTTATATGATTAATATCCATTAACTCCAATTAATCAAAATGTAACTTTGTGAGACAAGGTACCATGTTTGTACATACTTTCTATTATATGCTGGGTATAAAGCAGGATGCTGGCATTGGCATGGAACACTTAAAGTATCTGAAAATATTTTGTTAAATGTAGCAATAAACCATTGCCATAATTTGAGATTTTATACTATTTCCTAAAGGAGGCTTCAATAGTTACCATCTATGTATTCCTTCAAGTCTAGAAAGTTCTATAAATCATTGGTTCCTGTTATTTAGGGAGAAAACTCACATATTTAAGTATGAAAAACATTAGGATTTTGAAGTAAAGTAGATATGATAGAAAATTTTATATGTAAACATTTATAAATCATGGTATTAAATACTTGGTTAGTAATAATTCTACATATTTCTTCAGAGATGATTTTGTTTTCTGTTGCTTTTCTGGGGTTAAAATTGAGATCACTGACATTGGATTAAACCAAGTTAATGCCCATATCATACATGGGTCTTACATTAAATTGGAGAACTTAATAAAACAAAAGCTGAATTTTTAATATAACAATGAATTATTTTTTAATATTTAAATTACATATATTTAGTGACTCTGTGTGAGCTTGTATATGTGTATACATACTTGTGCCACAGCACACGTGTGGCAGCCAGAGGAATTCCTAGGAATTTGATTATCTTCCTATATCATGCAGGCTCTTGAGATCCAAGTCAAGTCATCAAGCTTGCCAACAGGCACCCTCAACCATCTCACTGGCACAACCATCCTCCTTTCCTAGAAAAGTAAGTTCTGAAAATAAAATTAACACTTATATTAGACCACTTGTAGATTAATATTAAAACATGTTTGGTCATCTCCTTTCATCCCCGGAATTTTTTATTTGTACCTTTGTAATTATGTGAGCTAATTGTTTAAAGAAAAACTACATCTTTATGTACATAGATAGATAGATAGATAGATAGATAGATAGATAGATAGATAGATAGATAGATAGATAGATGAATATGTGGATAGATAAATATATGGATGGATGGATAGACAGACAGACAGACAGACAGACAGACAGACAGACAGATAGATAGACCGAACCAAACAGCTTATCCTGTCTATCTATCTAGAGAATTCTACCATAATACAAAAGGTAATAGAAAATCATAATACGGTCTAGTTTTATATGCAGATTATGTTTTTCCATTGCTGTGTGTTCCTAGTATGTGATAACTAGGTTACAAAAAGAAGAAGTATTTCCTGTATGTACACCTAGTATATTTTGAACACATTCCTCTTTGATGCCTCTACCTCCCCTTTCTCATCTCTCACCTTTCTTTTGGTACCCTTTGTTCCCTGACACAATTCTTCTATTTCCATGTGACTTATAATTTTATGTATCTATAGTAAAATACTATATAAATAATTCCATCATTTACCAGACAAAGAAACAAAGTAAATAGTTCTCAAATGAAGCCAAAATAATCAATGAACATATGAAAATGATGATATCTTTAGTCACCACTAATATGCGGGTCAAAATTACATTAGGATTCCATTTTACACCAATCAGAATGGTTATCACCAAGAAAATAGCAAATAACAGCAAGCATTCATAGAAACAGAAACATTTTTACAGCCACTATTAAAATCAGCATGAGAGTACACCAAACAACTAAAAATAGAATTTCCATAAGATCAAACCACTTTTGAGTATATGCTTGAAAGATTCTAAGTCAACAAGCACAGAGATAATTGCACATCAATGATGATTGCAACATCATTCACAGTAGCCAAGATATCAGACTAGCCTGATGTCCACCAACAGATGAATGGATAAAGAGAAAATGATGCATCATAAAATTAGAGTTCAAGTTCAGCCTCAGCTATACAGTGAGCTTGAGGCTATCCTGAGCTGTAAGAGAGTGTTTCAAAACAAAACAAACTTATATATTCTTATTCAACTAAAAACACGTTAAAAAACAAAACAGTTGTCAAAGTTGTTTGGCCAATATTTTGCATTGTTATGTTAATTTATTTATCTATGATATGTGGATTGTATATAAACTTACATGAGATCTTGTACTACTAATTAATGTCTGTCTTTCAACAAACAGTTGCTATATTAACAGCATAACTGGGGAGAACTCTTCACTTTAAACACATAACAACTGAATAGCAAACATACCACAATTTAAATTTGCAGAACAATATCATTTACTTTTATCTTCATTTGACACACAAATTGACAGACTTTTTGTTGCTATTAAATACAAGAGCATCTATAAGTGAATCTATAGACAGTCAATTCACTTACGAAAAGTTACAAACCAGAGCACATAGAAATAACACATAGACGACCTGATTGGAGAGGATTTTACAGTATAATAAGCTGTCTCACCAGACAAGACACATTCAGTAATAAATAAAGGAAAAGACCAAGACTGAAAATGACATATGCAAGTGATACCAAGCTTTTCAAAATTATTATACTTTTTTCCTGCACTTTTTGCAAAACAAGAATCTGATCTTCCTTTTCTTAAATGTTATGGTAATAAAATATTTATTCCTCAATAGAAAGTAAATACTTCATCTTTCATTTCTGTACATAACAGCATTCTTCTGACAAAAGATATACTTCTGTAAAACTCTTAGAAATTCAAGCATCATGAACATTCTGTTTTGTTTTGTTTTGTTTTGTTTGTTTTTTTGGAGACAAGGTTTCTCTGTGTAGCTTTGTGCCTTTCCTGGAACTCACTTGGTAGCCCAGGCTGGCCTCGAACTCAGAGAGATCCGCCTGCCTCTGCCTCCCCAGTGCTGGGATTAAAGGCATGCACCACCACTCCCCAGCGTATCATGAACATTCTAATCATGCTTTTGAAAGTAACCCACAAACATTGCTTTCTAAATAGAAACACCAGGGCTGAAGAGATAGCCCAGTGTTTAAGAGTACACATTGCCATCACTGAAGACTCAGGTTTGGTTCCCAGCATCTATATGATGCAGCTCACAACTGTATAAAAATCCAGCTCCAAAGAATCTACCATGTCTGGCTTCCATAGGTACCTACATGCACATTGTGCACATAAACACACACAGGCACACACATGTATACACAAAATTTAAAATGAGTAAACAAAAGCATCAAAGTTTAAATTTCTGTGAGGGGCACTGTTTTACACTCCAGTTGGCAATATGTTCTTTTTAGGTCAAAATCTCTAACCCATTGATTAACTGACTCCACATTCCTTTCTACATTTTAGTGTCAATTTAGAAATGGCCTAAGTATCATCTTTCTGTTTTGGGATTGAAGAATTTTCCATTTCTATGATTTTGATATACCAAATTGTATTTGATTTGCTGATTATAAATCAAGATACCATTCAAATGCATACATTACATAATATGAAAATCCAGATAGTTAGATAAACCACTGTTTATGATAGCATAGACATAGCATAGTCTTGGTTAGGTCTAGAAAGCAATGTCAAACCATATAAGATCTTGTATTTCAGCAGAATTTGTGATTAGAAGTCACGAACTCTACCACTTTAGATTGTACTTTAGTTTTGCCCCCAAGAAAGTCAGTTAAGTATGTTGCAGCATTCCAGATTATATAACTAGGATAGAACAAGTAACTTACCACTACCGCTACTATCAGCAACTTTGAAACCTTGGTCTCTATACTCACAATCTGTCATAATTGTTCTGTCCCTTCCAAACTTACATTCTGGACTCGTATTGGCTTCAACTTGAGGATGAGCCTTTAATATGCTCACATTCTGATTACTTCTCCCTGTTTTCTAACTTCTCTTCTTAATAACCTACCATTATGGCCCAATTCCTGACCATATTTTTTGCTTAGTTTTGCTTACTTTTTGCTTACAGTGTTCTTAATTCCAGATCATATTGTGCAGTAATGATCATTCTGTCATAACAACTTAGGACAAGAATTTAAAGTAGCTGTTACATCATTATAACCTGAAGCCAACTACAATCATTCTGTTCAGAATTACCAATTCTAAAATAATCTTCAAAAATGGTAGTTTAGTATTTGTTAGTATTTGTTCTCATTTGCTTAAACAATACTGCCATAGTGTAGATAAAACATTTCATTTATACCTTTTATATACGTACATAATTGGTGAATTTGCTAACAAACTTTGGGCACAGATAACAAAAGGGGATCAGAAATTATTCCCAGAAAGATGGAAAATGGTTATAAATTCAACCATGTTTTGAATAGTTACAAAGTGTGGCTAGAGTGAATTGATAGCATCCATATTTCCTTCCAGCCCTGGTTCTATTTGTTTTGTCTATGGAAACAGACTTATGCAAATAAATCAGATTGCTATCACTGTCCATTTTGGTGCAGAATAAGTACTGTAATTCATTTCTCAATACAAGTGCAAGGTGAGTTGAGAGTCAAAATCAATGAAAAAACATTGAAGCAGATCTTCTGCTTACTGCAAGGTAAACAACCATTATTACAAAGAACAAAATATTTGAACCCGAATGATTCATGCAGCAAAAGACAGGAAGGATGAATGTTGGATTTTTGATCCTTAAAACCTAATGAATCACTGTCTTTGTCTTTTATTGAGATAAGAAAACAATGGGATTTTTTTTGAAATACAGAATTTCTGAGATAGCTACTGTCCAACATGTCAAAGACAACTTCCTGTTTATGTTTAACTTAGTCATCTTGCTAAAGTTTGGGTTTGTTCTCAAAGACAAAAAGTATTTCCAAGTGAATCATAACTTTGCTTATTTTTGAAAAGTTCAAGGGCATATGACTGTGACACTTTTTATTAGTTCTTTAAGAATTTTGTACGATGTGTTTTGACTTTACTCACAGCCCCACAACTCCTCCCAGATTCACCCCCTTCTCTGAGCACCCAAATTTGTATTGTGTTTATTTTTTTAAACTATCAAGTCCAACTTGTGTTGCTCATATCATCTTGAATATGCATTGTTCCACTGAAGAATGGTTACTTTCCAGGAGATACACCTTTAAGGAAAAGTGACTCTCTTTTGATTCCCAACAGTGATCTCCTCCCCTGTCTACTCCATTAGCTGATTAACTGGCCTGCCTTGAACTTGTACAGCTCTTTTGCATGGTGTCACAATCACTGAGAGGTCACATTTGCAAATGCCCTGTTGTGTCAAGAAAACTTTGTAGTCGGCTACCTCTTGCTCTTATACTCATTCTGACCTCTCTTCCATAACTCCTTGGGAGGAGATTGCTGTATGTATGTTATATTTAGAGCTGAACATTCTCCATCTCTTACTCTCTGCACCTTGAACACTTGTAGTTTTCTGTTAATCACCATCTACTGCAAATAGTTTCTTTGATGAAGGCTGAGATGCACTCATTAATCTATGGGTATAATAATAAGATATTAGGAATAATTTTAATACTATTGCATTTAGCCAAAATAATGATGGATATTTTATACTTATTAGAGGAACATTCTTCCAGTGATATATTACAATCTGAAACATATATACAGTAAACACAGGAATGCTCAGTTTCGTAAAAGAAACATTATTAGACTTAAAAGCATTGATCAACAACACAGTACTTTCACCAATAGACAAATCATCCAGAAAAAAATTAATCAGAGAAATGCTGGAGTTAAACAACATCATAAATCAAATGAGCCCAAAAGATATCTATAAAACATTCCACCCAAACACTAAAAAATACATCTTCTCAGAAGCCTATGGGAATTTTCCAAAATAAACCACATATTAGGATACAAAGCATGTCTCAGCAAATATAATTTGAATTCTCCTCCTTAATTGTATCCCCAAACCAAACACTTCTGTTATTCAGGCTAACTTGTTGAAATCAAAAATTTCTTCTTACCTCCATTTAATACCAACTCAATTTCCCTGAGTTACTAGTCAGATCTCATTTTCTAAGACTGGACTTTAACAACCCTTAATATTTCTTTTCAGGATACACTCGAGTTCATTAGTTTTCTACTTTTGACTATCATCCTTCATCTCACTCTATCAATCACAGTTATTTGGTTATCTTGCAGCTATAGATGCTTGTGAAGTCTTATGGTCACTGAAACTGACAACAATTTGTTAGAATCAGTGCTATCTTTATGTAAAGCTAAGCTTCTAAAATACATTGTCAGATAAAAAACTCAGTGTCAAATTTCTTCTTAGACAGTCTTATTATCAACATTGCCTCTTTGAACATGCTTGTTGGTTTTTCAAACTTGCTTCCCTTAACTCTGGTTAGGAGCTTTGCCTTCTTTGTTTGGTAACCCCCCACA
Organism: Peromyscus eremicus; assembly: GCF_949786415.1. Taxonomy (NCBI): domain Eukaryota; kingdom Metazoa; phylum Chordata; class Mammalia; order Rodentia; family Cricetidae; genus Peromyscus; species Peromyscus eremicus. The sequence goes on along the minus strand of NC_081439.1, from coordinate 93,292,430 downwards.
CACACACACACACTGCAGATTCAATGTGTCACTGAGATACACTACTGTGTTGTTTTTCTCAGTGTTGTAAATCCTAACAGTGAGCAACTGGCCACTTTTCCTGCCCTTTGTGTATCTTTGCCAATAATCCCCTACCCAGTTTTCTTCCACCTATTCTCTTCCTCAACAAAGGACAGGATAGGAGGCCGTGATGAATCCTGTCAGGATTTCTTTTCATACAACTGATAACAAGGGATTGATTTCTCCAACTCTCAAATTGCTTTCTAAGTCTGATTCCTCCAGCATCACTTCAGACTGTGAAAACTGCAAAAGAAGTGACAAAATACAGGTTAACTATGTGGTGTGGATGGCTGTTCACTTACCTCTCATGGTTTGAAATCTAAAAGCCATACATGTAGAGAGAACTGTAATAGCACAGAAAACAAGAAACACAAAACTGGAGCTTCTAGTTCCCTAAGACCTTAGTTATGCAATGTCCACATGAGGAAACTGGACTTTGTGAGCCCCAAATTGAAACAAATGTCCTGTCAAAGGGCTAGAGTATTTGCAATTGTAGCTGTCTCTGAAAATCCAATTCCATGAAGAGTATAAGGCAGGTATTGTTTTCTTCATTTGTAAGCTGCGAAAATGGAAACCTAGGAAAATTTAGTGGGGAAGAATAGGTAAAACAGATCCTAGAAGACAGAGCTCACACGGACTGTCTCCCAGGCTGGTGCCTTTCAAATGTTTCTTCAGTTTTTTAGACTTCTGAACAAGACCTTGGGATCTAGATGGCTAATGAACATCCAAGTCACATATACCTTTCAAATATTCATTAAAATTCCTAAATCAAAATGCATAATCATATTTTAGAAAATAATTAACATTACATAGGAAAAGTCATTACTCTAAAATTTTCAATCAGCAATAATTGTGCCTCAGATAAACTTCATGAACTGTGATATTGCCTTTGAACAAAGATACATTAAAAGTTGGTCCAAAAGAAAAACTTGCTGTAAAATCAATGGAATCAGAAAAAAAAAATGTGAATGGCATTTAAGATGGTCATCTTTTGTCACGTAATTTATTACTGCTATTAGTGATATATAACATTTGGAAAAATAAACTATACAGCATCTAACTTTAAACACTTATGTCTACCATAATTCTGCCTGATTTTTTCCTCAGTATAATCATATACATGTAATCTCTGCAGCACTCAAGTAATTGAGATAAAACAATAATGAGTTCAAGGACAGCCTAGGTTACATAGGGAAACCCTGTATCAAAATTGTTTTGTATCTTTTTCAAAGTTTCAGTTTAACTTTTTTGACTTGCATAAACACATGGATTTAGTGTGATCAAATCAGCAGCAAGTGATTTGAATGTTCCTTGAAAATCATCTTGGTATTCAAAGGAAGATGGACTGTTAATATTTGTAAAACTGTATAGTATTAGTAAGTACAACAATGAATATTCCATACAAAATGTTTAAAAAAATAAACTAGTGATAGTTTACAGAGGCCTTATTTTAAAGGAAAAGAAACACAGCTGATGAATATGCTTGAATATTTTAAGCCCATATATATATATATATATATATATATATATATATATATATATATATATATATATATATATACATTTATATATGCCCTTTGCACAACTTTTCTGTAATTTTCCTGCAGTATGTTCATCTCCAGCTTCACATGGGAGATCCAAAGATGTGTCTAAGTAGTTGTAGGTGAAGACTGGAGTATTGTCTGTGTCAAGAGTCCAAGTTATAACTGAACATACAGAACCTTTCTCCATGAGCTTTGACTTTAATATCTTTGTGTTTACATGGTAGAGCTGCACAGAAATCATGATGTTAGTACAGAAAAGGGAAAAACATCTCATTTTTGGACTTTAGCATCATACTTCAGATTGCAAATTGCAAAGGATGAGAATGGTTCAGAGAGAGTATTGAGACTAAATGGTAGTTATTCACAAGGAAATAATCACTGAAAGAGTAGTAAGGACATAAACATAGACAAGGGGATTTACTGGATTAACACAATCAGAGTCTAAAAAGTATCATGGCAACCATTAATAGCACAGCTAGTCTAAGAAGCTGTAATCATCAGAATCTGGGAGAACAATGATGCAGACCTCAGTGGTCAAAGGTCCTAGAGGCCCCAGGGGATTGCTTATAGAAATATCAGATGCTGAATACCGAAGTCTGAAGCAGGAGGAATCTGATATTTAAGGGCAACTGCAAGAGCAGAAATCACATGCCATGCAGAAATAGAAAGGGAGACATAAAAGAAAAATAGAGTGCCCCCGTTGTTCTGCATCTTTCATTTAGATTCTCAAATGATTGGATCTTGTGCTGATTGCTCTTTAATGGCAACTTGTTATAACTTAGAGTCACCTGGAAAGAGGGAACTTTAACTCAAGAATTGCCTTCATCAGATTGTCCTGTGAACTTTACCTTGACAGATGATTTTTGTGGGAGGACCTAATTCACTGTGGGGTTAGGAATGGGGGTTCTGGGTTTTGTTAGAAGGTTGAGCATGAATAAGAGAGCAAAAATGCCAGTGATGTTCCTTCAGAGTTTCTGTTCCAGGTTCCAGCCTTGAATTCCTGCCCTGACTTTCTTCAATAATGGATTACAAACAGGAAGTGTAAGATAAAATAAACTCCTTCCTGCCCAAGTTGCTTTTGATCAGGCTGCTTTATAACAGCAACAGAAAGGCAAACTAGAACAGATGGTACTAACCTACATTGAGGTTGAGTCTTCTGGTGCAGGTTGGAAACCAAAACAATCAGTCTCCTCTGAAGGCTTTCTTACAGAAGGAGTCTGAAGTAATACCTTACTATCTTTCTAAACCCAGTCAAGTTGATAATCCCAGATTAATCATGATTGAGACATGAAGCCAATAGAAGTCAAAATCATACTTGACCAAAAGAAATGTTGTCCAGGAACTAACATCAAATTTATTCTCCCAAATCAAATTATTTCCTCATAATCTTTCTAAGTCATTATCTTTAGTATCTCAAATTCTATCTTATCAAAAAAAAAAAAAAACAAACTTCTCAGTTCCACATACTTAAAGTATTTTATTAAATCAATATCCCTCTTTTGATATTTCCTTATTTTTGTCTTATGATACTTAGTACAATATGAAATTGTATATGAATTTCTTTGTCACCTACTTTCTTTTTATCCTTCAATGGAAAGTATTTTCTATAAGGAAGAACTCTTAGTACACCTTATGTGCTACAATATTCTCAGGGTTTAGAACAGTATATAGAAGTGAGTGAATAAATAAGTGAATAAAGTAAGCTGATGGGAATAACCAAGATTGTATCAACAATAGAACAGGAACAAAAAATTCCCAGTCGCTTGAGAAAAATCAAAGTTGAGAAAAATACACACGTTTCTCCAGACAAGATTTGATAAAGTGTTTCTTGAAGAAGTGCCCTGGTCATCAGCAGGACACACATTGACACTGTTTTCTGTGTAGCAACATGCAAACTTTTTGTAATATTACTCTTATGTACATTTCCTCATAGCTAATGTTTGTAGCGATTCTATTTATGGGTTCTCTTATGTCAATTTTCCCTCTAAAATTAAGAATACCCTTTCTCTTATGTATGCCATTCACTTTAAAGTTTGCAGAACATTTGTCTTAATGAAGAAAATGACAAGAGTCCTAAGACAAGATCCTTTCTCAGGTATCCACTAAGATCATGCCGTCTACCTCATGCAGAAAAACTGATCGTTTCCAGTTTTCTATATTCATCTGGGAATATAGAAATGGCTGCTTTTCTTGTCTTTGGTTCTATGACTTGTATTTATTCTGCACTTTAATCCTCATGAAAAACCATGCAGTCACTAAACTTTTTCTTTACTATGTGTTGTCACAACCAATCTCACTTCCTCTGTTGTTTTCGCACTCTCTGGATCTAACTTCAACCATCTTGTTCCCTTCCCCCCTTTTTTTTTCTCTCAGTGTAATAAATACAGTTTTCAGAATTTGCTATGCTTTTGTAGCTATGTATTTTCAGGGGTTCTGATCATGACATAATACTTATCTTGTATCTAAACTTTTTGCAAATGGTTTTCACAGAGTGTAAAGAATTATTTTTGCTTATTATTTTGATCCTTATACCCTCATTTTGCTAGTAATTGCAAAGTCCATATTTCCATATTCTGGGTCTATCATTATATAAATAATAGATAAATAGGCAGATGATAGATAACAGATGTATATCTAGTAAAAGATAGATAGATACATACATACATACATACATACATGCATACATAGATACATAGATAGAATTCACATTTTTATGAGTTCTACACCCAAGCACAAATTTAATGATTTGCTGGAAAGTTTTATATGACACAACATAAACTTATCTTCCTGGCCAAGATTTATTACAGCAAAGGATACAGTGCAATAGCACCGGCAAAAATATATCCACAGGCAAAGTATAAAAAGATTTTTTAAAAAAGATTTCTTATTCTCTCTCTGTGGGAATTACACGTACTGTTTTCTCTTGAGGTGAAAAATTGCAGGAAAATTAAAGAAATACTTTTGATCTGGAAAACTTACTTCAGTCTTAAAGATCACAGATACATACCTCTCATATGATCAGCCCTGGACTATAGCTGTACCGCCCAGTTGCACATTAATTTGACCCACTGCTTCAGAAGTATAGAGTAACATTATTACCTAGTAGTTTAATTAATATCCTAGTAGTTTATTTTAAAATTCATTGCTAATTTTAAAGACAATAAACAGAAACAGAATAACACAGATCTCTAAGAGAGTGAGGCAGTTCAGTGGTCAAGGGAATTTGCTGTTTAATTTTGAAAATTGTACCTCAGATTCCAGCACCCATATTACGTAGTTCACAAATGCTTATAACTTCAGCACCAAGAGATCTCACCCCCTCACTTGGCCTACCACACATAAGCACATATGTATTCACAAATACATAGACATATAAACAAAGATACATGCACACAAATACAATGCAGTAAAATATATCTTAGAAAAGACCTCTCTGCACTAACTCCTTCACATGAGTTTATATACATGAAAAAATTAATTCATATAAGCTTAAAAATGACATGAAATATATTATCATATGAATATTTAATATATTGCAATCCCATAATATATAGTATGTAATATTGATTTGTGCATTATAGGATACCTTTAGATAATAATAATGTAAATATCCCATATATGTATTTCCAAATATTAAGTTTTATGCAACTCACAAAAGCCTCATGTTAATGCTCACAAACATCTTCTGATGTCAATATAACTATACACATTTAGAGGTGAGAAACTGAAACACAAACCACTTAAAGCTTAAGTAATCGAGTCTTGTGTTTTAGAACTGAAATCCCTGTCTCAAGATGTCATGACTCAGAATAGACAACTGAGCATAAATCAAGTTGAAATAGAAACACTCAGGAGTTCTTATAAAACCTCCTGAGCATCCCCGAGGCTTACTTGATTTTTGGAATAACATGCTACTCTAACTCACTCACAAAGGATAAGGTTGCTTTTGTAGTAGAGATACTCAGTGTATCTTTAAACCTTCATTAAATTAGGCCACTCCAGGAAAATATCCAAAGCGATCCAACCCCACACATACCCAGTATAGCTGAACATTCTAGGCAACTATCTAAAGTTTCCATTCAGCTATGAAGCATGGAGGCAAATGAAGTCGAGGGGGGTAAAAATGGCTGAGTCTCTCAAGTAAAATTGGGTTGCATGCTGAATATATCCTTGCTTATTTACTGCAGATTATTAGTTTTATACCCAAAGTGAGTCAGTTACACCCTGGATCAAATCTCATTACAGACTTTTTATAAGCAAAGTCTTACTCAAACATAATCACATCCACTTGTTTCTGCGTTATCTGTGGCTATTTCTATGCTACAATATAAAGAGAAAGCAGAGTAGTAAGGACAGAGATTCCAACAAATTCTTAAAATGTTTACTGCTTGGAAAAGGTTTCCAATTCCTAAATTAAAGGTACATAATCTCTCATTGTGCATCTATGTGACAGAACCTCCTGTCCTCAGCCTGTGATTTAAACCCCTCAGATATTTCAACATTTCCTTTCTATTTCTTCATTGCTTTATTTTACCCAGACAGTCATTTAGATTCACTTTAAGATGCTTAATGTAAATGAAAATGTACTCTAAAAATTATGACACATGCATGTTATCCCAACATTTGGAAGTCAAGGCAGAAGGATCACTAAAAGTTATAAGGTAATCTGAGCTACACAGGAATTCTAGGCCAGACAAGGCTACACAATGAGACCACTTATCAAAAAGAGCAGTAACAAAAACAAAACAAAAATGTACTCTTATTACTTGACCACATATAAATAGGAAACTTTAAAACCAAACTTTACTTTTCTCTTACTTGTATAACTTTAAAATGGACATGAGAAAAGTCCTGTAATTCTGCATTCATCTCTGGGACTTTGACTAAGATCAAAGGGAGAATAGTTCTGTGTAAGTGCCTTAGCTGTTTCTGCTGAAATCAACATGTTTCAGTATGCTCCATTCAGAGAAAAGGTGATCTAATAAATAATGTCTTGAAGTTGTTAAAACTACACATGGGTATCCTGACGCTTACCACACTCATTCAGAGTTCACTATTGAATCTAATGCTTCTCTTGGATCCCCAAGGACTTGAGTTTAATTCCAGTGGAAAAAAATTATTGAAAAATTTCCCCTAGAAATTACACATTCCCTGGTTTGTTGTTATTAAGATATATGGCATCATAGTTGCCTATAGTTTTTGTCTAGGTTGGAAGTTCCATGAGATTTTTACCCTTCCACATTAACATGTGTATTGTCTTTGTTCAAGTCTTGTTTAGGCAGCCATGTTGATGAGATTTCATGAATGCAGCTTAGAAGACACAATCTCATACATGTAGATGTAACCAACCATCTTATTAAATAAGAAACACAGAACCAATACAAAGAAGAAAGCCAAGAGATCAGAGCTAAGAGCCTTACCCGTCTGTTGCAGCTAGCCTCTTCAGCCAAGAGACCTACTTCCTGTGTTATTGTCTTTATACAGACTTTCTGTTCTGTCTTCTCATTGGTTGTAAACCCAACCACATGACTGCCTCATCATTGCATATCTGTACAGACCTCCAGGTCTTCTATGGTTGGTATTGAGATTAAAGGCGTGTGTCTCCAATGTTGGCTGTATCCTTGAACACACAGAGATCTACCTAGCTCTGCCTACCAAATGCTGGGATTAAAGGCGTGCACCACCACCGCCTAGCTTTTGCTATGGTTGCTAATACCTCTGACACACAGGCAACTTTATTTATTAACATACAAATCACATTTTAGTACAAATAAAATATCACTATACATACATACTTCATGTTGCTCAGGTTCTTACTGTCTTTCTGTCCTCTCTTCCACTATGATCCCTGAGTCTTGGGTGCACATGCTGTATTGTATAAGTATCAGTTGGGGCTGAGAACCACAAGGCCACCTGTTCTCGGAATTTTGATCATTTGTGGCTTTCTCTAATGATCTCTGTATGTTGCAAAGTTACATTTCTTTGATAAGGTGAGGCCTATACTTACCTATGGTATAAGGATAAATATTTAGAATGCAGTTAGGAATTATGTTGGTTTAGTAAAGTGAGAGTTGTAGGTAACTAATAAATGTTGAAAGTGGGAGATGTAGTCTGCTTCAGGGAAGACCCTCAAATTTGCTGTGCAGTACAAAGTAGTCAGTCCTGAAATCATATACATACAATTAACACCATACTGACTGAGCAGGTTGTATTTTTATATTTAGGAATGTGTGTGTGTGTGCGTGTGTATGTGTGTGTGTGTGTGTGTGTGTGTGTGTGTGTGTGTGTATGTGTAACAACAATTAAAGAAATAGAAAACAAAAATTTGAATGACAGCAATAGGGTACATAGGTAGGATTAGATGGAGGAAAGGAAAGAGTGGAAACGTTTTAATTTCAAAAATAAAAATATATATGTCACCAATAGAACTTTATCTTCACAGAGTTGCTACAAACTTTTCAGACTCAAAGTAATTCAAGTCAGTTATAAGAATCCAGAGGCACTGTGTATTTTCCATTCTGCTAAAAATCCATGGTCTCCTATTGCTGTAAAATGCAGTATGTCTTTTCATCTTCCCTAAGAACAATTTCTCATACAGATGTGCCTTTTTCTGGGCTGTCTTGGAGATTTTCAATAGCCACAGGCTTATCATTCAGCAGAACAAATACCTAGGACAGTTTCTTGTCCTTGGGCAACCATTTTAGGAAGGCTCTGAATTTCTTCATCTGAAATCGCTGCTTCTGATCACTTGAAAAACTTGCAATTTATACTGTTCTGAGAATCAGTAAGTACAGGGAAGTAATTTCAGAGTTTTTAGATTCCTTTGAAAAATAATATGTGCATTCAAAGTCATGTTTTCTGGTGTTGGTAACTAAAAATTAAGCTTAGATATATCCAATCATAAAGTGAAAAGAAAGCTGTATATAAATTACAATTAAGAATGGCTTCATTATGTAACTCTTCCACATGTTTAATTATAGAACATTGCTATACTGCCTTGCACCATTTTATAAGACTTCATGGAAGTAAACTCAATGAGGAACCAAGATAAAGAATCTGCAGTGAACTTAATTCAATCAATCTACTTCCATCAAGGGAAAAAGACTTCAAACAGTCTTATTTAAGTATTTCATTATTCCTAAATTTCTTCTCCTATCATTATTAAGCAGAAAGTTAGCTGGGGCTGATGTCTTTTCTAATTAATTACAACTTTCCATGTGAGAAGGGCAATCAGCCTTGTAATTCTCACCCCAAGCTCTAACCTACAGAATTCATAAAGACTTAAAAGAGTCTCCTCAGTTTGCCTATAATGAGCTTTTGAAACATTTCTTGAGAAGCTGGAGAAGTCTGGTAAAGAGATATCAGGAATCAAATATTCAGACAGAATGTAGATATATATCCAGCCACTGATTCTTTTGAACAATGCCATAGTAATTGAATCAATCCAAATAAATTTTATTAAATTGGACAACTGATATGATTCACTTTTCCTTTGAAATTCAAGGTAGTTCAGTAAGAAACTTATTATAGCCCTTTACAAGACAATGTAGCTGTCCTAGTTTCTAGAACTTGAGATATTATGCAACTACCTGCCTAGTTTTCTCTCATGAGGTAAATAACTTCTTTTATTAGCAGCAGTCACCATAAGTGCTTTTTCTTTACCTTATTTATCACACATTAAAATGCAACCAATGTCTTAGGAAGGCTATATTAAAGTCATGTACAAATCTAATGTCTTATCCTAACACATCCAGAATTTCTACGTCTGCCATTTCTCTTTCAAACCAAAATCAAAATCAAACATGGGAGTTTTAGTAAGCTCCCTGTTTTCAAGCAGCCAAGAAAAACACAAGTCATGTAAGATCATAATGTCAACATAGGAAAGAAAAATATATAAAGGCTTCAAATTAGCAGATATTAATTCTGAAAATAACAAAAGAGAAACCATAACCACATTTCATCATTGTATTTGTCTTCATCTCTTTGTTTAAAATTATAAAAACATAACACAAAAGCCAATTTCAATGTTCAAGCTAATAAAAGATAAAGCAATTTAAAATATTTAATCTAAGAATTTATTTGATGCTATTGAAAGTATAACAAATGTAGCTCAGAGAAATTTATTAGGGATGTAGATGAAATTTCCAACATATTCTTATGTGTTAATATTAACCATATGTCTGACTAATGTGGTAGTAGAGCTAATGAATTTCTAGTCATGAAAATTTTAAGAAGTACATTATTAGCTCATGAAGCCCCATGAATTCTTGTTTTCAAAATCTGTGATCCCAACATGTTTAATTAGTAAGATTTTAATTGTATGCTTGTAATGTGGAGAAATAAGGCAAGGTCTCTACTTGGAAAGAAAAAAATATTTTTCAAAGGTTATTTGACACATGAAAGAGTAATGATATGTATCAAACTGGGTTGTACTCTACAGATAATAAAATCATCATATTCTCATCTCCCATCTCCTATCCTCTATTGCCCCCGCTCCTCATCCCCAGTTTACTTATCGGGATCCCCTCTGTTTCTCCTTCCCAAGGTGATCCGTACATCCCATTTAGGGTCCTCCTTGTTTCCTAGCTTCTCTGGAGCTGTGAGTTGTAGGCTGATTATCCTTTGCTTTATATCTAGTATCCATTTATGAGTGAGTACATACCATGTTTGTCTTTCTAAGTGTGGGTTACCTTACTCAGGATGATATTTTCTAGTTCCATCCATTTGCCTGAAAATTTCATGATGTCATTGATTTTTGTAGCTGAGTAATTCTCCATTGTATATATGTACCACATTTTCTTTATCTATTTTTCGGTTGAGGGGCGTCTGGGTTGCTTCCAGGTTCTGGCTATATTTTGATAGAGGGAGATATTATTGGGTAAAGGAGAAACCTGGTGCTGGGGAAATTCCCAGGAATCCCCAAGGATGACCCCAGATTAGACTACTAGCAATAGCAGTGAGGGTACCTGAACTGGCCTACCCTGGTAATCAGATTGGTAAATACCCTGACTATTATCATAGAGCCTTCATCCAGTAACTGATGGAAGCAGATGCAGAGATCCACAACTAAGCACCAGGCCAAGCTCCAATTGAAGAGAGGGAAGAGGGATTATATGAGCAAGTGGGGTCAATATCATGATGGGGAAATCTACAGAAATGACTGAACTAAGCTCAAAGGAACTCAAAAACTTTAGACCGACAGCTGTAGAACCTGCATGGGACTGGACTAAACCCTCTGCATATGGAAGATAGTTGTGTAGCTAGGTCTGTTTGGAGAGCCCTTGGCAGTGTGATCAGTATCTATCCTTGGTGCATGAGCTTGCTTTCTATATCCCATTACCTGTGGCCAGACACCTTGCTCACCTCTGGTAAAGCAGGGAGGAGCTTGGTCTTGCCTCAACTGAATGTACCAGGCTTAGCTGTACCACCATGGGAGAATTTACCCTGTTGGAGGAGGGGATGAGGAGTAGGAAGGGAAGGTGGGAGGGAGCGGGAGGAGGGATGAGAAGGAAATCTGTGGTTGGTATGTAAAATGAATTAAATAAATAAATAAATAAATAAATAAATAAATAAATAAATAAATGTTGAGATATAAAAACAAAACCAAACAACAACAAAGAAATCACTATGGCCCAAGGTCATCTGGATCTTTTGGGAAATGTTAAGATTTGGTTAAATCAAGAAGCATTAATGAGGGCTTCCAATTTCCTCAATTATGCAGACAATCACGTGAAATTAAATGAGAAAACAGGTATGTATTCATTTAAAACTGTTATTTTTATAGTTTAACATATTTTTATAGTTATAGCCCTTAAATTTTGAGAAAAAAGAAAACCATCACTGATTTTCTTTTTTAAGGGTTCCTAATTCAAGCCCAGACATACTGATATTTTCCCAAGTAAGAAAAGGACTTCAGGTCACATCTCAAAAGGCTACCATTACAGTATGAAACTGCTGTTTATGATTTCACATTTGAGAATAATTAGGAGGCAAATTTAGTTCAGCATTAAATTTAGCAGCAAGATCTGTCACAAAATCAGAAAGTTAGAAGCTTACCATGAGATTTTCATTAAAACATATGATAACATTATTAATAATTCACTTAAAACGTTTCTTTCTTTTTCTGTATCTAAGAGTTTGGCATGATGGTTCATGCCTATAGACTCAGTACTTGGGACACAGTAGCAAGAGGATCGTCCTCAAACACAAGGAAAGTATGATCAACATAGTAAGTTCCAGGCCCACCAGAGCTACATAGTGAGAAGAATTCTCAAACAAACAGAAACAACCCAACTGGAATATAGGAAATAACATGAGCATAGCTGAACACAAACGGATTAGTGTATCCTTCAGGATTAGCCTGCTGAGCATTGTTATGATTGTCAGAGTTTCCATACATTTAAGAAAGATGTATAAATGCTTTAATCAAATGTAGAAAATTACAAAATGACATTATTACCACCCTAATGATGAAAATAAATAATAATTTGGAAAAATTATCAGAGAATTAAGAAGATCAATGAAAGCAAAGTACATAGCCTCTCCCAAATGACAAAAGCTTACACTGAAAGAAGTAATCTGTATACGCTTTTATCTTATGTCGACAAAATGACACAAGCAGAAACTGACAAAGACAGCAGCAGTGAAAAATTAAGAGAAATTTTAAAATTGTATGACAAGCACAGGTAAGCATGATGGCTGAGACTCTCTTGCATGGAGCAACAAATATTACAGGACAAAGTTGCAGTCATCACCTATTCAGCCACAAAGTCTTGATCACGGGCCTTCACTGATTGCACAGATGAACTGTGCTAACAGCAGGCACAAAAGCAGGGAGACAGAAAGCACTTTGGTGCACTCTGGCTGTTAGAGAATGGACTAAAGTGAAGGCCCATAGCAAAATAGACAACTCAAGAGCCCCATAGAAATGAATGTGATGAGGGAAGTTGTAAAGCAAAGAAAACATTCCATAAGCTCCAAAAATTATTAGCAAAGCTAAAATGTGTTTGGGGGGAAAAAAACTCCAGAGTCACACCAGTGCTCAAATCTCCAACAATCCTCAGGATATAGACATGATTTTACAAACTGAATCAAAACGAATGTAAAGCAAAGCCAAAGGACCAAACAGTGTGATCAAAGTGAGTATACCTATAACATTTTGTGCACATTACTAGTTCAGCAACTGATTTTTTGGAAGTTGTAACATATAGTAAGTAACAAGAAGCTAAATCACACTAAAAAAGAATAGGAACATGTGGTGCCTAAACAAGAAAAGCTAAGCATGGCAAACTTACTGGGCAGTGGTGGCACACGCCTTTAATCTCAGCACTTGGGATACAGGCAGGCAGACCTCTGTGGGTTTGAGGCCAGCCTCGTCTACATAGTAAGTTTAAGCCAGAGCTACATAGTGAGACTCAGAAGAGGACCTAATTTTGTTGCTCAAAAATTAGTTGATAAGCCAGGCAGTGGTGGTGCAGGCCTTTAGTTCCAGGATTTGGAAGTCAGAGACAGGCAGATTGAGTTCCAGGACAGCCAAGGCTATACAAATAAACCCTGTCTCAAACTAAAAGATAGCCATGGAGTCAAATTAACACAAAATACTTCTAAAATAAGTATGTTTTAATGTTAAGGGCTATGGTAGAAAGAGCAAATAGCATGCTATATGGGAATGTAAATTTCATTAGATAAGTGTATAGAAAAAAGAAAAACAACACAAAATTAAAAGTAGAGATGATACACTGAAAACTGTAAGATTAGTATGGAAGGGTAAACATGGTTATTTGTACCTATAACAGGTTGAATATAACACAGAAAATTATCATGGGAATGCAACAAAGGTAAAAGCAAACAGAATAAAGTAAATGAGATCTGTGGAGTAACATCATATCACATGTGCATAATTAGAATCCCAGGAGTAGAGAGATAAGAAGGATTTCAAGAGAATACATCTGAGAATCTTCTAAAAAAATTAATTGTAGAAGAATAAAGTAAAATAAAATAAAATGAAACAGTGGATGCTACCAAGCCACAAAACACCACTTTTACCAATTCACATAAAGGATACATTTAAAAAAAACAAGTACATAATTAGGCAATCCATGCTTCAGCTGCTTCAACCCAAACAGAGAAAATCTATATTAAAATTATACTTATGACTAACAAAAAATAATTGCAATGTTTCTCCTTCCCTATTTCGATAACTGTTCATGACCAGAGGTCTAGCTTATTTCTTGATAGTAATGACCAAGCAGAAAACGAGGTACACACATTTTTCAAATGCTCTGGGTAAAAAAGCTACTCATCAAGAATTCTATATTCAGCAAAAATGTCCTTCACATATGACAGCAAATAAAATATATTTTAGGTAGACAAAAGCTTTGGCAATTCATCTTTACCAAACAATATGAGCAATACTAAAAATGATACTTCAGTCTAAATGGGAATTAAATCTGACAGAAACCCAGAGCTGCAGGAAGGACTGCAAAGTACCAGAAAGGGTAAACATATGGGGAATCACAAAAGATAATTTGAATATTTTTCTGTGCTACGTATATTACACTTCTTTAAAAATACTGTTCATTCAATAAAAGGCAAAGAGGAAGCTGTATATTGGGAACTTATCTAAATAGGATGCATAAATAAAATGAAATTTAAAAATGCAAGCCTTTGACAGCAGAAAAAAAGAAGATTTAAATGAAATTGTCCCATTGAAAGGTACCTGAATTTTTCATCAAATTGTACAAAATTATCTTGAAGTTACAGCTGAGTACTATATAGTCATTCTAGTCAGTATAAAATAAAGCAAAATTATACAATTTATCCAAGAGAAGTGATACATAAAATACTGTTTAAACAACTGACAAATGTCAAGGAAGGAGAGGAAAAAACAAGTCAAGAATAAACAGTCCTCACAAAATGCTAATTGTTAGGTTGAAAAACAAACAGATGGTTTAGATGTACATGAATTAAGCATTGTAACTAAAAGCAGACTGTCAGTCTCACTAAAATGGAGCCCCCAACTATACATGTAATAGATACAGCCTTCAAACATAAAGCCACAGACCATGCAAAGATAAAAAGTAGAATTTATAAGACATGAACACTAAGCAAAACAATGCCAACATACTAAGTAATTATCAGACAGTACACTGAAAGAAAAATAGCATTCTTAATATAGAATGATGCACTCCATAATGACACCATTCAAACTATCAAGAACATACGCATCTACCCATGTACACCTAACAACAAACAAGGCTTCAAGAAACATGAAGCAAAACTGAAACACTTAATGAATCTAAAATCAGAAGGTTTTGTACAGTCCTTTAGTAAAGTGATATAACAAATAAATCCCAAAAGTATAGAATATTTGCACAATAATAATAATAAGCTTGATCTATTTGACACTAATCAAGCAGTAGAATTTACTGCAAAAGTGTTGTTTCAGAACAATTTGTAGTCAAGCATGGGAGCTCATGCTGTAGCCAGAAGTTTTCCTTTGTCCTACCTGGCCACTGTCGGGACAAATCTCTCCCTCTCACATCCCACAGCAGCTTGGTATCACATAAACACGGCTTATATTATTTTCAAACTGTTTGGTCTATGGCAAGCCTCTTACTAGGTAGCTCTTATATCTTTTTTTTTTCAGAAAGAAAGGAAATGATGTTTATTTTTTTATCATGTAATTAGCTTTGGCCACTCGGATCTATAAACATGAGTAACTTCTCTTCTCATTAGATTTCTTTGATCTAAAAATAAATTCCAAAGCTCCACAAAATTGATATACAAAAGTGTTATAAATTTTGGGCATCAAGAGGGATCAGAAGGTAAAAGTGCTTGGCATGTGACTCTACGGACTTGATTTCAGTCTCTGGAACCCATGGTAGAAGGAGACTAACCAACTTCAAAAGTGTGGCCTATGACTTCCATACATGTGTCATGGCACATGTGTATACTCACACATATTATACACAAAATAATAAATAATACAAAAATTTAAAGTGTGTATTTGAAGTATTCAAGTATTTTATTTATTTATTTGTTTGTTTGTTTGTTTGTTTTCTGTTTTGCTGAGACAGGGTCTCATTATGTGGCCCTGGCTGGCCTAGAACTTGCTTTGTAGACTAAGGTGGCCTCAGACTCAAAAACGTTCACTTCTGTATGCCTGGAAAAAGTGACGTTTTGGAGATTTATTGTGAAATAATTAATAAAGCCAATTAACACATTTACCACCTCTCACATTCTCTTTATGAATCACCACATATATTATTTTTTAAACTGAATATTAACTTTTCCAATTCTTTTTGTATTCTTGTTTCTTCTCATCAGGGACTGATTTTCACAATGGGCCATTCTCCTTAAGGCTCTAGTGGAACCCTATTAGAAGGAAGTCAAATTGTCTCATCCTGCAGTTGTTGATTATTTTCCTGATATTGTATGTTAATGAGGGTAGTGTGCACTTAAAGGACAGAAAATATGACAGCAGTGATCCTGTCCTGATCTGTTTGGGAGGCATCCAGGCAGTGGGACCGGTCCTGTGCTCATTGCATGAGTAGGCTGTTTGAAACCTGGGGCATATGCAGGGTCACTTGGCTCGGCCTGGGAGGAGGGGACTGGACCTACCAGGTTGATCTCAGTCTGCAGGGAAGGCTTTGCTCTGGAGAAGATGGGAATGGGGGGTGGGCTGGGGGGAAGGTGAGGGGGGCGGGAGGGGGGAGAACAAGGGAATCCGTGGCTGATATGTAGAACTGAATTGTATTGCAAAATAAAAATTAAAAAAAATTCACTCCAAGTTAGATTCTAGATGTGCTTGTAGCTCTTATATCTTAAATTAACTCATTTCTATTAATCTATGTTTTGCCACGTGTTCCATGGTTTTACCAGTCTGCTGGCATACTGTTCCTTCAGCGGTGGCTGACATCTCTCCCTCCTTCTTCCTGTCTATCCCTTGGATTTCCCACTTGCCTCTAAGCTGCTTTGCCATAGGCCAAGGCAGCTTTTTATCAACCAATCAGAGCAACACATATTCACAGCATATAGAAAGACATCCTACACCACTTCCCTATCTAATCAAAAAGGAAGGTTTTAACTTTAACCTAGTAAAATTAAATATAACAAAACAGTTATCAAGCAAGAATTACAGTTACAATATCTAGTCTATTTATATATTGCTAATTCAATGAAAATATTTTATTTATCCTATATTTGTGAGTCTAAGGTTTCATATCTAACTTATCTTTTATTATAACCAAGGAAAATTATAACTATCTAGTCTTCAACTACATCAAAGACCTCAGAAGGATATAATATTACCTAAGTAAACAGGAAGAGCTTTGTAAGCAACTTCCAAAAATCTAGAATGACAGAAACAGCTGGCTACCTGGATAGTTACCCAAAGTTCCTCTGCAACATTGGGACATCCTTCTTCTATAGGCCTAGAGTCTCTCAGTTGCTTCTTTATGTGTCCTATAGAATGTCTGGCAGTTTCTTCTGTGAAGCCGGAACCTTAAGGACCATCTCACCTTGCAAAGTTCGGTGATTACCTTCCTATGGGTCCTGCATGTCCAGTATATACAACATATTATCAGTAGTCCAGGCAAGAGCAGCCTCTTGCCCAAAAGACTATTTTTTGCCAAGAAGAAAAACTCCATATGGAGTGTCTTCAATGCCTACCTTTCTCTTTGAAGTAAATTGGTGCTGCCAGGAGCAGATGTGTCTCACTGTCCAGAAAGTCTAAGTTTTTAAAACATTTTAAATGCCATATTCTGTATGTTTTTGAAGAATTTGAAGATTACCTACCTAATTGAATTATATACATGTATACCTAGAAAATTTAACTAACTTAAGTTTGACTATAATAGAAGACTAATTATTAATCTGTATTTCTTAATTATCCATTACAACTTAAATGAGTTCCATAAACATAATACTTTAAATGAGAGTAGAAATATATGTACAGTATAACAAAATTAACTTTAAATTTGTATCAATAAACTAAAATCCATTGCAATGTAAAACATTTTAAACAAGTTGTTACTCTTTATCCTATCATATCTATATCCCCTTTTCTTCCTTAGAAAGAGATTGCATTTATAATCAACACCCTTTAAATAAAAATAAACATTTATAAACAATATTTTGGGATTTGGATGTAGCTTCTCATACCACTTCCTGCTGGATGGGGGCTTTGGCAATCTTATGGGGATCCTGAGAAAATTAAGAATCGTGCTCAAGTCCTGAGTGTAGTAGTCTATGATGCTGTATTCTCTCAGCCAGTTGCCTTGAAGTTGTTCTGGATGTTGGATCATTTGGAGACCTCTCAGGAGGTCTTCCTTGATCAAAGCATATTAGCTTAGAAGCAATCCATAGATTTTCATCTTCCGTGGAAACAAAAGCAGAACCTCTTCTCCAAAGCAATGTATCCTTAGACGTAAATTTTGATGTCAAGATACCTTTAAATATATATATATATATATTTAAAAACATATTAAATATGTTTAATTCAGCAGCCTTTACAATCAAATATCTTTCTGCAGTTAAAATCTCAAATACAATATAATCCAGACTGTGTGTGTGATTTCCATCTTTAAGTGGCTTATTTTTTATATTACTTTTATCATCTCTTTAAAGACTTTATTTTTAAAACTATCTATTTCTTGCCAGGCGGTGGTGGCACACGCCTTTAATCCCAGCACTTGGGAGGCAGAGCCAGGCGGATCTCTGTGAGTTCGAGGCCAGCCTGGGCTACCAAGTGAGTTCTGGGAAAAGGCACAAAGCTACACAGAGAAACCCTGTCTTGAAAAACCAAAAAAACAAAAAAAAACCCTATCTATTTCTTTATACAACTGTCTATATTCATTTTCCTCTCTCTTCCAAGCCTATGTACATTTTCACATACATTGTAAACTGTTTAAAGGCTTATTTCATCTGAATCTGTCTTATTGTGAATCTACTGCTTTAAATTGCAAAGTGGCAGAACTGAAACAGCAGCCTTGGCTGCTGACTCCGCCCATCTCAGCTTTTCAACATGGCCAAGATAATTCACCACTAGCTCTGGGAGCCATGCTCTCTGCTGGCTCTGGGAGGCAGTGGGTCCATGCCTCCATCCAGCAGCATGTAACCCAGAAACCTCTTCTTTTTTTTCTGTACTGGCAAAAGCTAAATCTACCACACAGTGCACTGAGTGGCTTAGAGACACAACTGTGTACCACTGCAGGAATCTGCCATGCTGATTAGCTTATGGTGGCTGGCAGCCAGCTCCATCCCACAGGCAGCTGTTGGGAGATGAGTCTGCTCTGCTTCTGGCATGAGACTGTGAGACTAGGAAGCCTAGTATGGCTCCATTTCTGTGCATTCAGAATCTTTGAGCTTTCTTAGGTCTATATGGATCAATGCCCAATGGTGAGTGCCAAATGTAGCTGGAATGTTTCTCTGGTCCCACCATGCCCCTGCAGTCCTGTGGCCCACTTATAAAATAGTCACGCAGAAGCTCATACTAATTATAACTGCTTGGCCATTAGCTCAGGCTTATTACTGATTAGTTCTTACACTTAATTTAACCCACAATTCTTATTTATGTTTAGCTACGTGGCTTGGTATCTTTTCTCAGTTCTACCTTGTCATCTTGCTTCCTCTGTGTCTGGCTGACAGCTCCTAACGCAGCCCTTCTTCCCAGAATTCTTCTTGTCTACTTGCCCCGCCTCTACTTCCTGTCTGGCTATTGGCCAATCAGCATTTTATTTATCAACCAATCAGAGCAACATATATTCATAGCATACAGAAAGACATCCTAAAGCATCATGCCTATAATCTCATCATTCTGGAGCCCAAGAAAGGAGGAGCATGAGTTCAAGGCCAGACTGGGACACACAGTAAGACCTTGTCCCAAAAATAAAAGCAATACTGGATAAGATAATACTACTGTTTTGATTAATGAGCACAATATGACTATAAAATTGTGTTTTCTAAATATTTAGGTTCATGCACAAAGATTAGTGTTGTTTTGCCCACAGAATCTTTTCAAGTACTGTGCAGCAGTTGCTAGAGTGACTCCTAACTGATCACAGTATAGAGAATAAATACATATTCAATGTTCAGCCCTAAATGGACCATCTGTGTTATCTTCTTTGAGACCCAGCAAGCATTACAGAAGAGGAGGCAGAACACATTTACTAGCTGCAAGGAAGTGTGGAATGCTGTAGAATGCAAGGAAATGGTCATGGCACTTGCACTGCTGAACTCAGAGAAACTTTGCTTACTTGAACTAGATTGGGCCTTTCTACCTTCCTTCATGGAAGGGAAAGTGGATCACAAGGCCTCTCTCTTATCTGAAGATGGACAGATAGTTACTTATTGTTGGGGATCAGAGGAAAGGGATCAGCAGAAATGGGAGGAAAACCAAAGAAGGTAATGTGAAGTAAATATGATCAAAGTACATTATATCCATGTGTGCAAATGTCATATTGAACCCATTATTACATATCATTAATATGTGTGAATAAGAAAAAAGTCTCCAAATATCTCCAAAGATATAGGGAGAACATACTGTATTCTAACCACCAGAAAAAGCTTCTTAGTATTCTCTTCTAATTTATTTTCCTTTTCCCTCAAAATGCTTTTTTTTCTACTAGAGTTCACTAAGAACTCATTTCTAAGGTCTCTACTGTCTCTCCTCACATACATTTAAATCACTAAGCAATAAGCTCGTCACCCATAAATGACATCCCACTGGAACACGCAGTAACTTGTCCCTCTCTTCTCAGGCTCACCACTTCCTGATGTCTCCTACCTAATTGGGTGTGTGTAATCCACAAGAAGTACCAAAATTCCTGCATGAAAAGCACAGGAGAATAGAAAGATCACTGAAACAAGCCACAAAAATGGAGTCCTTTCTATTCTGAGGCCATCATTATTTTTAACTCCTCTGCATCCTGATTTTCCTTATCTAAAGATAGTTTCCATCACATTGTGCTTGGTATCTTTCAACACTTTAAAGAATTGTGCCATATATGGTTTAGAATTTTTCTTTATTCACTGACATTGTCATTTAGAGGATACCTTCTTTACAGGTAGCTGAGTAATGAAATGAGACATTTGTAAACATGGAAAAATAGAGTGAACTTGAAAGATGGCTTCAAAAGACTATTTGAGCTCTCTGATGTTTACCCATAAAGAATTATCATGAGAATTGCTTCTGATCTGAATTTATATGCCTGAGAGAAAAATGATAGAAAATGATTCCACTTCTTTGCTTAAACTGTGTCCTTTTATTGCCTGAGGCAAGATCAGGAAATGACAGTGAGGTTTCTGGATCTCAGAAGAGGTGGAGTTCTGTGAAGTTTGTAGGCCATGCTCACAGTAATGAGAAAGTGAAAATGTGAGACACGATAAGGAAAACTGGCTCTATCTTCCCTAGCCATCATTTACCATCGGTTGACATTTCATCAGTTAAATCCTCTTATATATATGGTTTTGATCATCTAATTTTTTATTAATTTTTAATTATTTAAAATATTTTTATTAATTCTTTGAAAATTTCATATACTCATTTTAGTCATATTCATCTGCTCTCTCTGAATCCTCCCACATCCACCTCCTTTTATACCCACCCAACTTTGTGTTGTCAGATTTTTAAACTCATTAAGTCCAATTTATGATACCCATATATTCTTGAGTATGTGGACATCCATTGAAGCATGATGGCCTTCTTAGTAGTCATACATACCCTTAAAGAAAACTAACTTCTACTTTTCCAGTATCTGTTAGTTACCAACAGCTCCTCAGCTAGGGATTGGACCTCTTGTTCATCCCATCTTCATGCTCAGATTCTAACTTAAGCTTGTACAGGTACCATGCATGCTATCTCAACTTCTATGAGTGACCATGTGCAACTGCCCTCTTGTACCTGGAAAACACTGTTTGTTGTGGTCACCCACCACTCTTCCAACTTTCTACCCTGTCTTCTACAATGATCCACGAGCCTTGGGAGAAAATGGTGTTATATAGCTCTCCCCTTTAGTAATTTGTATATGTGTATAGTGAAATATCATGCTTACCCCTATTTTCTCCCTGACTGTCCCCAAGTACCTCCTCAACCCATCCCACTCCAAAATTCACATCTTTGTCTTTTAACTCACTAAATCCTAAATTACCGCTTCCCATACTCTTTTGCAATCCAGAGTGATCATATTAGGTCCCCAGAACAGAATCTGGTGCATATTAGGTGTTTAACAAATGTATGATGGAAAGATTGTAAGAGCAAGAAGACCAGGAAGTCTACTGTGTGACTACCTCTCTTAGAAAAGGCTCCATAAGCCGGGCGGTGGTGGCGCACGCCTTTAATCCCAGCACTCGGGAGGCAGAGCCAGGCAGATCTCTGTGAGTTCCAGGCCAGCCTGGGCTACCAAGTGAGTTCCAGGAGAGGCGCAAAGCTACACAGAGAAACCCTGTCTCAAAAAAAAAACAAAAAACAAAAAACAAAAAACAAAAAAAAAAGAAAGAAAAGAAAAGGCTCCATAAGCAAGACCTGGAAAATGGCAATATCAATAGACATGCTAACAAGGAAGGGAAAAAAATTTCAGAGTTCCACTCCTAGGCTATCAACTAAAATCACCTAATGAGTGCTGTGAGAGGGAGAATTAACCTTCCCCTAGGATGAGTCCCTTTTTATTGGTTACCAATACAAAGTGATCAGCCTTGAAACTATACACACACAAAAAAATGAAAGGAAACTCAGCAGGCTATATTTATGTAACAAACATAATCAAAGAAAAAATGGCTATCAATTTGAGAGTGAGGGGGAGCATGAGAGGTGTGGGAGGGAGGGCACCTGGAAGGCTTTGGAGGGAAGAAAGGGAAAGGGGAAAGTGATACAATCCTATTTTATTTAAAATGCATTAAGAACAAAGAACCAAGCAAAACAAAACCAAAAATGACTTCTATAATATATTTATCAAATCACTGTATAGTAAGCTGTAAATTAATGTTGCTTTTTTTTAAACACTGAAATGATAAAAAAAAAATAATAACTTGTAGGATCACAACTATTCTAAACCAGAACTAAGGGAAAGTAATAAGGTCAGCAGATTCGACAAAGTAAAGGACCCTGAAATTACCCTCCCTTGCTTACGAAAGCGAAAAGATTGTAGTTGGAAATTGTCAACATCAACATTTTCAAAAGTAACAAAACTTAACTTTGAAATTAACAGAACCAACACATCCCAGTAGTATTTGTTCAAAACAAGAAGCATGGCAAACCTGTGCCATTTTTACTTTCCCTAATCTTGTCACTTTCTCTTTAGTTCTGTGGCCCTCTTAGAAGTAACTCCACAATCTTATTGAAAATCAGTCACCCAGAAGCCACTGGAGGAGTCAGATGGCATTTCTACCAATGATTATGTTCCTGTTACTGAACATGATCGGACCTGTTCGGAAGTTACTTAGAAACCCTGCTAAGAGGGCTTTTCTGCACTTGACTTGTCTTGAAGTCACCCGTGAATAACTTTCATTTCCCTAGAGTGTTTATTGAAAACCATCAGTGCCTATTATTAAACTGTTATCTTCCTAAGGTAATGATAACAGCTGGAGCAAACAGCTAGTAAGAAAGTTTAAAATAATGAAGATAAAATTTCATCAATGCACTGAAAAGATTTAGCATATTCTTAGAGATCCATGACTAGGCCCCTGGTGGATCTCTGGGAGTCCAATTAGCGAGAATGAGGAGGGTTTATATGAGCAAGAATTGTTGAGACCAAGGTTGGATAAAGCACAGGGACAAATAGCCAAACGAATGGAAACACATGAACTATGAACCAATGGCTGAGGGGTCACCAACTGGATCAGGCCCTCTGAGTGGGTAAGACAGTTGATTGGCCTGATCTGTTTGGGAGGCATCCAGGCAGTGGCACTGGGTCCTGTGCTCATTGAATGAGTTGGCTGTTTGAAACCTGGGGCCTATGCAGGATCGCTTGGCTCGGCCTGGGAGGAGGGGACTGGACCTACCTGGACTGAGTCTACCAGGTTGATCTCAGTCTGCAGGGAAGGCTTTGCCCTGAAGGAGATGGGAATGAGGGGCGGGCTGGGGGGAAGGTGAGGGGGGCGGGAGGGGGGAGAACAAGGGAATCCATGGCTGATATGTAGAACTGAATTGTATTGCAAAATAAAAATTTAAAAAAAAAAAAGATTTAGCATATTCTTGACAATCTAGGTAACTACACATATGTGTGACTGTACTGCCACACACAGTGTGTGTGTGTGTGTGTGTGTGTGTGTGTGTGTGTGTAGAATAGGAAACTTATGGGTTGTAAAGATTTAAAGACTGATATTTTTGCCAAGATAGAAATCTCAGGAGAAATAGATTTTTACCGGCAGCTTCACTTTAGGCCTTGTGCCTCCAGGCTTGTGAAAATAAATAAATAAAAAAAAATAAATCTGTTTGTTAAGCCAAACAGTCGGTAATAATTTTCTCTGTCAGCATGAAAAGACTAATACAGGCCATTCTAGTGAGTATTCATTTTTTCTTTCTTTTTTTTTTGTTTTTTTGTTTTGTTTTGTTTTTTGTTTTTCAAGACAGGGTTTCTCTGTGTAGTTTTGGTGCCTGTCCTGGATCTCACTCTGTAGACCAGGCTGGCCTCAAACTCACAGAGATTCACCTGGCTCTGCCTCCTGAGGGCTGGGATTAAGGTGTGCGCCGCCGCCGCCACCACCACCCAGGTGAGTTTTCATGATTTTTATATGTTCCTTCTTGTCTTTTCCTTGGGGGAGGCACTAGGGCTCAAACACAGGGACTTGTGCTCTGCTAGACCCAAAACTCCATATGTTTAGGTTCCTAAATTTCTATGACTTTTTAAGAATTTATATATTCTTGTTGGTTTTCTCTGTTTAGTGAGCCATTATTTTCATATTTTGCATACACATACACACACACACAATTTTCTTTAGGTATTTGAACATACATACCCCATTTAGTATCTTTGTCCAGCAAGTCCAAAATATGCACTTTCTTTTTCTTTTATTTTTAAATTTTATTTATTTATTTATTTTACATCCAACCTTGGTTTCTCCTACCTTCTTTCCTCCAAGTCCCATCCCCTCACCTCTTCTCTGCCTGTCCAATCCTCTCCTCCTCCATTTCTAGTCAGAAAATGGCAGGCCTCCCATGGATTTCAACAAAAACAACATATCAAGTTGCAGTAAGTGTAGCATGAATCCTAAAGGGTCTTATTAATAAAAACAAACCTGGTGCCAGTTATTGGGGTGAACGCTGGGAGATCAGAGAAGCAGAATAAGCCACAGCCTCCTCACCTCGCCAATTCCTCAGCTGATCCTGTTTCCTCAGACTGGAAGCCTCTGTGTCCTTATCCAAATGGATCTCAGCTGAACTGCTGCTCCAAAGCCTGAAAGCTTAACCAGCTTAGTTCCTGGTTTTCGTGCCCTATATACCTTTCTTTTTTTTTTTTTTTTTTTTTTTTTTTGGTTTTTCGAGACAGGGTTTCTCTGTGTAGCTTTGCGCCTTTCTGGGGACTCACTTGGTAGCCCAGGCTGGCCTCGAACTCACAGAGATCCGCCTGGCTCTGCCTCCCGAGTGCTGGGATTAAAGGCGTGCACCACCACCGCCCAGCTTTTTCTTTTTTTTTTTCTTTTTTTTCTTTTTCTTTTTTTTTTTTTAAGGATTTATTTATTTATTATGTATACAATGTTCTGTCTGCATGTATCCCTGCAGGCCAGAAGAGGGCACCAGATCTCATTACAGATGGTCTTAAGCCACCATGTGGTTGCTGGGAATTGAACTCAGGACCTTTGGAAGAGCAAGCAGTGCTCTTAACCTCTGAGCTATCTCTCCAGCCCCTTATATACCTTTCTGCTTTCTGACATCACTTCCTGGGATTAAAGGCTCTTGTTACCATGCCTGTCTGTTTCCAGTGTGGCCTTGAACTCACAGAGATCCAGGCAGATCTCTGCCTCTGGAATGCTAGGATTAAAGTTGTGTGTACCACCATTTTCTGGCCTCTGTATCTAGTGGCTCTTCTCTTCTCTGACCCCAGATAAGTTTATTAGGGTGCACAATATTTTGGGGAACACAATATCACCACAAGTAAGACTAAGCACCTCTCCATGTTCTAAGGCTAGGTAAGGCAACCCAATATGAGGAATAGGGCCCCAAAAGCCAGCAAAAGAGTCAAAGACAGCCCATTCTCTGACTGTTAGGATTCCCACAAGAATACCAAGCTATACAACAGTCACGTACATGCAGAAGGCCTAGGTCAGTCCCATGCAGGCTTCCTGGTTGTCTGTTGAGTCTCTCTCAGTCCCTATGAGCCCAGATTAGTTGATTCTGTAGGTTTTCTTGTGATGTCCTTGACCTCTCTAGCTCCTCCAATTTTTCCTCCCTCTATTCTGCAGGATTCCCAGAGCTTGACATAATGTTTGGCTGTGGGTCTCTGCATCTGTTTCCATCAGTTGCTGGATAAAGCTTCTCTGACAACAATTGGGCTAGGCACTAACCTATGAGTATAGCAGAATATCGTTAGGCATCATTACACTGAAATTTTTTTTCCAGTCATGTTTGGTTCTATCCTAGGTCTCTGGGCCATCCAGTTTCTTGGTTCCGGAGCTCTATGTAGTGTCAGGGATAGGCTCACTCTCATGGCATAGGTCTGAGGCTGGAACGGTCATTGTTTGACCATCCCAAAAGTCTCTGCACCACCCTTACCCTAGAACATCCTTTAGGCAGGACAGACTATAGGTCGAGTATCTTTGTCCAGTAAATTCAAAATCTGTACTTACCAAGAAATAATTTCAATCACCCATTTCCACCTAATCCCTGCATATTCGATTGCATGTCCTTCATTATTGCATGTTTCATGGGACTGGGCTGGGCCCTCAGCATGGTGAGACAGTTGTGTAGTTTGATCTGCTTGGGTGGGGTGTCCTAGCAGTGAGATTAGAATCCATCCCTGGTGCATGAGCTGGCTTTTTGGATAATGACAACATTAATTGGCATGCCGATGTGGCCGATGAAGCTCTCAGAAGGCTGCATCCCTATAAGAAGAGCTACAGGCAAATTAGTGGTTGCTGAGAAAGGTAGAATCAATGTTCTCCAGACACAAGCACCCTGATAAGAAGTCAACCATAAACATATATGAACAAGACTAAATGATCTCAGAACCTTGTATTTATAAACTTAGACACACACATATGCATACACAAAAGCATGTATACGTAAGAATTATAATTAAAAATAAGAGGCCATTTGAGGAGTGGGAGGGAGACAGAAGGAATTGGATTGGGGAGGGAGAGGATGAGCATGATATAAATACAGTTCTGGTGTATAAAATTATTAAAATGAATAAACTTGAAAAATACCACTTCTGAGGAAATGGTTCATTCAGGAAAAATGTTTGCTGTGCAAGTATAGATACCTAAATTTGATAGCCAGGCTACAATCCATAGACCCAGAGAGGTTAAGTATAGAGAGGGAGAAATCGAAAAGATTTCATGGGTGGACAGGGGGTGAAAACAACTGCAGGAACGGGAGAAATGGAGGTGATGAGCAGGCATGTGAGCTCTACAAGGTCATCAGAGATCCAGACTGCCATCCTTGTGCTCACAGGATAACTCAAGAGAAGAGAAAAGAGAGAAGGCAAGAAACACATGGCAAGTGAGGATAACAACAGTTTACTCAGAGCTCCAACCAATGAATCAACTTTATATATCATCTCCCTAGTAGAATTGGATCATATCAAAAGTCCAAGGAGATGTGGTAAGATGATGAGCAGATAAAGGACTCAGGCCCCAAGGCTTGAGGACCTGTTTTAAATCCCCAGCTCCCACATGGTCAAAGGAGAGAACCAACTTCTGCAAGCAGCCTTTCGATCTCCATATGTGCTGTGGCATTTGAATGTGAACACAACACATGCATGCACACAAACACATACACATATACATACATACACACACACATAAACACATATACACACAAACATATGCACACACAAGTAAATGAATGTAATTTTTAAAAATTAAGTGCATGGAAACTTCAGAAGCACATTGTTTTAGGCCACAACCTTTGCCATTTTAAATTAAGTGGGAATTAAACAAGAAATGATCAGAAAAACTGATAATAATGAAGCCATTGATAATAGAATTGTGTGCAGTAGATCAGAAGAAGGCTTTTTGTTAAAGCCATAAGGTATATAAAAAAAGTTGTATAGAACATCATTTAAGGTTGGTTATAATGAGAGCTGATAAAATATTTGACCTGGTTATGGTATTTTTGTTGCTGTCATTTTGTTTTGTTTTTGTTTGTCATTTGACACAAGCTAGGGTCATCTGGAACCTCTATCAAACTAGTCTATATGAAAGATTGTGGGACAGTTTCTTCATTAGTGACTGTTGTTAGAAGGCCCAACTCACTGTGAGCAGCGCCACCTCTGTGCAGATTGTGCTAGACTGTATAAGACAGCAAAATGGGCAGGCTGTGGAGAGTAAGCCAGTAAACAGCACTCTTGTCATGGCTCCTGCCTCTGCTCCTTCCTCCAGGTTCCTGCCTTGGGTTCTGTTATTAAGGTACTGAAACCTATAAACCAAATAAATCCTTTCCTCCCCACATTGCCTTTGGTCATGGTGTTTATCATAACAATATAACTATGACAGAGTTTTGGGAAAAACTTAGGAATTGATAAGGCCGTTTCAGTTTACTCTGAGGACATATAACAATGAATATTTGAGTCGGTCTATTTACAAAAAGAGTGTCAGGACATAGCAGAGATGCCTTCACGTCTTTGTCTATCATAATACTTATTAGCATAATCAAGTTGCAGAATCAGCCTAGATGTCCATCAGGGAATGAATGGATAAAGAAAAGATTATGGTGATATTTTATTTGTACTGAAATGTGATTTTATTTGTATGTTAATAAATAAAGTTGCCCGGGGGTCAGAGCTATTAGCAGGCCATAGCAAAAGCAGCGGTGGTGGCACACGCCTTTAATCCCAGCACTTGGTAGGCAGAGCTAGGTAGATCTCTGTGTGTTCAAGGATACAACCAGCATTGGAGACACACACCTTTAATCTCAATACCAACCATAGAAGACCTGGAGGTCTGTATAGTCAGGCAGTGATGAGGCGGTCATGTGGTTGGGTTTACAACCAATGAGAAGGCAGAACAGAAAGTCTTTATAAAGACAGAAACACAGGAAGTAGCTCTCTTTTGGAGAGGTAGGACCACCGTGAGAGGAAGGGTAAGGTTTTTAGCTCTTAGCTCTGACTTCTTAGCTTTCTTCTTTGCATTGGTTCTCTGTTTCTTATTGAATAAGATGGTTACTTCTACAAAAGGTGGTGAATATACATAATGGAATTTCATGCAGCCAAAAAAATGAAATTATGTCATTCGAAGAAAAATGGATTATGAGATCATCTTGCAGAAAATAAGCCAGATTCAGAAATACAAATATCACACATATTGCATTCATTTTTGTAAGCTATATTAAATGAAAATAAAGTCATAAAAGGAGAAGATGGACTGTTGTATAGGAGGAAATAGAGTAGTAGGAGTGGGAAGAAGGTAGGAGGGGTGATTTGATCCAAATATACTATACACACAAATAAAAATATTAAACTGGCATTATTTTATACTATTAATATAACCAACAAAAAGGGGAAACTAACAGGTACAGGCAGATAGTTGACTGTGTGGACACACTAACAGTTCTCCAAGCTGGTTATATCAAAGCTTTTGAGCACACCTAGACCACATTTTCCATAAATGAACTTCAATGTTTGATGTGATGTACAATCTCAGTTAAATCCCTCTGGGTTTGAAGGAAAGCAAAAATATTTCATAAGATCACTATAATAATAATTCTTACATTAGCTCTTTTCTATTTGACTCTGGTTCTAGCCCCAGTATGCCTCCATATAACCTGCTTTCTACTGTAAATTATTTATTGGCAGCAGAGGTAGCTCAGAGAAATTGTATCATCTTCATACTGATTCACAGATTTTTAAACATACATTGCTTTATAACTCCAGACATTGTTCTCATCCACTATACTATCTGAACAGAGAATATAGCATCAAATGATGAAGAAAGTGATGCAAAAAAATACTCTGCAAATTTCCTGTCACATTATTAGAGTGATGGAGCTTAAAGAAAAGGAAAAACATCAGCCTGGGTTCTGACATTTTTAAGAAAGACAAACTCAGCAGAACCACAGTTATTGATCTACTTTTTCCATAAATGGCAGTTTCCATGGCTACTCTGAGTTAGACTTTCATGGTGTGCCACAAAAATGAAAAGTGCAAAAGGCTAAGAAAAATATGATAGGCCTGCATTGTTTGTCTCATACAACGTTTGCCACATCTTCACTGTTCTTCCCAGAGTTTTTAAGTAGCTACAGTACTAATAGCTCTGGCCATGGAAACCTCAGTTAAGAAATTACAGTCAAAAGACTTTGCTTTTCCTTTTGGTTAATAAAAGGTCTAAAAATAAACACAAAATGTATCCATGAAAACATATGCTAGGCTGCTGTGGGATGGTCTGTATGTCAAATGTGTTGCTGATTGGTCAGTAAATAAATCACTGATTGGCCATTGGCTAGGCAGGAAATATAGGCGGGACAAGAAAAAGAATTCTGGGAAATGGAAGGCTGAGTCAGGGGGACACTGCCAGCCGCCATCAGGACAAAGAAGATGTAAAGTACCGGTAAGCCACAAGCCACGTGGCAATGTATAGATTAATGGAAATGGGCTAAATATAAGAGTAAGAGCTAGACAATGACAGGCCTGAGCTAATGGCCAAGCAGTTTAAATAATGTAAGAGTCTATATGTTTATTTTATAAGTGGGCTCTGGGACTGGCGAGACTTGGTGGCGGGAGATGGAAAAAAATTCTCCAGCTACAAATGGCGCCCAACGTGGGGCGGGTTCCTAGCGTGCGCTCTCGACCTGCAGTATGGCGGGAATGAGGCCTCTACAAGTAGCACATTAAACTATGTGATGAATTTAGCCTTTGCTAATACAAAACAAAAAAAGAGGTTTCTGGGCTACATGCTACTTTGATAAAAATGTAGACCCACTATTTCTGAGAGTTATGGCTCCCAGAGCTGGCGGAAAGCGGACCGCTGCCATGTTGGGAAGCTGAAGTGGGCGGAACCAGCAGCCACAGCGCCAATGCCGTTTCAGGCTTAGAAGGCTACAGTTTAAAGCAATAGGCTCAAGCTAATATAAAAAAATAAGCCACGTAAAGATGGCTACCACACAGAGAATCTGGATTATGTTCTCTTTGATATTCGTAACTGCAGAAAAACATTTGATTGTAAAAGCTGTTGAGTTATGCCAAAATGTATATTTTAAAGGTACCTTGACTTCAAAATTTGGATATAAGGATATGTTGCTTTGGAAAAGAGTCTCTGCTTTTGTTTCCACAGAAAGCCAGAGACTATGGATTTGTTCCAGATTAAGATACATCAGGTTTGACCAGCCAAGACCCCCTGAAAGGTCTCCAATGACACCATGGCCCAGATGATTCAACATCCAGAATGGTTTCAAGTCAACTGGCTCAGATATACAGCCTCACGGACTACTCCATGATCCTAAAATTTTCTTTCTGTCTCCAGAAGATACAGCGCCCCCCTCCAGCAGGAAATAGTAAGAAAAGCTACGCCCAAATTCCCAAATATACCAAGCTGGCTTTAGAGATGGAATTGGCTCACTCCCCCTCTAAACCCAGACATATTGCTCAAAAAAAAAAAAATGATTAAGAGATTCTTGTGTCCCAAATCAGAAGAGCCCTCTGATGTGGGACAGAGAAAAACCAATATTTTTATTTAAATCAGGTTGATTATAAATACAATCTCTTTCTAAAACAAAAAGGGGGATAGTTTAGATATGATAGGATGAAAGGGTAGATTAATGAACCTACTTTTAAAGAGTAACAACTTATTTAAAATGTTTTACATTGCTATAGATTTTAATTTATTGATACAAGTTTAAACTTAATTTTGTTATACTATATATATATATTTCTATTCTTGTTTGAGGTATTATGTTTATGTAACTCATTTAAAATTATAATGGATAATTAAAAAATAGATTAATAGTTAATCATCTATGATAATATTTGTAGCCATGTTAATTAAGTCTTCTAGATATACATAGATATATTTCAGATAGATAGGTAGTCTTCAAACACTTCAAAGACCTACAGAATATGGCATTTAAAATGTTTTAAAAGTTTAGACTTTTTGGACAATGAGACATGTCTGCTCCTGACAGCACCGATTTACTTCAGAGAGGAGGATGGGCATCAAAGACACTCCATATGGAGTTTATCTTCACCTTGACAAAAATAGCCATTTGGGCAAGAAACTGTTCTTGCCTGGACTGCTTGATCAACTGGACATACAGGACCCATAGAAAGATGACCACTGAACTTTGCTTGACAAAATGGTCCTTCAGGTTCCTGCTTTGCAGAGAAAACTGCCAGACATTCTACAAGACACAGAGAAAAATGAATAAGAGACTCTAGGCCTGTGGGCTAAAGACAGATGCCCCAACTTTACAAAAAAAACTTTGGATGACTGTCCAGGCTCAGCTGTCTCTGTCTACCCTGCAAGACTCCCAAAAGTTGCTTGCATCCTTCTCCATTTCTCAGATAATAATATATCCTTCTGAGATCTTTGATATGGTTAAAGACTAAATACTTACAATTTTCCTTAGTTATAATAAAAGATAAGTTAGATATAAAACCTTAAACTTACAAATATAAGATAGATAGGATCTCTTCTTTAATATTGTAACTATAATTCTTGCTTGATAATTGTTTTGTTATATATAATTTTACTATATTAAAGTTAAAACCTTCCTTTTTAAGAAAAGAAAAGGGGAAGTGCTGTGGGATGGTCTGTATGTCAAATGTGTTGCTGATTGGTCAGTAAATAAATCACTGATTGGCCATTGGCTAGGCAGGAAATATAGGCGGGACAAGAAAAAGAATTCTGGGAAATGGAAGGCTGAGTCAGGGGGACACTGCCAGCCGCCATCAGGACAAGGAAGATGTAAAGTACCGGTAAGCCACAAGCCACGTGGCAATGTATAGATTAATGGAAATGGGCTAAATATAAGAATAAGAGCTAGACAATGACAGGCCTGAGCTAATGGCCAAGCAGTTTAAATAATGTAAGAGTCTATATGTTTATTTTATAAATGGGCTCTGGGACTGGCGAGACTTGGTGGCGGGAGATGGAAAAAAATTCTCCAGCTACACTAGGCTACAATACTCACATTGGCAAAAGTTTCTTTTGCTGTGCTACTGTTTAAAAGGAGATAATAAAAATATGAATTTCATCAAGAACATTCAAAAAAGAATAATGGAGCAATTTCAACATACCTAACATGAAGAAAACTAGAAGGTATCTTTATTATCAATGATCCAATAAAGTTTAAGGACAAGATTTCCCTTCCAGTGTGGTATTTGAAAAGTTATAAGCAGCCTGACATTTTATTTATACTTTCCTTTATGTGGGCAATAAATAACTTTCTATTTGAATTACTTATCAGTAGGAGAAAAAGAAAGCCAAACGGACTATAAATGCTCAGAAAACGGTGAAAGAAAATGAATAATAAGCAATGTCTTTGGAGGAATAAACAGAAGTTTGCAGGAAACTGAATTCTTAAGTACTCACTGAGGATCAGTCATGATGTGTTCAAAGATATGGTCTCATCAAAATGAGTTTTTCCCCAGTCAAAGCAAATCATTTCTCTTGGAAACTGCTGCAAAAAATCATCTTATCTGCAATAGAAAAAAAAAATAACCTTCTTATCTCCTTAACTTAGCTTTTGAAAAGGCACAAGGCTGGCCTATGAAAGAAAATACCACTTTATCCATGATTCTTGATTTTTTTAAACAATTTCCATGGTATAGATAGGATTGATGAAAACACAAAAGAGTATGGGAAAGAATGTGTAGGAACATTTCTGCATTTGGGCATATGGGAGATTGTTATAGCATTTTAGCAAATGTAAACAATATATGGCTAGATTTAATAGGGATTGTTATAAGCACGTTTTCTATTTTTCCTTCTGTGCTAACTGAGCAGGCATAAACATATCACTACACAACTTAGAGCTTGTAGTCAAACTAGGCCACTGTCTGCAAAATGAAAGGAGATGACAAATGTGAGGCTTAAGAAAGAAAAGTTTTTAACTAGATATGTCATGGGCCCAGGAGAAAACCTACCACAATTAGTCTGCTAAAGGAACATAACAAAAAAGAACTCCTAAGGTGTGCCACTATACCCATCGATCAGTGTCTTTCTCAACCCTCATTAGAGAAGCTTTTTCTTGAAGTAAATCAAAATTAACAGAGATCCACAAGTGGACAATGTGCAGAGAATGCAAGATTTTGAAGCACTCAGTCCCAGATGGGATGTCTTCATCAAAGTCCTGCTCCCAAGGCTCAGTGATCTATGGGAAAGAGGACTCAGAAAGACTGCAGGAACCAAAGGTGATGGATGACTCCAAAGAAACAGTGTCTTAAGACACAATAGAGCCAATGCCTGTATGAACTCAGAGACTGTGGCAGCATGCATAGGATCTACACAGATTCAACCCTATGCGTAAATAAATGATGAGTAATTAAACTCTCAGAAAAAGAAATAAGAAAAGCATCAGGGCTGGAGTGAGGGCTTGACAGTTAAGAGCACTTGCCTAGGCTCAGTGTGCCGGGCTCTGCTGACTCCCCATGGGAGACCTTGATTTGGGGGAATGTGGGGATGTGGGGTGGCTTGGGAGAGAGGGCAGGGGGTGGGAGGAGGGAGGAGGTGGGATCTGTGGGTGGTATGGAATAAGTAGAAAATTTCTTTTTTAAAAAAAGAGTACTTGCTTTTGCAGAGGACCCAAGCTCAATTCCCAGCACTATATGGTAACTTCAGTCCCAGGGTATCCAAGGCCCTCTTCTAGTGTCTGCGGGTACCAGGCATGCACATGGCCCAATTACACATATGACAGCAAAATATCCATACATATACATGTAAAATAAATAATTTAATAGAAGGAAAAAATAAAAAAATGTTCCTATGAACACAGCACTGGTGAGGCTAAGAGGGTGGCATTTCCATGACTTCAAAGCAAGAGTGAGAAAGAAAAAAGAAGGAAAGAAGGAAGGAAAGAAATGAATAGAAAGATAGGTGGTCAGGAAAGTAAATGTGGTAAGCAGATTCTTTCCAAGTATCTGTATCAACTAACTAAGAAGTGGACTTCTCCAGATGCATATTTAGTAAAACTGGAAGGAACACAGTTCATATTAAATTACAATGGTAACTTTACCAGATAGTTTTCAATATGATCTTACTTTGAAGGTAGCATCCCATTGATAATGATGATCAAGCTCTTAAATTAGTTAAATGAGATAGTACAGGATCAGAAGAACCCACATAATTATTAGCTTGGATATTAATGATAATAGTAAACTGATGCACAGAAATTAGAGATGAGGCAAATAAGAAAAATATGATATTCCTCTGAGATATAATTAGTACACATCCTAGGAAGTAAATAATGAATGTTGTGTAGGTAACACAGTCAGAAAATCTTGGGGACAGGAAAACCTTAAAAATAAAATGATGCCAAGGATCCAAGGCAGAAGTGTGATTTTAATTTACAGAAGTAAGCCTTCTGAATGTGTGTGTGTGGCATGGTCAGTTTGTGGGGCCCCTGGCACAGGGACCAGGATTTATCCCTAGTTCATATTCTGGGTTTTGGAGCCCTGTAGCTTAAGTTTCCCTGCCTGGCCCACAGTCAGGATATATCTCTTTCACCTGCCAGTCCCACAGCCTCTCAGACCCGACCAAGTAAACACAGAGACTTATGTTGCTTTCAAACTGTATGGCCGTGGCAGGCTTCTTGCTAACTGTTCTTATAGCTTAAATTAATCCATTTCCTTTAATCTATACCTTGCCACATGGCTCGTGGCTTACCGGCATCTTCACAAGCTGTTTCTCATCATGGCGGCTGGCAGTGTCTCTCTGACTCAGCCTTCCACTTCCCAGCTTTATTCTCCTCCTTGCCCCGCCTATACTTCCTGCCTAGCCAACGGCCAATCAGTGTTTTATTGATTAATTAGCAACACATTTGCCATACATCCCACAGCAGAGCCCATTCCCTATGGAAGGATACCTTGGTCAGCCCTGATGCAGGGGGAAGGGGATTTGCTCTGCCTTAACTTGATATGCAAGATTTTTGTCAGTTCCCCATGGGAGGCCTTACTATTCCTGAGGATTGCTCAGGTTGGGGTGTGGAGAGATGAGGGGAGTTGGACGAGAGGAGACAGGGGAACTGTAGTTGGTATGTAAAATGAAAAAAATTAAATAAAATTAAAAAATTAATGTGGTTGTTTTCTTTTTCCTTTCTTTTTTCCTTTACATCTTTCTCTCTTTCTTTCCTCCTTTAAAAAAAAATAACCGCCGGGCAGTGGTGGCGCACGCCTTTAGTCCCAGCACTCAGGAGGCAGAGCCAGGCGGATCTCTGTGAGTTCGAGGCCAGCCTGGGCTACCAAGTGAGTTCCAGGAAAAGGCGCAAAGCTACACAGAGAAACCCTGTCTCAAAAAACCAAAAAAAAAAAAAAAAAAAAAAAAACCAACTGAATTTTATCTTGTTTGCAACTTAATAAACAGTATAGTACACTGTTTAGAGAAAAGACCACATAAAAAGAGGAGTCAGCCAAAAGTGAGCAATGGCTACTCAAATACTCAAATGTTATCTAGGATTGGGAGTTCCGTGGTAACCTCCCTTTTCATAGATCCCGTATACATCCGTGTGTGTGTGTGTGTGTGTGTGTGTGTGTGTGTGTGTGTGTATGTGTATAAAGTATTATATATATTTTATACATATTACATTTCAATAATACATGTATGATTTCACACATGAGCCTGAATATGTCAGTTCCTTCCTCATCCTTTTAATAAATACTTCATTTACCAATTTCGATTTGTAAACTCATTTTTTTGCAAAAAAATCTAAACAATTCAATTTTATTTGTAATAAAACAGTTATTGTATCAAGTATGTCTTGGCACTTGGGGAAATTTTTTTCATTTTTGAGATTATAATATAATTACATCATTTACTCCTTTCTTTGCCCTCCCTCTAGACTCTTCCACATACCCCTCAAGACTCTCCTTCAAATCATGGCCTCTTTACCCACTAATTGTTCATATATATACATACATACATACATACATACATACATACATACATATATATTCTTAAATATAACCTAGGCAGTCTGTATAATGTTACTTATATGCATGTCTCCAGGGTTGAACATTTGGTATTGTATAAACAATTGATATATTTTTCCTTGAGGAAAACTATTTCTCTACCTATCAGCATTCGTTAGCTGACTGTAGTTCTTTGTGTAGGGTTGAGGTCTCAAGGGATTTTTTTTCCATTCAATTTGGCATTCCTATTGATGTAATCCTCGTTCAGCTCATGTTTGGACAGTTGTGTTGGTGAGACGTTATGAGTGTAGCTTCTTACATTACTAGGAGACACAATCTCACAGTAAACTCCCTGTTCCTCTGCCTCTTACAATCTTTCTGTCCCCTCTCCGAAATGATCCCTGAGCCTTAGATGTGGGAGTATTTTACAGATGTATCCATAGGAACTTGGCTCCACAACTCTGCAACTTTCTTTTCTGTAGCAGTCTCTGTTGCAAAGGGAAATTTCTTTGACGGGGTGAGAAGACTACACTTACCTGGTTGGAGATTAATCTGGTTTAATAAATCAGAGATTGTAGATTCCCCCTCAGTAACCATGATTTAACTAACACTGAATAATCAGATGGGTTCCTGGCACAGTTTCCTATTGTTGAGAGGGCCTGAAGTCCAGTTAGAGAGGTTGCCACCAAAGTTGCATTCATACATTTTTTAATTTGGGTGTTTGGATGCTCCTGGATCTCTGGAGTCAGGCTTTCTAACTTTTTTTTTTCATTGAAAATAGATTTTTTCATACAATCCCAGACCTGCCCCACTTTCCCACCCACACAAATTCATACCCTTTCTTCTCTCTCTCATTAGAATATAAATAGGCATATAGCCTACTTAATGATTTTTCACAATGAACAGTTGTTTTAGTTTTTATTTTGTTTTGTTCTTTTTTTTTTTTACTTTTGTCTCTGCTTGGTGAATGTTAACCTAATCCATACTACCTTTGTCAAAATAAAAACTACCCTTCATGTGGCAAAAACAAAAATTTATGAAGACCAAACTGGGCTGTAATGAGTTTATCACTGGGAAGCGTCACAAGTGAGAACTTTCATTATTTACCAATATACTTGTCTTTGTAGAAGGAAGTGACAGCAATTTCATTGATAAGTGTAGTTTTATTTATAATCCCCCAACTGACTTAGAACGTGCCCAAGTACTAAAGTCAGCTCACTCCCTACTTTTTCAATATAGGAGAAATGGCATTTTACTAGATGCATTTCTGAATTTAACCAGATTCCATTATCAGTGCTTCCTAAAGCTTCTTCTGGAATTGAGGAACAAAAAGAATGATTTTTAAATAGCTAAGTCAGAACTGCTTTGAAAAGGAAATTTGAGGAAAAGGAAATTAACCTCTTTGGTAATTGTCACTCATCTCTTCATTCTAATATTTGATAATTACTACAGGAGAGAAAACATGGGGAAAACTACAGACCAAATGAGAAAGCAACAGTGTTTTCTTTATCAAGAGCTAGTAATTCCATGAAACATAATCAGATGTGGCACAGTGCTTTCACATTTACAGATTCACAACAATAAAAAGAGAATGTTCTCTAGTAGTCGAAATGACAAATATTTTCAGCAAGTACTGCTGTGACAGAAGTGCTACATTAAGTATTTTCTATTGCATGTTTTTGTGCCATACAATGATATCTAATGTGTTTGGAACTGAGTTCTACAGCAAGCCAAATTATCTATTCCAGAAATGAGAGAGGAGAGAAAAGGAATTGTTTTTCTCTGTGAAAATAGTATATGCATTACATCATAAATTTCACTCAAGGATCAACTCTCCAGTCCTCTGTTCATAGCCTATGTCTATATAATTCTAACAACCTTGATTACATACTTTACCAATTAAAGTCTATATATTAGAATGGAGGAAAAGATGCTGATCCAGGAAGGGACACTCTGTATGAAGTGACAGATGACAGAAGAGCAGGAGACAGAATATAGGGGTGGCAGATATAGCCACCATTTCTCCCTCACAAAGAGGAAAAAAAGATCAGTCCGAAAGTTGCTTATTACTGGTGAATATGTATGCACATTTAATGATGTCCAGGGGGTATTACCATGGCTCTACAACATTTAAGCTTGATTCCATAATGATGATTATATGTCCTTCAGAAAGGGAGATTCAATTTTAAGAATATTATTTTTAAGATGACAGTAAAGGGAGTCACATATTACAAAATATTTGCTAAAATTTTTAGAAAGAATTTTTGAAGGAATATGTGCACTCTAGAGGGTTAATTTAGAGATCTAGAAGAGCTCGTTTCCTGTTGATTATTTGGGAATTTTGCATTATACATCCTGATCTCCCTTACTTCCCAGTCCTCCCAGGACCATCCCCACCCTGGTGGCCTCCCTCCCCCTCAAAAAAAAGAAAAAAACACAAGTCCAATTTATGTTGCCAATATATTCACTGGAGAATAGTCAAAATTCCTTCCAGCCCCTTAAAGAAAACTGAATTCATCCCCATCCACACCCCTACCAGAAGCCCTCAATTATGGGAGCTCTGACTCACCATCCTTATCACAATTTTTAAGAGTCCTCTTTGATAGTTTCCTGTGTAGACTGTTAACTTTTGGGGGGTAGGTGGGTTTAGTGGTTGTCCCTCTTTCTCAACTGTGAGTCTGTAGTCATCAATACCACTGCCAAAATAGCTTCCTTGTCCTTTACAGTAACCAGGAGCACTCTTCATGGACATCTATATGTTTTCTGGAATCAGCACATGCCACATACAGCATGGTCTTCAGTGGCATGTAGTAGAGCAGGACATCAACATGGCCCTCTGACATAGCATGGGCTACAGATACCATCATAGCCCTCAATGGAAAGCAATATGGTCAGCCTGGCCCATGGACATCAATGTGGCCTCAGGTGGCATAGCAGGTCACTCACATCAACATGCCCCTGATGACAGGACAGTCCATGAACATCAACGTGGCTTTAGGCAGCAGCACACATCACAAACACACACATGGCCTTGGGTTGTAACACAGGCCACAGACATCAAAACTGCCCCCAGCTGCAGTAGGACCACCAACCCAAACACAGCCCTCTGCCGCAGCATGGACCCAATATTTCCAGTCGCAGCCTGCAAATGGACATCAACATGGCCTCATGTGGCATCTCTCTTAGTACTTATTAGCAGACTATAGCCCCATAGTGAGTAGTTTTATGAGCCCTTCCCCAGTTCATGATAAATTAATGATTGACCTAACCTTATGCAGGTCTTGTACAGATACCCAGAACTACAGTAAGTTCATGAGCAGTAGCTATGACATTTCCAGAAGGCACTGGTTTTTTTTAGCCTTCCTTCCTGACATCTGACTCTTACATTATTTCCATCCCCTTTTCTAGATGTTCCCTGAACCTTGGAGGAGAATGATATTGATGTCCCATTTTGGATCAAGCACTACATCATCACTTATTATTCACATTTTGACTAGTTGTGCATCTGTGCATTGACTGTTGGCAGAAACTAAAAGAATGTTTTCTCAGGAAGGCTGAGAGCAACACTAATTTATGGGTATAAACCTAAGCAGGTAGAAAGCAATAATTCCTCAATACATCCTAAAACTTATCCTTTTACCTACAGATAAGTGTAATTCTAATCCCTCATCAAAGATGTTTCCTGTTACAAAAATGGAGACATCACAGAAAACCACAACTAGACACAGTGCAAAGATCAATGGATTGAAGGGAGCCCAGCTTCAATGAACAAAACTTGAACATAAGTCCTACACCTAAGGGCCAGGGAACATCACAGAATGGGAAGAAAGATTGTAAGAGTCATAGTACCAGGAAGTCTACTGTGAGACTATATCTCTTCGAAATGGCTGCCTAAATAAGACCTGAGCAATGACAATATCAATAGACATGATAACATGGAAGGAGGAAAATCTCATGGAGTTTGACCCCTAGACAAAAACCTACAGGCAACTAACTACTGCTGGGTAAAGGAGAATTAGCTTCTTCCAGGGGTGAGTCTCCTAATTAATTATCCAATACAAAATGGTCAACCCTGAAATCATAGACATACAAACAGCAGAAAAACATGCAGAATGGTGTATTTACATATTTTATATATGTGTATATATATGCATACACATATTATGAAACAATAATAATAAAAGAAGCAATTGTTTTGAGAGATGGGGAAATAATAATAAAATAATATAATATAAAAATAAAATGAGGGGGGCTGGAGAGAGGGAGATGGAAAGTGGTGGAGGGAGAAAAGGGAAGTAAAAATTATATAATTATATTTTAATTAAAACATACTAAATTTTTGATAGAATTTTAAAAAATCATTGTAATGTGTAACACAAATCTTAAGAAGTCTTATTAAATAAAAAACTCAGAGCCAGATATCAGGGTTAAAACCTGAGAGATCAGAGAAATAAGAAAAGCCACAGCTAACCTCACCTCACCAACTCTGCAGCTTCCAAAGAGAGCTACTTCCTGTATATTCACGCCTATATGCCTTTTTGTTCTGCCAACTCATTTCCTCTCTCTGCCCTGCTATATCACTTCCTCTTCCTGCCCAGCTCTGTCACATCCTGTCTATCTGTACAGACCTCCAGACCTTTATGGTTAGTGGTGGGATTAAAGGTATGTACTGTTTCCAGTGTGGCCTTGAACTCACAGAGATCCAGACAGATATGTGCCTCCCAAGTGATAGGATTAAAGGAGTATGTTACCACTGCCTGACTTCTATGTTTACTATAGTGGCTGGCTTTTTCCTCTGATCCTCAGATAAACTTTATTGGGGGACACAGATAAAATATCACCACAGTAATGACCATCCTCATTACAGATTGTAAGCTGTTAAAACACTGGGTAAGTTATATATGAATTTGAAAACCTATTATGTGTAATTATATAATTTTTGCTGTACATCAAGATGAGCTAACTTTCTAAATCAATAACTTAGTAGAAGAAAATTCTCAAATATCTTGTTATTTCAATTAACAAATACATTATGCATTTGTCCTCTATAAGAATCTCCAAATGAATTTATATATCAGCTACATATTAAGACTTCTTAAAGCATGGAGGAATTCTATTCCTTTATTTGAGCACATAATTGACTAAACAAGACTGCTTACTCATTTCACATGTCTAGGTGCTACAATAGAGGTGTGAATTGCATGCCATGAATGCACAAATGTGTGAAAAATAAATAAACATTTCCTTCTAGATTAACCAAGAAGCTATTAATTGAAACGATAAAATTTAAACATGAAACACAAACCAAAAGTAGTGTTCAGATTAAAAAAAAACAGTGATGCAAAGCTTCCAGACAGGTTTTATGTTGACCAGTTATCTGGGGTGAGGAGAGAGTGGGGATGGGTTTGTAGTATATGGCTGATGACATTTAGAATGGCACTGTAAAGCCTTTGAAGATGCAGACATAATATTTGAGCAGAGACATGTGGAAAATCATAATTATGTTCTTAAATGTCACAATGTCACTGTATCTTCAGAGTAAGGCTGGATTAAAAGAGAGTGATTTCCCTTCGAGACATGTTCAACTGAAGTATCTGCAAGCTTCCAAAAGGACCTACTTAGTACTCAGGTAGGTAGACTAATTTAGAGTTCAGGAGAAAGAAAGCTACTAGACATTCAGAGCTGTATAAAATTACTGAGGAGGGGATGTGCATGAGAGGAAAAGCAACACTGAAGGGTTGGGGAGAGAAAAGGAAGTCATCAAAGCGGTTAAAGACATCAAATTAGAAGAGAATTGTGCATGCCATAGAAATCAAACGAGAATGGAGGCAGAAGCAGCACTTGTGTTTGTGGCCATTGCTTTATAGAAATGGGGGAAATTTTGGACAAAAAGCCACAGAGACGAAGTCAATGAGAAACTAATGCACGGATTCCTGGATTTCACAATTTCTTTTTTTGTTATATTTTTATTGGTTTGGAAATTTCATATATTATATTTTAACCATACACATTCCTCTCCCCCAACTCCTCCCAGATTCACCCTCACCTCCCTACCCACCCACTCAACTTCATATTCTTTGTTTCTTGTTAAAAAAACAAGTCCAGTCCAGTTTGTGTTGGCTGACTACTCCTGAGTATGGGACCTACTGTGGAGTGTCACTCCACTGGAGAAAACAAATTTTCCCTCCTCCACCAGCTATCATGTGCAAATAGCTCCTTGGGTAGGGTTGAAACAACCTGTCTACTCCCTCCTCATGCAATGTATGTCCTTTGTCTCCCTCTTTTAGAAGCAACTCCAGATAAAAGTTAATCAAGCAGGTTCCTTGATGAACAACTGAGCCTTTTCAGCTGGAATGTAAACCTCCCTTTTACATAATGACATGTTCTAATTATTCTCTATAGACCATTTCAATGTCAATCCTCATGATACCGGCACTATAGAACTTGTGTCCCCCCAAAGCAGCAGAAGTTTTCTGGATGTGTAAGGAAATGGCTTAGGTAAGAATTTTGAAGAAATGGAGATAGTGGAGAGGACAGAATCTAGGTATCTGGGTTCAAATCCTAACTTCCTCTACTAACTTTATAACACTGACAATTGTTCCAATTCTGTGAATTACAGCTTCATCTGTGAAATACTAGTTGGCAGTTGTATTGAAAATTAATTTAATTAATATATGTAAATGGCTCAGAGCAGTGCCCATTGAATGTTAGTGCTTAATAAATATGGGTAGTTGTTATATTTACTGTCTCACTCAATATGTATGATCAGCCTTGTTCAAAAACTTAGTATTCCAAGTCTATACAATACACAACACGAACCTACATAAAATGTGATCCATGCCGGGCGGTGGTGGCGCACGCCTTGAATCCCAGCGCTCGGGAGGCAGAGCCAGGCGGATCTCTGTGAGTTCGAGGCCAGCCTGGGCTACCAAGTGAGTCCCAGGAAAGGCGCAAAGCTACACAGAGAAACCCTGTCTCGAAAAACCAAAAAACAACAACAAAAAAAACGTGATCCATATTTGCCACATTTGTGTGGATGTTCAATGAAAAGAAATAAAGCTTTGTAAGCCATTTCCTCATTCTCATTCCAGTAAACAGACACACACACACACACACACACACACGCACGCACGCACGCACGCACGCACGCACGCACGCAGGCAGGCAAACTCCAGAGAAAGAGTGCAAGGGAGAGAGATTAGCTTTTCTTTTGTTCTTTCTGCCCTACAACTGATCCAAGCCTCTCTCTCTTACTCACCTTCATGTGACACCTCAACTATTTTTCAGAAAATTCAATGCCTAAGTATCTCCGGCAAACATGGACAAGACGAACTGACAAGTCTTAAGCAAATAAGCTTACCCAGGCCACCCACATAGGTTTGTTTAGCTTGAAACCAACTAATACTTCTTAGCTACAAAACAAAACAAAAAAAGCTTTGATGTTTCTCATCAGTGTTTGAATGAATTTAACTTCTGAAGCATTTTTAGATGAAAAAAAAAAAACAGAAACCATTCCTTGTGGATTATAATCAATAAAGCAACCATCTGCATGCCAGCCCATGCAAAAGGTCACTATGATGAGACATGGATTGAAAAGATGCCTTTGACTACTGAATAACAAGGGACACAATGTCTTAGTTTAAAAAAAAAAAAGCTTTAGTGGTTTTAGTGATAAAAGTTCTTAGAGCCAGAATGACATTTGCTAATAAAGGATGTGACTCACCAAAAGAGAATTGTCACAAACTGTAATGTGTTTGTAAACCAAAGGACACTATGATGAGGGCTTCTATCAGTTCCCTTTTTAAAATTCCTAACAGAAAGACACGGCTTAGTATCTAAAATTGGGTTTTCTAGCAGCAAGAAGATTTATGTTTCTGATACTGAAGGAGAGTTTGATCATGGACAGAAGCAAACACACTTCGCTAACATGAATAGCAAAGTGTACATTTGCCTTAGAGTCTAATAGAATGGGTTCCTGTTGACTCACTACATTTCACAAGTTAATTCAGTTAATTCCCTGTGACA
The DNA here is from genome assembly GCF_949786415.1 of Peromyscus eremicus. Classification (NCBI taxonomy): domain Eukaryota; kingdom Metazoa; phylum Chordata; class Mammalia; order Rodentia; family Cricetidae; genus Peromyscus; species Peromyscus eremicus. The sequence continues at coordinate 93,247,588 of NC_081439.1, read as the reverse complement.
GAATTTTCTTTCCATAAAATCAGAGAGACTAAAGGCATTCAAACTTACAGGTATTTCAATGAGGAGCAAATCAGGTTTTCTGATACTTCCTGGTGAAATTACTTAAATCAAGAAAATTTTAAGTTTATTTTGGAAATGCAAAGCTATAATTCCAGTACAAATGAGACTAAAGTATGAGGATCCTGAATTTCAAAACAACATAAAATACATAGTGAATAAACAGAAAAGGAGTAAAAATGATTTCCTTAACGCAAGACCCTGAGTTAGAATGACATTAACTAACTAATTTTATTATAATTTTATTTAAAGTGATCATGCAGTTGTTTCACAAAGAACATGAAAGAATAGATATTGCAAAACAATTCTTTAATGGATTTCATAAAGAATAAGAAATTCCTAATAAAACATAATTATGCTATTCAGTTCATACTAAATGAAAATATAAACTTAAAATCATTCATATGAAAGATCCTCCTAGGAAAAACAAAATATTTCTTCTAAAAGCCCTGGGAAGAGACAAGGGTGCCCACTCTCTTCTCTCTTCTTCAAAGTAGAATGTTAGTTGCATCAATAAGACAAGAGAATGTCAGAAAAGGGATTCAAATAGGAAAGAAAGAAGTAAAATTATCCCTATTTTCAGATGACATGATCCTCTACTTAGGAGATCCTAAAGACTTCATGACAAACACTGAGACCTGAAAAACACTTTCATCAAAATAGCAAGATAAGGGGCTGGAGAAATGGCTCAGTGGTTAAGAGCACTCAGTGTTCTTCCACAGGACCCGGGTTCAAATCGCAGCATCCACATGACTGCTAACAACTGCCTGTAACTCCATTTCCAGGAGGTCCGATGCCATCTACTGGCCTCTGTGGGCACTGCACACAAGTGGTATGTAGACTTAAATGCAGGTAGAACACTCATACACATAAATTAAAAATAGAAAAAACTTTTAAAAAACACCAAGATACAAAATCAGCATCTAAATGTCAGTAGTAGGGCTGGAGGGATACATCAATGATTAAGAAGACTTACTGCTCTTCCAGAGGACTCAAGTTCAGTTCCTAACATCCACAGCTGGGCAACACACAACTACTCCAGCTCTAGGAAATCCAATGTCATCTTCTGACCTCTGTGGGTAACAACACACATGCACAGTACACACACACACACACACACACACACACACACACACACACACACACACACACACATATTTTAAGTCATATATATGTATATATACATGTATATACATACACACATATATGTATATATGACTATATCACTGAGAAACTCATCAAGAACGAAACCATAGGAAAAATCTCATTAATAATAGCTTCAAAAATAACAAGGAGTAAATGTAATGAATGTGGTGAAAGATTTCTTGAACAAAAACATTTAAGACAATGAAGAAAGAAATTAAAGAAGACACTAGAAGGCAGAGTAACCTCTTAAGTTCACAGGCTCAGTATTGTAGCAATGGCTATATCTCCAAAAACAATGTACAGATTCAGTACAATCCTCATCAAAATTCCAATGCCAGTCTCCACAGAAATAGAAAGAATAATCCTAAAATGCATATGGAAGGTGGAAAGTCCCTGACTGGCTGAAGCAATTGTTAATACAAGGAATGAAGCTAGAGATATCACAATTCCAAAACTCAAATTATATCATAGATCCATAGTAACACATGTGGCACAGTGCTATCACATAATAGGCATTACACTGATAGAAAAAAATACAGAACCCAGAAATAAACCCAAATCATTAGAGTTACCTAATTTTTGACAAAGACGCCAAAAGCAAACATTGGAAAAAACAATAAAGAAGAGGGGGTACAAGTGGAAGAACCAAAACATCTTTTGTGAGATAGTCTCTTCTAAATCAAATTTTCAAGAGGATACAATGTAGGAAGGGGCTACAGGGAAGAGAGGGTGGATCTGGGAGGAGTTGGAAGGAGGAGTGGTGGGTGCTGAGTGTGATAAATGTATGTTGTATGAAATTCTCAAAGAATTAATAAAACATTATATTGTTTTTTAAAAAGAAAGTGTGCTATATACAGACAAAGGCCTCTTTAAATAGATGGTTCTGGGAAAACTGACTTCTCACATGTAGAAGAATGAAACATGAAAATTGACACATTTCTTGCCCTGCACAAAAAATGAATTCAAAAGCAATTAAAGACCTTAATTTAAGACCTGAAACTTTGATACTGCTAGAAGAAATCAGGGAAAGCACTTGAACATACAGGCATAAGCAAGAATTATCTGAACAGAACTCCAATAACATTGCATATAACCCCAGGAATTGAGAAATTTGATTACAGGAAATAAAGAAGCTTCTGCACAGGCAAGTAAACAATCTCCAGTGTAGAGAGACAGCTTACAGAATGGGAAATAAATCCTTGTTAGCTACACATCAGACAGTGCATTAATACGTAGGATATATACACAAATGAAAATTTTAAATACCAATTATTAAATGGATTATTAGTAACACAAATGGCCAATTAGTATTTGAAAAAGTATTCAACAACTTAAGCCTTTAGGGAAACAAAATTTAAAACTGACTGTAGATTTCATCTCTCCCAAGTTAGAATGTCTATCACATAAAAAAAAAAAAAATAACAAATGCTAGCAAAGATGTAAGGAAGGAAGAACTCTTTCACACTGCTGAGGGGAATGTAATCTAGCCCAGAAACTACTGAAATCACTATGGAGGTTCCTTTAAAACACTTAAATTAGAATTACATGACTCATGTGTATTTCTGAGGAATCTAAGTCAACATTCCAGAGAAGTACTTGCCCATCCATATTTATTTCTATACCATTCACAGTAGTGGAAACAGGCTAGGCATCCAATCACAGATGAACATATAAAGATGTGCTAAGATGGAGATCATCTCTCTGGACAGCCATAACTGTTCAAAATGAATACATCAACTGGCCATGGGCTGCCCACTCCTAAGGCTCCGAGAACAATAAAGAAGAGGGGGTACAAGTGGAAGAACCAAACATCTTTTGTGAGATAGTCTCTTCTAAATCAAATTTTCAAGAGGATACAATGTAGGAAGGGGCTACAGGGAAGAGAGGGTGGATCTGGGAGGAGTTGGAAGGAGGAGTGGTGGGTGCTGAGTATGATAAATGTATGTTGTATGAAATTCTCAAAGAATTAATAAAACATTATATTGTTTTTTAAAAAGAAAGTGTGCTATATACAGACAAAGGAATTTTATGCAGCCACAAACAAAACTGAAAACATGACATTTGCAAGGATATGAATGCATCTGAAATCACTGTGCTAAGGAAAATAAGCCAAGCTTAGACAAATAAATGCAAAATTTTCCCTCATACTTGAAAGCTAAACTTAAATGTGTGTGTGTGTGTGTGTGTGTGTGTGTGTGTGTGTGTGTGTGTGCATGCGTGCATGCATGTGTTTATATATGTGTGCTTGGGAGGTCATGAAACTAGAAGGGAGGTAATGAATATGGAAGAAGATTTTTTTTTTTTTTATTTTCAAGATAGGGTTTCTCTGTAGCTTTGGAGCCTGTCCTGGAACTCACTTTGTAGGCCAGGTTGCCCTCAAACTCACAGAGATCCACCCATCTCTGCCTCCTGAGTGCTGGGATTAAAGGCGTGCGCCACCACCGCTGGGCTTGGAGGAAAAAATCTTAAAAGATGTGAGATATAGGATAATGGATTATACGTAAAATGAAAGAGAAAGGGTAACTATCTGAGGGAAGAAAGAGAAACAGCTGAAATGGTTGATTGGGGTGGAGAAAGGCACTAGAAGAAGTTTTAAAAATGTCTAATGGCATATGCATAAAAATGGCATCCAGCTCAAGAGGTTCACAGTTACCTGTAACTCTAACGCCAGTCAGTGGATTGGACAACCTCTTCTGGCTTCCTTGAGCACTCCTGGCAGATTCTCACGTGGCACATGCATAAAAATAAATCTTTTTTTTTTTCTTTTTTTATTTAATTTTTTTTCATTTTACAGACCATCCACAGTTCCCTCTCCTTCCCCTTCTCTTGCTCTCCCACCTCCCCCAACCCACCCACCCCCCATCCACTCCTCAGAGTGGTTAAAGCCTCTCTTAGGTAGTCAACAAAGTCTGGCATACCAAGTTGAGGCAGGGCCTAGCCCCTCCCCCCTGCATCAAGGCTGAGCAAGGCATTCCACCATGGGGGATGGGCTCCAAAAAGCCAGTTCATGCACCTGGGATAAATCTTGAAAATAGAAGATGATCAGAAAAATATGATTGTTATCATGGAGGTCTTTAACATCTTTGCATAATTATGTTTCAGGTTACTGTAAAAGTGATTGTTTTCCTTGTTTATTTCTCAGGGACCTTCTTATTGGTACATACCAAAGTTCCTGCTTTTCACATGTTGATATTGTATCCTTGTACTTTGCAGAAAGTAATTGTCAGAGCAAGAGTTTTTTGTGCAATCTCCAGGGCCACTAGTTTGTTGAAGTTCTGATAATTGAACCCAAGAGTCTGACAATGTCAGCAGATACTGTAACACTGAGCTCTTTCTACAGTCAACGTTGTTTGTAATATGTCATCTTACTTTTAAAAGCAATTTTTCTATGTTTTTATCATTATTTTTTACTCTTATCTTCTTTTTCTTTTATTTATTTTTCAAAACCAAATAAAACACCAAGAATGAAAAATTGTAAGATATAAATGGAATAAACAACAGAGATTATCTGGTACATAAAAGATAGTTCTGAGTTAAACAATTTAATATGCAGTCTTGAGAAATCAAAAGGCTGAGAAATATTTAAAAGAAATTTAGAGACCCTAAAACAGAATGGGAAGTCCACTGAGGATAAGTCATGGAAGGCAAAACTTAGGAGAATGAAGTAGAAACAAGTGTACAGAAGGCAAAGACTATGAACACTATATCTCAAGTAGGATAAGTTAAGGAACACCTCACCTAGAAGTGAGATTGTGATGCACACACACACACACACACACACACACACATACACACACACACACACACACACACACACACACACACACACAATGTTGGTAATAGTCAGAAAGGAACAAGAAATGGTCTTAAAGAAATGACTGTTCAGGACATGAAAGCAGAAAGCTGATGATGAAGGGGAAGGAAAAGCATATGAAGACCAGAAAGAGAAGGTAATTGGAGGATCATATCAAATGCTGCATGTTTTTTTCTCAATGTCGAATCTAGATTTCAATATGTCTATCTTGGTGCTCTCTTTGTTGACTACAGGAAAGCTACTGATACTTCCATGTTGCTTTTGGATCCTTATGCTCTGTTAAAAGTGATTATCATCAGTTTTCTCCAATAACTTTGGAATGGAATACTGTACCATCTGCATGCAAGAATAACTTGTTTCCTTTCCTGTGGAGTTGTCCTTTTGATATTTCTTTCTCTAAGCAACTAAATTACAAGCTAGAGGTGACATACTGAAAGACTGGAGAAATACATGTAGAATCCATGACAGCAGAAAGAAGATTATTGGGAAAAACAAGGAGGTCAGTAGAAAGGAAAACAGGAGGGTAACAGGTCAGCATGAGTAAAGTATAACAGTATGCAAGTACAGACATGTCAAGGTGTAACTTACATTTTATATGATAAAGGGTAAAAAACATTTGCTAGCTACTCTTTATATTGTCCTTGATATTTTTTTTCAATTTCCCTGGATTTCAACAAGAGTTAATTAAAAATACTTTAAAATATATAAAAGGAATGACTACCAAATAGAAAGCATGCTTTTCCTATACAGCAATGGAAAAATCAATGTAACCATAAATTGAAATGCTAATAGAATGCAAATATTAATTTATTGTCTGACACTGAAATATTCTTTCATTCAGAATTTCCTTTTATAGAAAAATGAAAGAGAACTTAAATAAAATGGACCTTTTCTGAAGTAAAATGTAAAGGTAATACTTCAGGAAGAATAAAAACTGTCCCCGAAGAAAGGCTGAAAACACAAAAGGGAACTAGCTGGGCCCTTTGTTCTTCCGGATGGCCCTCGTCCAGAAATGTCCTTGAGACTTCACACACCTGCCTCAGCCAGAAACCCAAGAAAACACAGTGTTTGTTAGTCTAGTTAGCTGGTGTCAGTCAACCTTAGACTCATTTCCTCTTGTCACAACACTGCTTCTCCCACCTAATCCTCTCAGAGGAGACCTTAAAAGAGCAGGTTCTGCATTCCCCAGACAGGTCGGACACTTTCTACTTCAGCCCCCATCATGCTGTGCCGCCTGCCTGCAGGTGTTCTAAAAGCTCTTGCCTGAAGGATGACTCAACTCAGTGCCTCTCTCTAACCCCCACTAATCCTCTCAAACCCCCAAATCTAACAATTATATGCTTGAACATTGCAACAAAGTAACTTTTAAGCATTCTCACCATGAAAAGGCTAAGTGTGTGAGGTAATGCATCTGCTAATGAGCTGCACTTGGGCATTTCACAGTGCACCAAAACAGCAATGTGTTCTCCATAAATCCATACAGCTTAAAAATACATAACATTCATTTATTTGTGTGTGCGCATGTTTGCATGTGTATATGTTTGTGCCTGGGTGTCTGTGTGCCTGTATGCCTGTATGCCTGTATGCCTGTGTGTGTGTGTCTGTGTGTGCCCCAGAGTTCTTGTGGAGGTCAGAGAATAACCTACAAGACTAGGTTCCCTTCTACCATGTGAATCTTGGGAGTTAACTCAGGTCCAACAGGGTTGGCAGAGCCATCCTAACAGACCCATAAACCCAGTTGATGGTATCTGGGAGAGGGAGAGTCAGTTTTCTCGGGATTGCAGCCCCTGAGAGATTGCCTGTGCTCCAGTAGCAGGTTCCACATCCACGGGGACGTGGACAACTTCAGTTAGACACAGTGCAGTATTTGGGATGGGTGATGTATTGTAGAATTGGAGGGGAAAGTGATGGGGTGGATATGATCATATTCCATTTTGCACATATATGAAATTCCCAGAGAATAGCTAAAAACTACTTTTTAAAAGAAATGAAATGTTTAAGTACTACACATTTTTATTGAATAGAATTAGCATTTTTCTTTTTAAACAAAAGCTCTTACAGTTGGGATGTCTTCTTCATAAAAAAGAATGAGGATATACATTCATAGGAAGAAAGGTGTTACCTTGTGCAGCTCAAGGGACAGGTGAGCCTGATAGGTATGCATTTTCAGATAAGGAGTATATAGTTGTAGCTCTGTCCCTGCATACAAGTAAGGCCGTAGGCCCTTTTTATTCAGTAGACCAAACCTTCAATGACTTTTGCCTGCATCAAAAATTGGAACCCAGTTATGCCTGTGGCTTTACCATCAGATATGTCTCTATTTTATCTCTAGTCAGAACAGCAGTTGGTCTTTTTAAGCATGCCTGTGACTTTCTGATTGCATTCTCTTATTTATTTGTACAGGAGGTTTGTTTCATTTCCCATGTAAATTTCTTTCATAAAATCTATTTTATCGTGTTTCCACTCCCCCAAGAACCCCCAGGTCCCCCAACCTCCCTCCCCACACAACTTTATGTTCTCCTGCTCTCAAACACACACACACACACACACACACACACACACACACACCAATACAGATCAAAACTAACAAAACAATAAGATGAAAATGGTAAAACAAAACAAAGTGAAAGACAAAGTCCACAAAAAATACAGTTAACTTTGTGTTTGGCAACTATTTCTAAGCATGGGTCCTGCCCTGGGGTGTGGTTAATATACACAGTGGCACTTCATTTGAGAAGACCGATTCTCCTTTCCCAGCAGGTATCAATTATAAATAGCTTCTTGGTTAGGGCTATGGTTCCCTGTCCACTTCCCCCTCTCAGTTCTTGGATCCCCATCAAGCTTGAACCTATGCAGGTCTTATGCATATTCTCACAGCTTTTGAAATTTCCTATGTGCGCCTCTCTTCTATCTGGAAGACACTGCTTCCCTGGTGTCCTCCATCACCTCTAGCTAACACAATCTTTCTCCCTCCTCTTCTGCATGATCCCTGAGCCTTGGTGGGGGTGCTTGGATGAAGACGTCCCATTTAGAACTGAGTCCTCTAAAGTCTTTCACTCTCTGTACATTGTGCAATTGTTGGTCTCTGGGTTATTCCCATCTACTGTAAGATGAAGCTTCTCTGACAAGGGACGAGGAAGGCACCATCTATGAGTCTAGCAATGTGTAATTAGAAGTAATTTAACTGCTATGTTGTTTTAATTTTATAATTTAATTTAATTTTACATATCAGCCACCAATTCCCCTGTCCTCCATCCTCCCGCCTGCCCCCCCTCCCCCCAATCCACCCCCCATTCCCATCTCCTCCAGGGCAAGGACTAATTGCTATGTTCTTTTAGAAAAATAATAATAGTAGGTTTTTCCCTATACCTATGTCCTGTCTAGTTTCAAGTTATTAGCTACTCTAGCAGTATCAAGTATGGGTTCCATCTTATGGGCCTTAATTACAATTATTAAAAGTGGTTGGGTACTCACATAACATTTGTGCCTCTATTGTACCAGTATATCTTGCAGAAAGGTCACTTATATAGGTAATGTGTTTGCAGCTGTGCAATATTGGTGAGTACCTTTTTCCTTTGGCAGTGTGCAGAGTACCTTCCAGCACCATGGATGCTAGTCAGCAGGGGTAATGCCTCTATTTGGGCACAAGCTTGACCTCTCTGTGTATGATTACATAAATAAGGTTGATTTCAGCATAAGGCCTTACCATCAACTTGTAGAGAACAGTCAACAGCCTTGGCAATAGTTTATGATATTGTAGGGGTTCCGTGAGACCCCTTTGACCAATGACTCAACAAGATATAATTTATTCCTGACACAGGTTGAGATAAGGCCTCACTATGTAGTGTAGGCTACCCTCAAATTCCTGTTCCTCATGTCTCAGCCTCTCACATACAAGGATGACAAGAATGTAGCTCTATATGTGGTCTAATTTTATGTGTATTATCATTTTGTATATCTAAATTAGGGAAGATTAAACTCATGGCACATTTATTTCCAAGAACATTCTTTCTTTCATCTTTTCTTTCTTTTTTAACTAATGAAGGAACTTCTGGAACATTTATTTGTGTTTACATTCTTTTGTTATACACTGTTTTGTTTACAAACTTGATAATTTATAAATTTTCCTTGCATATTAAATATTTTAACCCTTTGTCATACTTTGACAAAAAAAATCCCAGGTTATCATTTGTCACTAAATTTTATTTATTGCCCAGTGAGATGGACAAGTGTTAAATTTATACATTTATTTTTAAATTTTACTCAAATTAAAAGAATATTTTTATAATTATTATTTAAACTTCATTCTGTTAAGTCTACATATTTTATCATTTTACTTTTTTCTCAATATGATAAATACTTTGAAAGACTTTCAGTATCTGTACTCCCTTAAAATAGTAGCAAAAACTAGAGAGTCTACCCATCAATTTCTACCTGCAGTGAATGTTTCAAAGGCTCTGTAATGTAGATGCATTATTCTGATTCCCTATTTTATGACTAATTTAATCTATTGCACAAAACATTTTGCACAACAGCTGGAGAATTAAAATATTAAACTCCCACTGGTGATTGCTAATTATTTTCCTTTTTTCTTAGTGACAGACCTCAAGTTGTCAGAATGCAAAAGGAATGTATATTACAAATAGAAGTCACATTACTGTGAATTTAATTTCCACACATCATTATTAGACAAAGCCACTAATCATAACTTACCAAAGAAAACACTGTAACCTGAATAATATGTGTTTAATCTTGAATGTAAAGAATGTCAAAATGCTTCTGAAGTTTCTTTCCACAAAGTGCTCTCCCCATGTGAGAATTAGCATGTATCTGCTAGTTGGTTTCCTTCATGAAAAACAAACCCCACTCCTTGTCTAAATTTAATAGTTGGTCCCTTCTAACATTGTTTGAGTCTCAGCTGTATTTTTACTTTCAACTTTCAATATTCTATTGCTGAGTTTCTTCCCCAGGTTTCCTTTCCGTTTAGATGAGGATAATCAAAGTAAGAACTAGATTCAGAGTCAGAAATAAAGTATTAGAATCTAGGCAATCAATTTCCAGCTGAGTAACTTTGATCTACTTACATAATCCTTCTGAGCATTAGTATCGTTACAAAGCTCTTAGGATAATCACATGTAAGAACACATGCAAAAATGCTAAGCCTAGGACACTCTGCCTAATCATAAAGTGGTGTTGATTGAAAGTCAGAATTTACCCCCTTGGCTTTTAGAGAGCACCATGCTTCAGGATCCGTATTAATCCTTCACTTTTTCTCTCTTGTAAAATTAATTACTTACATGGTTTCATGACCTAACTTTGCAAAGTGTGATACCCATCAGAGCTCACATTCATTGCCACCACTACTGAGTTCAGCCTTTAGCAGGGGCCCAAATTCTTATAAAATCAACCTACATTTGTTGATAATTTTACTTCTTAAACAAGTCCCATTCTGTGTTCAGTTGAATCAAGTACACAGTCAGCGTTTTGAAGGTTGCATACTGAAAACAGGAAGTACTTTAGAGCACATAGTTAAAGAAATACTACAGCATTCTGTCAGCGTACAGGTTTGATTTAACTGATATGATAGGCTCATATATCAAAACCAATTAGATCATTATTAAATTTGAGCAGCTTTATTGATGTAAAAGTATACTTTCAGTTCTGTGACAATGCATAGGAAAAGCCAGGTATAATATGCCTAGTGAGGAACTGCTGGGGAACAGTGAGAGAGGAGGTACAGTCTAGAGGAGAATTTGAAGGACTTCTTATTTTTTTCAGTTCTAATAAACAAATGACAACATGTCATGTTCATTACTAGTCTATTGGCAATCTTTCTTTATGAAAATTCATCCTTTGACCTCCATGCACCATTATAGGTAGGCCTGCACCCTGCTGCTTCACCACCTGCTGCTTCGGCTGCTGTTAATGAGCAGGGATCACAGATCTTTTTTTAACAGCAGGTCAAAGAAAACAAAAGAACAGGAGGGACTGAGAGATGGTGCAAAGTGTAAGGAATGTAATCTGGCAAAGAAGATGGAGGGTAAAGTCAAGGGGAGAAGCCTGCAAAGCCTGATTGAAGTAAGAGGATAGAGATCTTCCTGATTGTTCTGTATTCAGCTGGTCCTTGCTGACTTGTTTAGAGCTTCTTGTGGGTTAAATGGAGTGCCTATCTCCAGGATCTGAGGACATCCTCTTACACACAGAGAGGTTTGAAAATATCGGAAGACAAATGAGGATACAGATAAGTTGCTTTTCCAGCACACCCCGCCCTCTTCTCCACCTGACAATCTCTCTCCACTGCTTCCTTACCCCATTTTCCTCTCCAGTTCTGAATTTTTATACTTTGCTACTGATCTGTCTGCAAAAATGCTCTGAAAACTGCCAAGGATGACAAGGTTGTATTCTTTTTATTAGCCATGGCCTTTGACTGAATTGGAGTACTGAACAAGTTAGAGGGTGTACATAACCCTTGACTAGCTTACAACCACTTAAAATATACAGGTTTTGTCCAACAAAAGGGTAGTAAGAATAGTTGTAGAAATCTCTCCATCTTGAATATTTAAGTTGCAACTAATCAGAGAAGAGATCACTTACCTTCAAATAACTTAGTAAATGTTTGTAAAAATACGCATAAACGGAAAAATATAAAAGTAGGAATATTACTACAATTAGCAAAAAACAAAAACAAACAAACAAACAAAAACTATGTAGCTCCAAAGAAAAAGATTTTCTTATTCTACTGTGAACAGGGCTATTCCAAGAAATATTCTCAAATGTGATACTTCATTTTGGAATGGCAGTTAAGATACATTTCTTTGTCTCCTAAGGAACAACTTAATTAACTGATAGTAAAAATATAGAGAGCATCTAAAACTTAACTGGATATATACATCAAAGGAATGGCAATTATATTCATGAAATACTGTACCTTACCCGGAAATGTGAGGTCACATCAGTCAGACTTCACAAACAAAATACATGTTATCCAATAAGTGAAAATTATATTGTAAGATACAAATGTTTATGCTGGGTGGTGGTGGCGCACGCATTTAATCCCAGCACTCAGGAGGCAGAGGCAGGCGGATCTCTGTTGAGTTTAAGGCTAGTCTGGTCTACAGAGCGAGTTCCAGGACAGGCTCCAAAGCTACACTGAGAAACTCTGTCTTGAATAAAATAAATAAATAAATAAACAAAAAAGATACAAATGTTTACTATATATTCTGACACAGAGAATAATTATTATTATGACATAGTTTACCCAAATACTCCAAACAGAGCAAAGTAAAAGTCAATCCATTTCTCACACTTAATTTATGCAAAAATGTCACATCAAATGGACCTAAACAATTAGCCTACTTGTAAATTTTCCTAAAAGCAGAGAACACTAGAGAATTTTAAATTTAAAAAAACATAAACATTGCTAAAACTCCTGATATATCTGTAAATTATTAATGCTCACAGTCATCAAGTACTTAGCCCATATGAGGCACATTGAGGCACTATCTAATGGGTTTCCTTTTTATCAAGACAATCTATATGCTGAACATATATGATCCCCTTATTCTGTACAAGAGAAAAAGCACAAAGAAAGTCTAGACTACGGAGCTTGTACAAGACTATGGAGTAAGTGATAAAGTCAAAAACTGACTGTAAACTGCAGTTTCCACATTGGAGTTTCACAGAAGACCAGTTAGATGCCAAGGCTACACAGGCAAAAATGAGTGCCTGAAGTAGTGACGGTTGCAGTGAGAACTTAAATTATTTATGAGATTTTGTAAAGAAGAATGAGTATGGTTTGATAATTGATTATGTATGAAAGGTGAGAGTTGTGCCTTGTTTTACCTTCAATAATTTAGTGAGCATGTTAAATAACTATATTAGTTATATTAGCATCACTGTGACCATAATTCCTGATCTAGGTAAGTGAAGGAAGAAGAGATCTATTTTGAGTCACAGGTTCAGAGGTTTTCAGACCCTCATAGTAAGGGAAATCATGGAGGAGAAGCTCAACCATGGTGATGGAAATGTGACAGAGAGTCATTGTTCTATGGCAGACCAGAAAGCTAAAGATGAAGCAGGAACCTGGATAAGTTCCACCCCTAGTCACTTAATTTTGCCAACTAGGCCACATCTATGTAAGGTTCTGAAGTTTCCCAAAACGCCATCCTGGAGACAATCTTTCAAAGTATGAACCTGTGAAGGACATTTCATATTCAAACTACAGCACCTATCTAGGAAAAGGGAATAGTAACTGGCTTGAGGAAAGATAAGTTCAATTTTAGACACAAAACACAAAAATTAATTCCACAAGGATGATGTTATATATAAGTAAGTACCCAGGATATATAAGAATATAGGACTGAATCCTATGAAAAGGCTAAAGACACAAATAGAAAAACGTTCTTTTTTAAATTTTCTATGATGAAGTAGAAGAAATGAGTCAGAGATAATGAGAAACGTGAGAACCAGGAGAGCTCAATCTTATAGAAAGTAAGCAAAAGAAAAAAGTTCTGCCAGGCGGTGGTGGTGCATGCCTTTAATTCCAGCACTTGGGAGGCAGATCCAGGTGGATCTCTGTGAGTTCGAGGCCAGGCTGGTCTACAGAGTGAGTTCCAGGACAGCCAGGACTATGCACAGAAACCCTGTCTCGAAAACTGCCCTCCCCCCCAAAAAAAAGTTTCAGTGGTAAGAGATACTCAAAAGTGTATAGTGTACATGTAGAAAGATGTAGTAATGAAACCCAGTGTTACATATAGTTAATAAATGCTAATAGAAACATAAAAGCATATGAGACTACAAAGAAATTCAGCAGGATGAGAGCTGAGAAGATGCTGCTGCACTGTTGGAATAGTTTGAAAGAGCATTTTCATGAAAATGGTGGGGGCAGAAGATGTATTACAAGTCACTGAGAACAGAGAAGTGTTCACAGTGATAAGAGATGATACACAGCCCTTTCAAGACATTCAGGAAGGAAGAAGATGTGAGTGATAAAGTGCAGTTTTCCAAAGAAAACAAGGTTGAATAAGGACTTCTTTAAGCCCCGGACTCCTTTAGCATAACTATAGACAGAGATAAATGATGCAGTAGAAAGTATTAAAAAATAAAAGATTGAAGGACTAATTTATTTTCTGTCTGAGGAAGATACCACACGAATATAAAAGCAGAAGGTGATGACATCAGGATTCATGTTTCCCAAATACCAGCTCATGAACTTTTTCTAGAAGGACTGTATAAGAATTATCTTAACATCTGCCCCCTCTAGCTTTATTGGCATATTATTGTTATATGAGTTTGCCCATATATATGCACATGAGTTATTACCACGATCTAAGCAATAAATGTACCCATCACCTTCGAATGTTTGCTTGTTTCCTTTTGCTTTGTTTCTTTTGTTTTTGAACTGTAATTTTACTGCATGAGAACATAGAAGGAATGCTCTCCTGCCACATGTCTTGATAGTAAATATTTGCAAATAACACCGAAAGTGCAGGCCACAAAAGCAAAAATAGAAAAGTAGAATTTCATCAAAGCAAGAAGCTACTGCACAGCAAAGAAGCAACAATATATGGAGTAGGAGAAAATATTACAAACCATATATGTATAGTTGTGCTCATTTCCACCATACATGAGGAACGCCTAAAGTCAAAAAGGTTAGAGATAAATTTCTGGGTTCGTCTCTCACAGGTTCATACTTTTTTTAAGACAATTTTTTATTCACTTTACATATCAATCAAAGATCCCCCTCTTCCCTCCTCCCACCCCCCCAGCCTCCCCCTCTTAGCCCACCCCCCATTCCCTCCTACAAGAAGGTAAGGCCTCCCATGGGGAGGTACATTTAATAGAGGCTGGTTCAAGCCCCTCCCCCTGCCTCATCATAGGTAGTGGGTTCCAAAAAGCCTACTCATGCACCAGGGATAATGTATGGTTGTGATCCACAAATGCATACGTTGAAATTGCTGGTCAAGCAACACTATTGCACAGCTACCTCTATCAGATCAATACATTTCCTTATCTTAGTATTTTTATAATTTCTTCTGTTTGATTCTAAAAGAAAAAAATTATAAAACTATAATCTGTCTACACACAGTTTCATAAAGTCAAGCATCAGGGCATGTGTATAATAGTAGACCTACTGGAGTAGTCAGGTGCTTGTACTTAAAATGAAGACATGTGGATTTAAGATTAGTAAATATTAAATTAATTGTATCACTACTTGCATTTAGACTTAAAATTTCTAAAGAAACATAGCCACAGAACCATCTTGGAAATGAAGTAAATCACCATATATGTGAAAACTGCAAGTGCAGATTTTATCAACAGCTCACATGTCACAAATGGGCAAGGCAGTGATGACACAATGCTCAGAAATGATAAGTAAGCATAGATTACGTTCAAAAGTAAATCAAGTAAAATGTTTCCATTGCTTTTCACAGTAGCGGAATTTCTGAAAGGTTCAAATCATTAAAAACACTTTCCCTACATAGGAAATTGGTGCTATATTCAAGGCCCAGATAATTTTATGATTTTTCTCCTTATTTTAGATTTTTCCTCCTGGGGGAGATATATGAAAGTCACATGTGACACAGGGAAAAAATGCTTCATCATAATGGTTGTGAGTAGTCAGTGATGATCATTAATAAATACTATTAGGGTCCAGCCCCTTAATAGCCTTCTCCCAGGGTCCGTGGAAGAATCTACAACCAGCTGCTAATCTAATCTTAGATAATATGAAATGAATCTATGTACACAAAACTCTTTAGTCCATTCACTTTATTCTTCTGAGTCAGTTCTCTCTCTACATGGCTTCAGTTCTGCTCTCATGCTAGCTCCTTTCTTGCCTGATTCTCTCTACATTTTTCTGCTATTCCATCCAAGTGCTACTTAGTTCCTTCATCTAGTTTCACCCCATCTAGGTTCTCATCTATCTAGTTCTTTCCCATCTTAGCTCCTCTCTCATATCCTTCTTTCTCATCTTGTTCTTCTCCCACCTGGCTCTTGCTCATCTTCCATCTCATTCTTCTAGTTCTCTCTTCTAGTCCTCCAATCTAGTCCTCCCAAGTCTGAGGTTTACAGTTATACACCCATGCAATAGTAATGCTCTGGCTGAGGCAAGGTCTCCGGGCTTGAATTCCCTCAGGGTCAAAAGGAGGAGCAATAAGATCCACACAAAAGAGCAGTAAGTGTCAGCCATCAGCTGCAAAGGGAAGTGGCTAATGGGGAATGAATCAACTGAGGGCTAAATTCGGTTAATAGATCTGAGAAAGGGAATGTATGTGCTCAAACTACATTCTTGGAAGTGGTTAGGTAAAGTGTTAGGAGTCTACCAGTGATGAGTGAAAATGAAATTGCCTTGTTTTCCTTTGGCTCCTTATCTGTCCTCAACTATCCGCCATTTTCTGGCAGGGCAGGGGGGTGCATTCCATGGCTGGGCAGCCTGTGTTACAGCTTGATGTACCTGTAAATAGAAACACTTTAGTTCTGAGTTAATTGTTAAAGGTAGATCTAAAACTAGAGATAAGATTTTGGAACGGAGAAGGTTAAGCTTAATTAGCACATCCGCCAGGCTTTTTCAAACAGATAGTCTGGACGTTTAAGTATGTTCTTAGAGAGTTTGGAGAGTATCTCAGATAAGATAACTTTCGTCTGGAGAAGGTCCTGGCCAGATGTTGCTAATGACATAATCACAGAAAGGCCTGAAATTAGGGATCTTGACTGTGTCTGTTGTTAGCACAGTTGGAGAAAGCTATACAAATACTTTAATTGTATAGGGGAAATTATGCCCAATGAATGATGGAAAAACTGCAATAGCACATCAGAAATTCATAGCAGGAAACGGCTAATATTCAAAAGCCAATATCACCAAGACTCTTTAAACCTTGGCTTTATCCTCTGGAAGGCCCTTGGTTTCTTCCAGGTATAGCTTTGTCATAGTCAGCTGAATTCCTACTTCATATTTCTGCAGCAGATCGTAATG